>NC_045155.1:5045643-5243143 GCF_900700415.2 Clupea harengus | reverse complement strand
TTATAAAATTAGCGGGTGCTTTCTTTGAGAGGGAGAAAGAGAGGCAGAGAGAGAGGGAGAGAGAGAGGGATAGGGAGAGGGAGAGAGAGAGAGAGAGAGAGAGAGAGTGAGAGAGAGAAAGAGAGAGAAAGAGAGAGGAGAGAGGGAGAGGGAGAGAGAGAGAGAGAGAGAGAGAGAGAAAGAAAGAGAGAGAGAGAGAAAGAAAGAGAGAGAGAGAGAGAGAGAGATGAGTTCATATGGTGAGGTGAAAATAGAATGGATTAGTCACTAGTGGTTTTGCACAGGCTGATGAGGATGTCATCCTCATTCGTGATGACTTAGCCAGAGAGGGAAGCAGAGAGAGAGTTCTCAGATCTTCATCAACTATAACTATAATGAATTATCTGAATCTAAACTGATCTGAAACACATTTTCAACTGAGAGCGTTGCTTTGTCTATCTGTGTCTTTTTATAGAACTTCAGCTTTGCTGAGGACAGTGAGGGTGAACAACAAGGCACACTTTTCTTAAAATAATCCTAAGGAGCAGCGTTTACTGGGACAGACGCTCAAGTACTGTAAATACACGAAAGTGTGTTCTGTTTGTGTTCTTCGTACTAAGTTCTCCTTCTTTACAGATTTACAACAGCAAAAAGCTACAGTCATTTCATTTACATGTGACAGTAGTAGTGCACCCACTGTGTAGATCTTATGTTAGCATTACCACTAGCCTTAAACACTATATTCATTACGGCTACGCTACGTAACTTTTCCTCTCACCAGTTCTCATGATTTGGCCCTCCGATTAGAGCGGATGACTTATTGGGTAGGACTAAAATGAACTGCAGAGTGGAGGGAGCGCTGCTCGAGTTACACCTCTGCACTGCTGCGCTGTCTCCTCTGGAGGTAGTCTGTTTATACTTTTAAACCATACTGAAATATGGGCTTCGGGGCCTGAGGGCACAGAAAGGAAGGCAAAAAGAAAAGAAAAAAGAAAAAAAACAGAAAGAAAGAAAGAGCAAACAAAGGAACAAACAACAAAGAAGTCAACACTGAAGCAAATGACGACCCTTCCCCTCCCCTTGTCCAGCTCATGATGGCATCTCCAGGCCTCACTGACCCCTGGGTTAAGCCGAAGGCATTGCACCATGACAAGGCACGTGTGTACTGTGCTCTGCTGCGTGCATGATCTATACCGCGCTGGTGACCGACCCCTACGTGCTCCTCAGCTGAACAACAGCGCTGTACGGCTCAGTGCCGCATGATGTATGTATGGGCAACAGCACACGCCACAGCCGCCTCAGATGCCTTTTATTTCACTCCGCGGGAGGCTATTTCAGGGTTTAAATATAGCTGCGCGCGTATGGTGAGCTAATGCCGCTATCATATGTCTTCATCAGCGGAGTGGTATTTACAAATGCCGATGCAATGAGCGCAAGTTATCCTGAGGATCCTCTCTCTCTCTCCGTCCGTGGCAAGACGGAGGAGGCTCGCTGTGGTCGAACAGTGAAGTGGACACAAACATGCCCCATGCAATCCCGGCGGTATGGCTGTCAATAGCCCATCCTCTTGCGAGGCACTTTGCTGGCTCTGCTGTGAGCATGTTTTAATCAGCACCAGTGTATTGTGGGTTATATATAGAGCTATATGCTATATGTGCCTGCATGTGTGCTTGATGGGATGAAGGGGGGGGGGGGGGGTGCTAAGGGATCATGAGGGCCTGTATGATCGGAGATGAATCATACTAACCATTTACCGTATCTTTTATTTATGATATGCAATTTGCTCCCATTTTGTCTCACTTTATTTATTTATTGTAGCCTTTCAGATAGGCTTCAGTATAGTGATGTGTTCAGGTTAAGGAAAGTATAAATGGCATAGGGGGATTTAATAACTTTAAATGAGGTGATTGTAGCTTGGGAGTAATAAAATACATCGATTGGCAAAGGTGGGGTGGAAGGGTTGATACTCTTTTGTGCCCTGGACGCATAGATTTTTGACATCAGCCCTACTATGAATAGTCTTTTATTTTACTCCCATATGAGAGGCTGTAGGCCTGCCTGAAAGAGATATGCTAGAATTACTCAGCATGACTAGATTGATGGCGAAATAAAGGCAGGAATATTGCCAGGGAAAGCAACTTAAGGGTGAAGGCAGTGTATCGTTGGAGTGAAGCACCGCAAGAGGGAGCGAAGATCCTTTTTCGGTCAAAAGGGGTTTAAGATTCAATCAAGTATTCTCATCAAGGCAAATTTAGTCTTCTGCAATAAATGAAATTGCAGTAAATTTAATTGTCTGAAAAATGGTGTCTTTATTGAGGAAATTGGCCTGCTTCTTTAATGAGAAGATGAGCGGGAATGAGGATAGAGAGAGATATGATTGAGAGAGATGTCAAGACCGAATAGCACTTAATGATGATAAGATATAATGAATACAAATAAATAACATTTGATGAAATGAAATGAGAAGTGAGAAGCCTTTAACATGATGTGCTGTCTGAAATATACCAAAGCACTTCCCCATAATATGACAGACTTATAAAATTCTACAGCAGTTGCTTCTACCACCATTTCTCATTTCCTGGGTAGGCCACATTTTGGCTATAAAATGCTATAAAATATATGTGTTTGGGACATGGATCTAGAGTCACACTGAGGACAAACATGGCTCCGGTCTCACGACTCTTCATAAAAGCAGCGTAATATTTTGCAATGACTTATTGATGAGATGTGCATAAAATTTGCAGGAGAAGGGATTGGGATTTCATGTTCCTCTTCCAGCTCCTGATAGTCAATTGTTTACACCACCTGCCCCCTCTTGTCCCTAGGCAAGCACAGTAAAATCTTCCACCGCGGAAATAATGGCCAGCAGCACACTACAGTTGATTCTGTGAACACAGCTCTGCACCTACGTTTACTACTCTGATACATTTTCACTAGATTTTGTGATATGGAAAGATTCAATAATTGAAGAGCAACTGTTGGGGGGGTGGGGGGGGATAATTCAGTGGATTTATTATATATCTCTAGTAGCATAGACTCTCAATGTTGCTTGGATGCTTATTAAGCCAGATGGTCTCACAAGTTTCTGAAGCATGTACGTGTATCATTAGCTTGACCATATTGCCTCAGTGTACCAAGATATGGTATTCCATCGTGTATATCTATAGGAGGAGCCTGGTGTAATCGATCTTATATCTTGCTAACTGAACACACACTTATAGGAGAGTAGGCTCCAAGCTCCAATATGTCATAAGCTAAGCAAAGCCCTCATCACCCGCTTGCACATAAATCAGAGGGGTACTGGACACAGTGTTGGAGTATTGAGCAGTCAGTATTTCTTCCGCCTGCATGCTACACTGCCCCCCCCCCCCCCCCCCCCCCCCCCCCCCCCCCCCCACCTCCTTCCCTCCTGTGCTTCACTGTGTTTATGCTTCAGCGGTTTGAATTAGACTGCTATCACTGCTTCAGTCCCAGTCCCAGCCCAGCTAGCTGTCCTTTGTGTAACTGCAGGAAATAGAGGTGGTGCAACCGAGCCATCTTGAATGATTATTGCCAGAAGTGACAGTGGCTGTATATAAAATGCTCCTGCAGATAGTGTATAAGGGATGGTAGCGAATGGCCGAGGATCAGGACCAGGCCACAAACGAATGTGCTCGGCTGCTTGTAGGGTTAGTATCCTGAACCTGGAAAATACTTGGCTAATTAGTGGGTAAACATACCTTTGCATGGTCAATTGTGCAGTACAAAAAAACAACAACTCTCTATCCCTGATGCAAGGGAGCTGAATCTGATAATCAACCGGAGCGAATTCCTTGAAGGGCACTGCATTTAACACACTTAAGGGGGACAAATGTGTCTACCTCTGTCAAAACAGATTGCATGTATTCCCTTGGCATAGTGTGTGTGATGCTAAAAGAGTGAAAACTCTCCAAAAAAAGAGCCACACTCCTCTTAAAAGCAAAGTCTAAGAAAGCACATTTTTCATTTCTAGGCTTCCACCAGGGCTCCAAAATGTTGCATGAATTATGATGATGAAACTCTTTCATCAAACAGGACTGGAGTATAAACACTGCTGATTGGTTTGTGGCCCAATGAATGAGGTCATTGCTCTTGTTCCTCTATCATACAATGATCTGCACCTTTAGGGAATGGAAATGTCAAGAGATAAGAAAAGAAGTTACATATGATTCAGTCCCTTTGTTAGCTTTGTTAGCTTTTTAAATGCCAGTTTGGGTGTACTGTCATACAGGGGCGCACTGGGAGGGGACATTACCACTCTTCTAAAATGAGAGGGTTTGCCTCTTGCATGTCCTGTTTCCTCCATTTTCAAAGTGACATTGAGTCGGTCTTCCCTCCAGAAACGGTCAGATGTTATTATTGTGGGGCAATAAATCACAAAAACAATGCTATGTTTCCAGGGTGATTAAATATCCGAGAAAGAGTGAGAGGCACTGTGTGGGCTGGATGGCCCGGTCAGTGATCTCTCAATAAATCATCCGCTTGTCGCTTTTTTTCTGAACCATTCCAGGGCGGGAGGAATTGTGACATGTGGTGGGAATAAGAGAGGAGCCATGAATGAAATATCACCGGCGCTGGGCGGGCGGGGGGTGAGGGGTGAGATGGCAGTTGATGTTCATCTCTGTGGTTAAAAACCCCATCGAACATTTCACAGGGTGCAGATTCAACAACAACAACAACAAAAAACAACAAAACAAAACAAAAATGTCCAGGTAGAGGTGTAGCTATCTCTACCAAATGATGGCTCGACAGATGTTATAAAACTGTTGCGTTTATTAAACTGTATAAAATTCATTACCGTGAACACCGCTTGTCATCTCTTTTAGTAGAGTAGCGAACCTTAAACCGTCAAGAGTACTAACTCACAGTGACTTTTCAGCGGGCAACCTTTTCACCTCTCAACATCCACCTTTTCACCTCTAAACATCCTGGTCACAGGTCACATTAACAAAATAAAAGTCTTTCGTTTTAACAAAATACAATTCTTAGTATCTAATATTAAAGGTCCTTTGTACCACATTTGACATACAAAATATAACATTTCACACTGGATAAACAGGGTCATCTACAAGAGGAACTACACATCATCCGTGGGATTTCTTGCCACTAAGCTCAAAAGAGAATAGCAACAAATCCCAGGTATTAAAGACTCTCCTACTGTGAGGCCGTAAAACAAACGCATTCCTAAACTCTCTCCCCAGTGGCGCAGAATTTTAGTGGGTGGTAGAGAGGAGACACGAGAGGAGAGTGATCAGGTTTAAATGGATCTTAAAAACCATGATCCCATTGTCAAAGTGATGTAGATGAGCAGAGGAAGAGGACGAGGAGGAGGAGGAGGAAGAGGATGTAATGGACCCAGAGAAGCATGGGAGTGTCTCCTCATCTCTCTATTCAGGGAGCAGGGGGTCTGGTGACGGTGTAATATTCAGCACGAGAGGCGGTGAGGAGCACGCTTCTGAGGCTCCCCTCGGCCAGACACAGGCACAGTGGTTCAGGGCCCCAGTGATTTTCTTCAGCTGTGTGTGTGTGTGTGTGTGTGTGTTTTAGTATGTGCGTGTGTGTGTGTGTGTGTGTGTGTCAGTATGTGCGTGTGTTTGTCAGTGGAGAGGCCAAGGACGCCAAACCCAGCCATGACTGCCAACCCTTTTCATAAGGGTGACTGTGCTGAAGTTTTTTTCTTTTTCCGATAGCTACAAAACTGTCTCCATTCTCAGAAATCCTGCCAAATTGTAGTTTAAACACAGGACAAGTCTGTGAAGTAATCTTACATTGCTTACGTAATCCACACATGTCCACGCATCATTCTAATCACTCCATCTTTCTCATCTTTTATGAACTATACACAGCTATATGGCTGAAACATAGCAAAGCCTACTTCGAGTACAGCAAAGGCTTCCAAGTGGAGGCACTTAGAAACCCATAAAACCACTGAGGGAATACGAACAGGTTCACAGGTAAAAGATTATTGAGGCCCCAGCAGATTATAAATTTCCTGTCACCACCCCCCACCCCACCTTCGCTGCGGGGTGAAGAGACACAGAGCTTAAATCGCTGGCACGTCTGCCCGTTTCCCTGCCACCCCGCTGGGAGAAGAGCGGGGCACCACGGAAAGAGGGCTGGAGCTCGGGCGGGGAGGAAAACATGTCAGCTTTGTCGTCTCCATCGCGCATGCAGCCAGTAAAATAGGTCAGGACCAGCGCGCAGACGGGCCACAGCGAGAGGCCATCTGACGGAGCAGAGCCGCCCAATTATTTTTAGACGGAACAAAAAACTCAGCGCCGCTGAACAGCCACCAAGTGTGCCAGGTACATTTTTACCACGGTGAGAGGGGAACAATTAACGCCATGGTGACATCAGTCGCTCTCTCTCTCTCTCTCGATGTCCGGCTCTCAGGCCATCTCCTCTCACTGGGTCATTCGAAAGCTCGGCACTTTGTATGGATTCATGAAAGGATGGTGGTAGGATACCTGAATGAAGCTGGAAAAGAGATTGTTCACTACCTTTGAATAAACCATAAAAGAAGGACCTTCTGACGGCTGCTAGGGGCTACTTGTTTACTGAGACTTATGAGAGGCTTATAGGTTGTGATAGGACAAGGCAATAGCCCCAGGTTAACTGTAGGACATGGCTTGCTTTTATTCCCTTATCAGTTCCAACTGACTGAACCTGGGGACCTACATGCTGGCTACATGTGTTCTATAGGCTGTAATACTGCAGGAGCTACATGCAGTTAAACATCTGCACTGCACAGGAAGGTTTTAATGTGATGTCGGTTTGATGATTATGTATGTGATCTTTATATACCCCGGATAGAAGTTTGCTTCCTTCAGTAGAGCAAACTGATTTGGAGCTGTAAACTGTACACATGGAAATAACACGACAACATACTGCATAACTTGTAAGTAAAAGCCTGCACGTTTGTTGTGACACATCCGTCTTGGTCAAGCACCACTCTGAAGACCTTCACAGGGGAAACAAATCCAGTTATCCGCATAAAAAACCCACGGCCCTGCTTTTCTTTACAGATTATGGATTGTGGGTTATTATCCAGCAGCAGCATTCAGTGCACTGGGCAGCACACGCATGAATTACAACGGCGCTGTTCTGTGCACTTGTATACAAATGGACTTACAAGTGTCTCTGTGAAAAATGGGACAACGAGTCATCTGACAAAAACACCATATTTCTGAAATGGTGGAATTTATAGAGTGCCTGCACAGCGAATGGGGTGTCATTCCTTCTGGTGCATTCCTACCTTTACCTAACATGCATGGAGTCCATCAGTATGTGAGACAGAACAGGATGAGAAACAGGGAAAATGTTAGGGTGCTTGAAAGGTGGGACACATTTATGGTGTGAATTGTATTCACTTCTAGCAGATGAATTGGGTGGTTGGATGTGGATTCACAGTTGTCAGACCATAAGAAGGCTGTCACTCACTTTCAAGATATGATTTTGTTAACATGTGTATGTCTTTACACAAGATAGATGTTTACAGTGTTGAAAATGAAGCTGAAATGGCAAAATAAATGCATAAAAGAATGAATAACAGTTAACAGATAAAAGATACGAGTTTGGTGTGTAAGGTAGATCAACAATGTATTCTGTTTTACTCATCCACTCCACATCTACTCACAACTCACACACACATATTCACTCACAACTCACACACACACACATATTCGCTCACAACTCACACACACATATTCACTCACAACTCACACACACACATTCGCTCACAACTCACACACACATTCACTCACAACTCACACACACATATTCACTCACAACTCACACACACACACACACATTCACTCACAACTCACACACACACATATTCACTCACAACTCACACACACACACACATTCACTCACAACTCACACACACACATATTCACTCACAACTCACACACACACACACATTCACTCACAACTCACACACACACACACACATTCACTCACAACTCACACACACACATTCGCTCACAGCTCACACACACATTCACTCACAACTCACACACACATATTCACTCACAACTCACACACACATTCACTCACAACTCACACACACACATTCGCTCACAGCTCACACAGACATTCACTCACAACTCACACACACACACACATATTCACTCACAGCTCACACACACACACAGAGCCATTCGTTGCTTAGACATACATACACAGACACACACAAAGAGGGAGGGAAAGATTGACCATATCTACACTTTCCTGATTGTGTGTATCTTTCTGGAGTCTAAGCCTTGCTGTTATGAGCTCAGGCTCTTTCTGAGGATGGCTGATAAATACTTTGTGTTCACTTGAGATCACTCTCAGCGATTAGATGTATTGTGTCAGTCAAAGGACACAGAGAGAGAGAGAGAGAAAGGAAGAGCAGGTGAAGCAAGCCCAAGTGCAAACATCAATCAAGCAGAAGGAAGAGGGCAGGTTCCATAAGAAGGCACCGCAAAGAACCTACTATATCTGTTTAAATTCTATACAGTGTCCAGTGAAATAAACACTCTTTATCATTACACACCGTCAATATCTGAGATACATGTCTAAAAATATATGATCTATGACTATAGTTTAAGGCCAACTGAAATGTCTTCGTAGAGTAGAGTATTGCGCTTTCATTATTAAGGGCAATTCTCTGCCATCCATAAACACAGATAATGACGGCAATAAAAATCAATCTCTAGCACTGGGAAGCCAAACCCGTGACCCCTGGAGCGACGTGCAGTCAGGTCTCTAGCGCTGCTCTCTTTATGGCCAAAAAGTGCGTGTCATCATGGCTTCCGATTGGGCGTTTACATAGCTATGTATGTGAGGAGGAGCCTCTCTGTACTCAAATCATGGTTTTTCATCTTCACAGAGACCATCCTAGTACCTCCATACTCCATTATGTCTACCTCAGGTTAGTCGTTCACAATCTCCGGTTTGGTTCAGGGGTGTTATCACAGGGGGCCTTTTGGGCCATTTGGGCTGTTCATTACCCTCTGTCGTTGTGCATTCTGTACCCTTGTTCTTAAAGGTGTATCTAAGGGAGACTGCAGCAGATTCCTCTACTTATTTTATTAGACGTTATTGCCAGTGTCCTCCCGTGGCATCCTTCCAACAGGTGATGAAGCTGGCCTGCAATCAAAAGCACCCTGGTGGCAGCAAGCGGTGGCGATTTTACCGAAGTTAAATAACTCGACAGTGCACCGTGGCTGAATTGGCTCGCACTCACAGATTTACTTACGGCAGGGACGCGGGAGGGGCAAATGGGTCTTATCCGACCCCGAAGCAATGCATGTCGTTCAAATGATATAATCAGATTGTGTCAGTGACATTTGTGCGTAGCGTCATTGTTATGTAGTCCCCCGAGCCTTGTATTGTTCAAGGACAGACAAGTGTTTGTCTTTTTTCTCCCCCTCAAGATCCTTATATAATCCAATAGCAGATGGTGAGTGACGGAGGAGAGCCATTTCACACAGGAGCAAGTCATGCAGTGGGAGTAAAGAGACTTGTTCTCTAGTAAAAAAAAAAATGGGTGGAATTAAGCTTCAATCGGCTGTAACTGTACTAATGAGAAACTCTGAAGGGAGGAGGGGGTGGTGATACAAGTAATGTGCCAATGTATTCAAACTCTGGTTTAACTGGAAGGCTGTCACAGTTGACTCTAACTGAGCTTCAGTAACACGTCACATACTATATCATATAACGGTCCTCTCAGATTTCAAGCCAAATTTGTGTACAGTATCTGAATCATATGAAAACGTATTTAATCGACATAACCAGTAAAGCTAAGCCAGTGGATATGGATAATACGTGTACTTAAAGAATCTGTCACTTCTGTACTCCACTGAGCATGTTCAATCATGGAACAAAGAAAAAAACCGAACCGACTTTCAAAGGAGCATCCCTTGTTAACTCCCTCCCCACAGTCATCACGCGCGTCACGAAGCGCTCGCTCAGTTGCTCGGCCAGTTATCTGGGAATAGGCCAAGGTCAGGGGAGTAGCGGAGGAAAAAAAAAAAAAGAAGGTAGATATTAAGTTCCATTAATGAGAATTCTAGTCAGCCGCCGCCAGAGACGAGGTCAAGTAATTGCAAATAGAATCTTGCACTCATTGAGCGGAGTCTTGGGTGAGTGTTTGCCGGCGCTGCCTTGATCAGCATACATTACTCGCAATCTTTTTGCACACTAGGCTAAAGCGGCGCGTTTAACAGGCCATCATCGCGGAGACCGCAGCTCATCAGCCAGGGAGCCCACTAAACCATTAGTGCATGTAGTCGCTCTTTGTGCCAGCTCAGCAAAAAAACGAGAACAAAAAAATATATAGAGATATAATTAAATATACATTCTTTCATTAGAATCGTTCGTTCAGCGCTTTGCATACAGAGGCATGGAAATAACCTGGGATTACTCTGGATATTTATCGTTTCATATCTGGGCCAAATGTGTGTAAATGCAAATGCTTACATAGACGTGTGAAATAAAAATTGGGTAATAGCTTTCCGCAGGGCTAACATTTTTCTGCTTGATTCACCTATCTGCATAGAAACCACCTTAATGGATGGAAGGCAAGTATTGCATTAGCCCTTTCAACCAAACTGTGCGCTCTGTGCGCTCTGTGCTCTGTGCTCGCTCTCTCTCTCTCTCTCTCTCTCTCTCTCTCTCTCTCTCTCTCCATTCATTCATTCACCATCACCACAGCAACAAGAGTAGCTTTGCATCTCTTCATTTGAAACTGTTCATAATTATTTCCCTTTTCTCTCCTTTTTTGGAGGTGGCCTTGAATCCCTGCTGACGGAAGAGCTAAGAATCATGAGGTGATTCTCAACAATTTCTGGAACTACTTTTGGAGAGGATCTGAAGTTTAACTGATGGGCTCCACCACCAACACCATCATTATGTCCGTGTCCAAAATGCAGTGTGCCAAAACACTCCAGCTCCAGCTGTGGATGGATGAGAGTTATCATTTTTCTGAACTTCTCCCAGGCCTCTGCTGAAGTTATTACTAGAAAGGGTGATTATATATACACCAACAATGTCGCCAGCTTGGCAAGAGAAGGATTCTCTTCCTCATCTTTGATGTCACCTTTGCACATTCAAAACGTCACTATCCCTTGGCCAACTCATAATAACTTTTATCATGATTGAATGACCCCCCCCCCCCCCCCTCCCTAATTCCACTGAGACGAATATGGTCAGAGAATGTGGATACATGCCATAAAACCTGGATTTTTTCAATTTCATAGTTTGAAATGCTGACACAACTTCAAATACTCATACAACCATCTACCCAGCTGACCTTTAATGCACCTAATCTAGAGGTGACATTTCTTAAAACTTACTTTGGAATGTTCCCTTGTAGTTATATTATATTTCCCCAAGTAGAGTTTACTGTAGTTATGCTTTCTATGTTTTAAGCAGCTCTTCTCCATTGGCGTTGCTCTCAAAGCCATCCATATGCACGTATGTATCCAAGGTATGTGCTCTGCCTCTTACAGACTAGCAGTATTTTTAATGAAGATGATTTAATGAGTGCCGAGGAAGACAGCGACATTATCCTCGTTTGCACACATTGCTGTCTGTATGATTTAATCCAGAACTTTCCAGACCTGTGTAGTCAGTAGGAGCACAAATCCTTTTTTCGTCTGAAATAGATACTAATGTTTAAAAGATTAAGCTCTTGGTGTTTTCACTCTGTGCAGGAATATTAAGATAAATGTTACCATTTACTTTAATTTACATAATGTACAACCAGATTAAGCTCCTAGAAAAAATAGATTGCGGTTATTAACATTAATGGAAATCTGATATTTAAGCCAAGACAATTTGTCATCAGGGTTTGACAGCCATGCACAGCACTATGTCATTGTTATCTCTGAGCTATCAATGCTAAATGAATAAAATACCTTAGCTCTTGATTAGTGACCTGATTAGAATTCCTACCCTCAAGGATCAATAAGAAAAACTCCTGTAGACATTATACCCAATAGCTTCACAACCCCTTAGTACAAATAGATCCATACAGTATGTCTTCTGATATAATATATCAAGCAATAGCAAAAAAAGTGGAAAACAACTACAGTTACAGTTAGCACCAAGGCTCTCAACATCCAAGTCTCAAGTTCTTTTATTTCAAACAGTAAGACTTAGAGCTCGTTCTATTTCCCTCATCTCCCTGCTCAGCCATTGTTTCCTGTGGACTCTGGACCAGGCTCCACCTTAATCAATCAAATGGAGACCCATCATGCTGTATCAGTAAAACATGAATTCCTGGCTCAGTCGGACACGGCTCATTTTTTTCTCTCCCCATCCCGCCATGAGGCCTGCAAGATGGCTGTGCTTCAGTGGTCCCAGCGGACTCGTCTTATGGCGCGTCATACTCTCAGACTAATGAGTGAAACCTCTGTGCTTATGGCTTTGGGGAGCTGTTGAGCTGATATCATATTGCATGGTTAGCCTCCACAGTAGGCCTCTGTGGCAGTTGCACATGGGCGTCTGTCACGATTCGTGGCAGCAGGACAGATTAAACTCCCACGTGTTTCACACTTCTTAATTTCAAACCGAGAGCACACTTATTTCACTCCTTTCGCTATACTCAAGATACGACCTCAAGAAAATGAGTAGGTTGTTGTGCTTGTGCGCGTGTTTGTGTTATCTGACTACACATACGTATTTCTTCTAGCCCTTTCGCTATGCCTGAAATTAAATCGACTCTAGCCCAAGATATAACCATGGCAAGGTCAGAGATCCCCAGATTACCGAGACGATAAAGAAGGAAATGAGAGCTTTCTGTGGTAGGCATCCATTAAGACACTGGACACATACTGATTTGTGTTTAATGGACTGGGGGATTGCTATCTTCTAAAAACAAGCGGGATGACTCAGGAAATAATGAGCAGGGCGAAGTCAGAGAAACTAGACAGACCCCCGTGTTTGTCTCTGTGGCTTAGTGTGCTCAGTGCACGCCCACAGTCCTGCTGCAGATCAAACCTTGTTATGGGATGCCCATTATCGGCTTGTCTCCAAGACCCTGTATGATGCTGGACTGGGCTCTCAATATTTTAATAGGCTGTGTGATGATAGACGTCCTTTTGTGGCATTCTGTAGTTTGTTTTGATGTTTCTGTGTCTGTTTCTTGCTCTGTATATTTAGTCACTTTCAAAGCCAGAGTCATTTTAGAGCATTATTTTTTGATTTGTTTGTTTGACTAAAAACAAGCACTACATCGACTGCAAAATTAGTAATCGCACTCATCTGCATCTGTGGGAATCATGTAATGAGTGTACCAGCACCTGCTCTGTGTGGTTCTTCTCGTGTTCAGCATACCAAAACCCAGAATGTCATTTTGAGTGCAATTACAGGCCAATTAAGTGTAAACTGTAAATGGCTCTGAGGTGTGGGCATGGTGGAACTGTGGGCAGAACGTGTGACAAATGAATAACCACTCAGTAGGTCTAGAGCAGCCCTGTAAGTGGCTAATGTTCAGAAAAAGAATGTATATAGCACTTAATCTCACATAAACGCAGTTGACGTGACATGAGCGCTGAAGTAATTTGAGCCACAGATTTAGCCAAGCAATAGCAAATCCCTGTGACTGAGAAGCTACAACAAGAGTCAAATAAACACTGCAGAAGATATGGTGGCTGACTTACCCTAGAGTCGTCATGGTAACGATGGTGTACCAGAAGGATGCTGGGATGCTGGTGAAGGTGGTGCCCTTGGTGCCTTTCTCGGCATAGAACATGACCGTGGCGAAGATGATGATGGCCATGGTGAGGGAGAAGAGGAGGAAGCCCAGCTCCGAGGCGCAGCTCTTGAGGGTGTAGCCCAGGATCCGCAGGCCCGCCGAGTGGCGGGAGAACTTGAAGATACGGAAGACGCGGAACACGCGCAGCGTGACGAAGGCACCGCTGACGTCCTCGTTCTCCGGCATGACGAGGCCGATGTAGTAGGGCATGATGGCCACCACGTCGATCACGCTCATCACGGAGCGCGCGAACATGCAACGGCTGGGTGCAGCGAACAGCCGCATCAGGTACTCGAAGGTGAAGATGAGCACGCAGGCCGTGTCCATACAAAAGAAGGCCAGGGAGTATTTCATGCCACAAGGAAGGTCCTTCACGGTGCCTATGATCGGCCGGCAGGGAACCGTCTCTACTACGTTGGCAATGACGGACACAGCGATGAAGAAACCAGTCACGTAGTAGAAAACCAGAGCCATGGTACTCGTGTGAGGGTTCTCAAATGCCCTCCACAGCTTCTCGCGAGAGGTACTGTTCGGAGGCAGTGGAGCATCCCCTCCCTCCCCCGCCTCATTGTCCTCCGCCAGTCGCTCCTGGTTCTCCTTCTTGCGATCGCGGTACTCTTCCATGCAGCAGTCCCCGATAATCTCCGGTATGATGCCGTAGAAGGCCAACTCCTCATCGAAGGCCTGAATACACTCGTGGCGTGGATAGTGCAGCTTGCCTGTTCGATAAAAGTTAAGTATGTGGCGAAACATTTCAGGGTCCCTGTCGAAGAAATATTCCTGAGTGTCCTCATTGTAGAAGAATTCCTTCTCCGAGCTGCCCAGCAGAGTGTCGGGGTATCGGTCGAGGGTGTTTTTCCATGTCTGGAAGCGTTGCCCGCTAACGTTTACAAAAAGGATTTCATCACTGCGACTCTTTTTGTCAACAGGAGGCCTGGGCATGGTCTTCTTTGCCAGGGGCAGCCAGCCCACGGCCGCTGCCCGGGCAAAGGGCAGCCATGTTGCTACTCCAGCGGCCATTTTTGTTTAACGATTACTAGCTCGTTATAGCAACAGACAGATAAAGGGAAATAGTGGCGGGGGGCCCTGAGGGATTGTATGTGAACCTTTTCGGATCAAGAGGAAAAGGAATGGTATTTCCACAATAATCATCCGAACTGCTGGCTTCCAAACAACAGGCTTGGCTTAGTTTTTTGTTGACCGATGTCCCAGTGCAGCAGTCCATGCGTTTCACCTGAGATTGGACATTTGTAGCGAGAACAGAGCGGGCGAGGAGCAGGTAGCTATGTTTTCTTCTTCGAGGAAAAAGGTCATGGGCAAACCACTCGAGGACTAGTTCAAAAGTCAAGCCATTAGCATTTCAGGAAAAAAGCATGTCTACGACCACAAGAGAAAGAAAAACATATATCCAAGAATGGGCCTGTATAAAATCACGGTATTTGTTATAATTAATGTATGTCCTCTTAATGGCGCCGCTCACAACAGCTCTCCAGACATGGTGTGGTTAATGTGTCTGGCCTTCACTGATTGGCTCTCCTCTCGGAAGACAGATTTGTTGCTGCTCTGTGGCGTTTCAAATACTTATTAAATTGTGATGATGCTCTCAAAAGTTGCAAGATAGACACATTTTTTTTTCCTCTGTTGCTTCTCTCTCCCTCTCTTTCGCTTTACTCGCTCTCCTCCTTCTAAACAGAGCTCTCCAGCTTTGATTATGTGAGTATCTGATATACTCTCTTCCTCTCTTTCTCTGGAGCGCTAGCACTCTGTCGTCTCTACTCAGTTTCAGGCTTTTCTAATAGGGCATGGTGAATGGTGCACTTTTGGGCCGTAGGTCCCCTGCATTCCTTGTATGGTCATCTCTTTACAAACCTGTCAAAACAGACAACACAGAGAACTTAGATGCTGCACAGCACCACACTTGAAAAGTGTGCTTGAGTCATTCAGACTGCATAAGAGTGGTAGGCATTAAGAAATACAGCAATCCCCATTGCCTGCTGGGCTGGAGTTTGTAGAGAAAGGACAGATCATGTATGGAAACAGTGCAGTATACAAAAAGACATGGAGAGACAGACAGAGCACCTCTAGAGTGTCACTTGCCCTTTAGACAAGGAGAGCTACACAGGATATTGTCCAAAGCCCTATGTACACAACATTTATACAGTTTAAGAGCTCTGACAGGGGCTTCAGTTTCAGCAGTATATTTTAGAATTGTGCTTTCAGAGTCTGTTCTGCCAAACATTCATCAGCATTAGAGAGCGTGTTCGATGCTCAATGACTGTGACACAGTCTGTAAGCCTCCGGTGAATTCTGTCACAGTAAAAAAAGTGACACTCATAAACACGAGGGTGCTCCGTGCGAACGAAAAATGTACACAGTACAAAAAAATCTGCATGTCAATCACTAAGCAAATCAAACTGAGAAATTCATTCATGTCTGGTTTGTATACAACAGATCTCCACATATCTTTGCTGTTGCTCTAAAATAGGCTGGATGGTCTGTTCACAAGGACATCCCACTGAGATATAGTCAATAAAAAAGCCAGGAACATGCAGTAAGGCACTGCTGCACTCCTGCTCCCAACTCCGCCGTATGTGACAACTAGCCCCCGACAAACAGAATACCGGACATGAACAAAAGGCAGGTGACCCAGCCCAGTCACGTAACTGTGTAAGGGGCGCAACATGCACTCCAAATCAGAAATCAATACCACATTACCCACGACTTCCTGCTCCAGAGAACAATAACATTATTTTCAAACTGCATACCACAAATTAAAAAGGAAAGCGTAAACACCTGACTAATCTATCGGTAACTAAGTTTTGTTCCCACAATAAAGGGACACCGTGCCCTGTTTGTCCCGTACGGTCTTCCTGTGATTTCAAGGTGTAACTCCACACTAAAATCCATTTTCAGGTTAGTGCTCTAAACCAACTCAAAACTCCTGACACTGTATCATACAAGAGATAGTGACAGTTCTTTAAAATCCCTAAAAGCAAACCTAAATGAAATTCTAATCAAGAACAATCCAGCCAGTGAACACATCTAAGGACAGCATATGCCCACAGCAAGCACAGTCTCAGTGTCTCAGTGTTTAAGGAGTACTCTAAGGCAATGAACTTGAAGTATGTGAAGCATGCGTAGTTCTCTTAGGTTTACTTAGGTTCTAATGCTCCATTTACGTCTGGATAAAATATGAGTTACCTTCCATTCTAGCTGGAGAGGACGAGGGCGGAGGGTCCGGCGTGCCGAGGAAAGAGAGAAGGGGGAAACACGAGTGCCCGGTGAACAGGTATGCGGGAGCCCCTCTGCTGCAGTCGAACCATATTGGATACAGGATAGTACAGGAGTGATTGTAATGCTTAGTCCTGGCAGCTCTCCTCTCTCTCCCTCCCTCCCTCTCTCTCTCTCTCTCCTCCTCCGCCTCCTCCTGTTCTGTGGCTGCGCTTGCTCTCCCTCTCTCTCCCTCTCATTTGCTTGCTCAACCCACCACCCTCTCTCTCTCTCTCTTTCACTCCCTCACTCTGTCTCTCTCTGTATCTCATAAATGCACAATAGTGCTCAAGATCTCTCAACCATGCATTACATCCTACATTAGCCGGGAATGAAATAATGACAATAATGATGAGGATGATGATGATGATGATGATGATGATGATGTTTTGTTCAGTATAGAAAGTCCTCCACAGAGTACACAGAGTGGACACATTGCATGCAACATGCACGTGTCTTATTTCAAGTTTGACTGAGCTTATTTTGAACCGACACATTTAGCTGTGACATATGTGTGAAATATATCTGTCTGGCTGTTTTCTTGCATCCTGGATGTGGTGAGAGGAAAAGCTGAGGAAAACAACCTGCACTGAGGGGAATTTAAAAATGTCTATAGGCTCTAATAGCCAACAGAAAAAAAAATAAAACAAGATTGAGTGGCCATTCGCAGAGCACTTAGTGGAGATGGTGTCACGTTTGCTTCCACCGCCTCAGAATACAGAATTCAAGTCTGCAAAACGCAAGAGGAGATTCATTGGCTTGGCGCAGCGTTTGTTTCCTTTTTAGAGTGGACAAATAGAGAAAATCAGGGTTTCCCCTGATCACCATCTTCGGGGAAATGTCTGGTTCGAGGGGGATAAAAATCACAAGCAGTGCTGAAAATTTCCTCGGCTTCTCTGAATTATTCATGTGGATAAAAGCTGAATTCAGCAGTCTGACAGTCATTCATTTAGCATTTACAACCACCGGATGACATCACTCACAGGCACAAACATGCAAACCAGAAGTTATGAATGACTTTATGAACGTGTATGGATTCTGCAACAGGGTGAAAAGCAAAGACACTTTTACTGCGGTTGTGTACTGCATGCTCCTCGATGAAATGCATTCCAGATTTTCCAAAAAGAAACAACAAAAAACAAGAATCAAACCACATGGATTAGCATTAAGACATAGTATTCTCTCTGTTCCCTTTGCCATTGTCTGTGTGAATGTTTCATTCTCTCAATCAATAATTTACGGTGAGTCCCAATGCAGAGCCCAGACGGAGCAATCAGATATTGACCTGTTTCCCTTTGAAACCATCAATACAATCTATTAACTCTCCAAACATTTCACCTTCACACTAACTTACATCTGAACTTCTACACAGCAGTCTCCAGCTTACTGTTGGCTGGGGCATTTTTTTTCTCTTTCTCTGCTATTCTGTTTGTAGTGTTTTATTGTGTCTCAACTGCACGGCCTTGTACAAAGTGCGTACCTTTGCAAGTTGCGGAAGAAATTGAATTATACGATAAAAAAAAACTAAGACTTTTTGGAAAGGAGAGCAGGCAGTACAGATAGTGCCACATCCCTAAAATTGAATACTGTATCCTCCTCATTAAAAAAGGATCTCAGGCAGAAGTGCTCTGGTATAAGTGTCATTCTGTTTCGATCCATTCTCATATGAAACTCTGTCATGTGCTGCTGGGTATAACTATAATAATGTGGAAATTGATTTGCCTGCCTGGATTCGGAGGGTAAAATACCTAATTCTCAGGTGAACTGAACAGTCAGAATTGTATTTGATATCTTATTGGTGTCTTTTTGGATCAGTTCAGCTATCAATATCCATTACTTTGGTAGTGATAACCTTACAAATGACTGCTTCATATCAACAAATGCACACAAAACTGAGCAGGTTGAACTGACAATTTAGTTTCCCCTCAGGATATGTTATTGAATTTTTTAATTTGTCTGAGCCAGGTATCAGAGTGGAGTGCGCACAATATCAATTAATTGACCAGCCTCATTTTCAGTTACCCGAATCGACAAAGCAATACTATTTTCTATAAGATGAGGCATTTGACTGAAGCACAGAGAGAGAAAAGAGACAACGCTACTTTTTTGCAGACTGTAAAAAGCTATTAATAATTTACGGAATTTGAAAAGATCTGGCGCTGAGCGAAAGCAGTGGAACGGAAACACGACAGGAGGGGTGTAGAGGGGAGGAGGTACCACAAAGAGAAAATTATGACATGAAAGCAGAGACCTTCAGCTCGTTTGCACCTGACCGTCTCTGAAACATAACACAACACTAAAACATGGGGACTAGGGGGCACAAGAGAAGGGAGACTAACCCAGAGACCAGATCACGTACAGTTTATGGCTTCTGAAAATGGTCACATGTTGCTCCCGACATCTCAGAGATCGAAAAACAAGTTATCGTAATTTTGACCTAGGTGATGTCTGATGGATTTAATATGTGTAAACACAATTTTGTCAAGCCTATACTGTTATGTTATGGTATAAAGAAGTGGGTGGATTAAAAAGCAGAAGTAAATGTATAAATGGAATGTACGTATGCTGTTCCACTCCAGAACGTTTATGTATCATGAACTCATCTCACTTCTGTCTATTAAGTATTCAGAGGCATTCGGCAATTCTGGTGACCCGTGTGTGAGACTAACCATGAACTGAATGAGCAACAGCCAGATTATTTATGAGAAGTCATCTTGGCCACACCATATGTCCTCGGATTGCCATTCTTTCTATGGCATCTTGGTAGATACAATGTTAAAAAAAGAACAATTCAAAACAATATTTTGTGAGTTCATTACATATTTACTCCGGTGACACTGGCAGGATGAGACATTTGAGTACCTTACATGTTAGTCACTTGCCATAGACTGTAGTGTCTGTATCATGTTTAATTTATCTGATTCTTTTTTTATGAATGATTTAAAGGGAGGTGTGAAAAGCCTCACTGAAGATCTCAGCGCCTCACTGATGCACTCCAGGCTGGGCCACATCAAAAGACAAAGGCTGCTCGTCGCATTAACCGACACTTCGCACAACCAAGGCAAGGGCATTTACCAGGAGAGGACAAAATCTTCATGAGGCATGACCCTTTGCTGATGAGCTAAACCAAACCTCATTCCACTTCAATTTAGTCAGTGTCTTTAATAATGTCATTGTCATAGAGCACTTAAGAGAATTCTCAGTTCGAGCAGTTAATGGCATTAGAGCACATTTTTCATCATCAACCGTAAACCACGCATCATTCATAATATTAGCAGATGTGAAAACACTGTGGGAAAAGTTCGGTGATAAAGTTGATGACACAGACAAATCCCAAGTGGATATTGCAGCTCGGGATGTCGCTTCAAATCATGATACTGGTTACTTGTTTAAAAACAATATGACATGTTTCGTCCACCTAACCGACTGTAACACTATCTGAGCAGCCCGCATCCAAAATAAATGGATATGGGTATGATAAACGAAAAGAGAAATTCTACTGACAAGTCTACACCCCTGTTGTTAGAGAAACAACATCCTTCCTCAGAGGAAATAAATAAATAAAAAAAGGTTGTGGTATGGGTGAATCGAAGACAAAGTTTGTATTATTTAATTTCGATAAATTAAATATGAAAAGGCCACAATGAACCCGGAAAGATTCTGCCACAAACATGAGTTAAAAGCGTTTGAATATGGAGTAGAGTAGGGAGGCTGATATTGCATATGACAGTTCCCTTAAAATTCAGTGCACAACCTCCCAAATCTACTCATCCTCTGGGAGGGCAACCAGCAAAACACTAGCTCCATTTATATGACAACTGCCAAGTTATAGCTCCATTTTCAAGACACATTGCCTGCCAGGAATAAGAAATATGAATCTTCACTTCAGGGTATATAAGGACAGAATCATTGGTTTATATGCTAACAAATATCTACAAACAATGTGACATGAACCCTGTATGACCAATGTGTTCCGTATGTATTCTCCATGCTTCATGTGACCCAGTGTATTGAATTGCTTGTTTATTTTTAACCTCATAAAAAGCATTTTACACTAAGCACAGTTTTGACCCTCTGTCTTTCACCAAAGAGGCAGGTGCTAGTAATGTTTTGGGGGCTAATTTGGTCCGCTAATGACTGAGTGGCCATTAAAATAATTTGTGTCAAAGAGCTAAGACTGTCCCGAGTTTCTTAGAAAACATACTCCTTATCTGCACATCAAGGCTTATAAACATGTGATAATGACAAATACATTTGTATTGTATAGTATAGTGTATAGTACATTTGTATTGTAAATTGTAGTGTATTGTAATGCACTCTGGAGTGTGGATCGGGCCGAGTTTTTCTGTCCGAGCCTGGCCCGCGTCCGACAGAGTAGTGTCCGAGCCTGGCCCGAGCCGACAGCCATTCAAATATTTTGTCCGAACCCGACCCGAGCCCGACGGAGTCAATGTCTCAACTAATACTAATGACACATTTACGTAAGTTCTTTTACGAATAGCCTGCCTTTATTAAACTCGGGCATCAACAGATAAATGCACTTGCTCACACAAACAAGCGCTGTTAAACGCACAAGCGCGCACAAGAGGGCAAATAAGCATATTGAAATTAAATTATTCACATTGCAAGAACGGAATGAAATAGCCTACACATTACACACGCCAGGCATCTGCTATGCCTAAATAAAACTCACGTTATATGCTACACCAGAGGAGGCACAACAAACAAGTCTTACCATTGAAGATCTTTTTTCTTCTTGAAACTTTAGGTGCACAGCAACGTTCGTTATAAAACTATCTACATAGTTCAACCATCAAGGTTTAATCCATGTTGTTGTGGAGAAAGAGTATGGCAGCAATCATATTTCATTAAAACTTCACACTTCTTATATTGGACATATCCAACAGCCTCATTATAATCCGCATTGACTACTAAGCAGAAATATCTCCATACAGTAGATTTCCCTTCGTTTAGTATCGTTTAAAACTCTCCAGGTGACCGTTTGTTTTTAACTTCCTCCATGATGCCAGTTTGCCGCCTGTAATCGCGTTGCCACAGCTAGGACATAAACAAATTCCCGCCACAGGAAGAAGGCTGTTATCCTAAATGTGATTTATTTTATTCTCAAAAACGAACTTATGCATTATGTGAGGCAGACACGTTGACTTCCCAACTTATTAAGATATTTTAAATATGGAATTTTCAATGCCTTATCGTGCTGATCGTATCCAACCTGCACTCATTTCAGGCATGAGCTAGGCAACACTTCATAAACAGCAAGTTGTCCAAAATGTGCTACACTTTTAACAGGGACCAAAAAGTTGGATCACATCGCACCTGTTTTGGCTACACTCCACTGGTTATTGCTTGATTGTTAAGGCTGTGAATGGTCAGGCTCTAGCCTACATTTCAAATCCCCCGATCCCTAATGCTCCATCAAGGTCCTTCAATGAACTTCAACTAGTTTTACCTTGGTCTGATTTGAAATCTATTATCTAAGGGTAATAAAGCTTCACTGTTGTTGGTCCTAAATTATGGACTATTATTATCGTCTTCCAATAGATATCAAATCTGCTGCCTGTTTTTAGCTTTTAAAGCTAGACTTGCATTCCCTGGGTTTTAATTTGATGCCATGGAAACAAACCTTTTACTAGTAATAGTCATTAGTCATTTTCAGCCACCACTGTTTCAGGTTTATAAAACTGGTCAAATTGTCATTGAACATTGACCTATTCCCTTTCCTGCCTTGGTAAATCATTTCATGAAATTGTCTCCAGTGAAAATAATTTATTAAATGAAATGAAAAGAAAAAAGTAAATCTCACTTGCTTCCAAAAATATGGCGCAGATCAAAATACACTTCAGTTTTGATACGCTGAGAACAATAGGTTGCATGATCTAGTCTTTTTTTTTTTTTTTAGATCAGTGAGTTTTGCCACAAAGAAATGTGAAGAGCCAATCACCTGTGCTGCAAATGCCACATGACCGATGACTACAGTTACTAGAACCCTACAATGATTGGCCATACTCCTCCATGATTGAAACCAGTCTTTAGGAAACAATGATGACACGCTGAAGCTAATGCCTTGAGGCCTGACCTCCTGGGTGTCACCTATAGACTTGTGTCAGTGTGTGTGTGTGTGTGTGTGTGTGTGGTCAGTAGAGAGGCCCAGGACGCCTGGGTGTTACCTATAGACAGGGGCGTTTTTTCCTACAGGCGGTATAGGCGGTCGCCTAGGGCGCCACTCAGAGGGGGGCGCAAAAAACTGCGCCCAGCAAAACAAAAAAAAAACAAGAATTGTGTTTTTTTTTTTTGCTGGACAGAGTTTTTTTGCGCCCCCTTCTATATCTCCAACCAATATTTTGACATAAAAAAAAATCTAACATTAGGGTAAAATGAGCCAGAAAACGAAAGGGGTACGTAGCCTACGTCCTTGGTGTTGTCAGAACATGCTAGCACAGTGAGGCGTTTGGTTAGAGTGTGTGTGTGTTCAAGAAACTTTGAAGAACAAAATAATGAAGAGGCAAACGCCATCCGGGGCGCAATTTAAGAAGAAAAGAAAGGAAGAAGAAGCGTGCCAAGGAGAAAGGTAAATCCTTAAATCCTGTTCTAGCCTAGAATGAATTCCAGATAAGAAAACGTTCACGAATGCGTGAATTGCCCCCGGCACTTTAGTGAAGTTAAGAAGAAAAGATGTACCTTATCATGGAAAGTTTTCCTACTCCCTGTCACATAGTTCTTTAAGGATTTTACAGAGGCGGGTATATAAAAAATGATATGTCCATTTATTCTACATTATACAAAAAAAGACATGATTAAAATAGGGGCGCACATATAAAGCCAATAGCCAGTGCAACAACACTACACATATCTTACTCGTTGCATAACACACCCATTAAGGAAGCCAAACACGGCAACTTGTCAACAAGTGAGGAATACTGGTAAAAATCCAAGTGTTGTACTGTCAACTTTAGCGAATGGATTGTATGTAATCTTGCTAGTTAGCTAACGCTAGCTAGCCAGTGACTTGTGACGTTCCTTGTTATTGCCATTCAGTCGAAACATCAGTTCAAGTTCAGCTGTACCGCAATTTGCGTCATTTTGCGTGATACAAATTTGAGTAATCACATTTGGACAGCTTTAGTTTTGGTGGAGCGAGCTAGCCAGTTTAATTCGACATGATTCAACTAATCAAGAGCTGTGCATCTTGGAATAAAAAAATGACAGGCTGTCCAAATACGCCAGGAGCGCCAAATGTGCTAGGGCCGCCCCTGCCTATAGACGGTGAAACGGTGGCACCACCCAGTAGAAAGCTCTATCATTATTCTGACTGCCGTTGCTCTGCCAGAGTGGTGATATAGTGTTGGTCCATTTTTTTCCCCCCACCGACTTTTGGTTGATGATATCATATACTTCTATCATATTATCTACATACCATCATATACCAGTCCACATGACACTTGGCATGATTTATGCTAGCACCACCCTCAACAACCGTTTGGTGAAAAATTACAACGTTTTTATGATAATTTGGCTTCTAGGAGGCACATTCCCCTAGTTCATTATGACTCATTTGTGAAGCCCCGCGAATAAGGTTCAATGCACAAATCTTCCGTTTCACTAGCCAATATATTGTGATGTAAAGGTTAAAAGTTCACAGAATTTGAAATGCTGCATCGCTACCACATTTGACTACACATCAAATTTCTTTAATTTTGTCCATAGGGGGTGCTGCAACTGACAGATTTCCATATTTCAGGAACCCCTTAAGCAAATATTTGGAAATTTGATGTTCTCATACTTATACTTGATGTGCTACATTTGCTCACATCTCCTTATTCCATTTGGCTTGCTCAACAAAATGGCTACCTATGACCAATCAAAACTCAGCAGCTAATGCATGCTTGTGTGAATGGCTAATCTTAATGGAATTGTGTAGGCTCATTAATAATGGCATATAGAAGCTTTTAACCCAATTTCAAACAAATCATCTGTCACTACAACAAGTTACGCCATGTTTCTCTGTTCCTCTGACATGGTTTGGTTTATTTTCAAAATATTTCACAGCTTGCATATTGTGCTTGGAGCCTCATGATTACTGCTTGCACCTATTTTTTTTATTGCGAGTGCACAGGCGGTCATATAGTGTTACTGCTTTACACCCTTTAAGTGCACAACCGACACAATCACAAAGTATTAGTTCCTTACACTCTGTGGGAGTCAAAATGCGGGAAAGGTAAGTAACTGCACATTACTTTAAAACTGCTATTCATTGTGTCTTCAAAGCCCAGAACGATTAAATATGGCAGGTACAGTACGTAGTGTGTTGGGTGATCTATTGGCAGAAATGGAATATAGTATTCATAATTATGTTTTCATTAGTGAACTATGAATCGTTGTGTTTTTGTTAGCTTAGAATGAGTGCTTCGTAACTACATAAGGAGCGAGTCCTCATCTTTGGAAACGGAGAAGTATTCTGTTGGTTGCAATGTGGAGCCTCACTGCTAGATGTCACCAAATCTTACATACTATAACTTTAAGGTTGGAATATTTCTCAATTTGTGGGACCAGAGGTCATATGTTGTTTTGCCAATACAGTGGCCACTTTTGGCCTCTTTTTAAATGTAGCAGTCCATATTGGTGTCAGCCTCTTCATATTGGTTTTACCCTCTTTTGTTTACCCAACGTAAAGTATGTTTTTTTTTTTTTTCATAATTGCTACATGAGTTGTTGTCTTCTGCCCTCTGGTTGGCTACCTTCATGTAGTAGGTATTTTGCAGGAAAATCTTTGGTAAAAAGTTACTGTAAGAATAACATTTAAATTGTTACTAATATTTCAATACTATTACACAATTTATTTCATAGTAATTTTGTTATAGTATGTATTAAATGTGATATATTTATTATCATACATATTTATTATCATATGTATTTCAGATAAATATGTCAAATATGAAATATGATACAGCAATTATTTAAGGTAATTTATCTGTAAATCCCTCCACTGTCTTTGTATTGCAAATGATTCTGACAAAAAGGTAATACCTCAGCAACTCTTTGATGACTCGAAACTTGGTAAATGGACTGAAGATCAATTCCTGAGGTGGGTGTAAATAGGTCCCCTTTCATAAAAAAAAGAAAGAGAACCAACCCACAAGAAATATTCCAACATTTTCCAAATGCAATGAACAAGTTTTGTTTTTGTTTCTTAAATAAAAAGGTTTGCAATCAATTTGTGTTTGCAAACTGGTTTTAGATTGGTGTTAATGCCTGATGTATCAAATAAGATACAAAAAATATATATATGTAAATGACTACATTTGTTTTTTGTGTTTTTTTTTTCTGGATAATATTGGATGTGTCAGTCTTTAAATTAGGATTAAATGACATGTATACAAATATATATTATTATGTCTTTTTATATCTTTCTCCTAGTTTTACTTAATTCTTGCTCATTCCCTCACTTTATACGGTGGTCATATTAGGCACCGCTATGCGGCATGTCCAGTTCTACTGGGAGTTGATGCAGTTTTCAGTGTTTCACAGAAGAGGTACAGTATCTATGGTGGAGAGCAGGAAGTCTCTGCCGCTTCACTGATAGCACTGTGGGCTGACTCTTCCTGCGTGCCTTAAATAGGCTAGTCAGTGTCTAATTAGTGATTTAGGGCACCTGTCCCCACCACTGTGCACTACCCTGTGGGAGCATGTGTTGTACTTCTCGAGAGAAATATTGCACGTCTGTGACAAATCGAGAACAGTGTGAAATATTTCCTTCCTGTTAACTTGTGTTAGCATGGTGCACGGTCATGGTGTTGGTCGTACACATTATCAGGTCTTCATGGGATCTTTGTTTTTACTGATAACCAGAAAGCAATGCAGATACCACTGAAGACTGGTTAGTATGTAAGTGAAAGTACACTTTAGGCATACTGCCATGCAGTGGAATGTATGATTGAATATGGGTGTATCCATTAAACTGACGAAACAACACTGCATGAATCTGAGGTATTTTTGATAGAGGAGCTAGGAGGAAGAGCTAAGAGACAATTTTTTTCATGAGCGAGTCTAATTCCTGCTTCCCCCGAGAGCCACTTCATCAGCAAGGTCAGTAGTCTCCATTAGTGCCAGTCAAGAGCCAGTTCCACACGTCACCATGCTCTTTCAAGCCCTGCGATACAGTCTCCACACAGATAACAAACAGTCCTTCAGTTTCAACTCCAAAAAGGAAGCCAAAAAAGCAATTATTGCATTGATCCTTAGAGGGTAAAGTTCAAAATCCTATAAAGTTTTTCGATTTTGAAATACCAGAATAACCGAAGGACAAAGGCTAGATATTTTCTAAAAATCATAGCAGCTCTCCTGTTTGAAGTAGAAATAGTACCTCTGTAATCAGTTAAGGTTTAAGTGACAGTTTGAATGTACATATTGTTACAGCTAGTGGCAGTCAATAATAAATAATCTCACCATCAATACTGCTACTTCTCCCTACTTCTCTCTTTCAGAGCACCATGAGTGACAGCGGATGTTACCATGACGTTAAGGTATGAGATGAGATGGGATTGTAATTAGAATGACTGTTGATGCCTGTTCTAATGTTTAGCTGTTTAGAGATGCAATGTAAAACAGGTCTCATTCTGAAAGGCACTGCATTTAATTACTCTGGAGGAAGTACACATGGATCTTTCATAGGAACAGCAACTTTGATGACACATAAGTGAATTAAACAGGCCATTTTTCTGTCTAAAATGAAAATGTCAGCTAAAAGGTTACATCCAAACATAAAATGTGTTGTTTTAAAATCCATTTAAAGGAGAATAGTTCATTCAGGCAATTTGGTAGACTACTGTAGCTGATTTCCAAAGAAAATAGAAAGAATAGAAAATAGAATAATTACATTCTTTGTTCTGACACATTGCAATAATGGAGATTCCTTGATGCATTCGTTTCAGAGTGTGGGTGTCCAAAACTCTTCATCAACAAAACAAATTTGAGCAGCATAATTGGAAGTGGACATATTGTAGACTTGGATATTCTGTAGTAATTCTTGTTGACATTGTAATACAATCCTTTTGAAGTCACTAGAGGAAACAGGCGCCTAAGCCTGTGTGCAACAAATTCATTAAAAGCCATCAAGCCAGCAAATATGCTTCTTGTTTGGGATGAGGCATAGTCCGATCCCTTGGCTCAGAGCCTGGTTTTCCCAAGCCCTCGAAAAACATCATGGATGGTTATCATTTTTCTCCACACTAATGGTTCATTTCTCTTTAGTGGCGCACAATATATTGACAAGCTGTGAAAATGAGAGTCATACTGCACCCCATGCAGTGGAGGAGAATAATCACTTGCTCATTCCCTCTCTCTCTCTCTCTCCCTCCCTCCATCTCTCCCTTTCACGGACCCACACTTTAGCAAATCAGGATTACAAGTTCTACCTGCTTTCCCTTATTGACACGATTAAATTTCAATCAAGGGTCCCGGTTCCCCCCTCTTCACTTAATTCAGTCCAGGGAAGTGCTAAAACGCCAGAGAACTGCCGTGTGTTGCATGACAAGGGCCAGAGGGGCTGATTGAGGAAGGAAAGAATGAGAGAGCAGAGTGAGGGGAGTTGGAGAGAGAGAGAGAGAGAGAGAGAGAGAGAGAGAGAGTGTGTGAGAGAGAGAGTGAGAGATAGAGAGAGAGATGGAAAGAGATATTGTGGCAGATGCAAAAATACAGGGGAAAGGATAGAAGACACATTATTTATTCATGATGCTTCTATAATGATTTCTATTACCAGATAGATTGCCTTTTGTTAATGGCCACTCTCTTTTATTCCCAACTATATTTCTCCTCAGTCATTTTTATGCACCAAACAGAACACCAATGCAGGGGTTTAGGGTGCAGGGGCATTTCTGTGTCTACCACAGTCAAATGATTACAAGTAAAGTAAAGTTGGAGAGAACATCTTTAGTGCTTGTTAAGCATTTCTATTAGCCCAAGCAAAGGGCCCTGACAATGTTCTCTTTCTTTAGGTTTAGTTTATATATATCATTTGTATAATCAACTATCATATAATGGTTGATTTCTCTACTTGATTCTGCTGACAATGAAGACTAAATACCCATGTATTTTAAATCTTGGTGAACTGTAAAGACAAATGTATTTTCCTGTAAGTTTAGCTATTTTGTTTTAAAGAGTTAGCTTGACGTAACACAGGGAATTAATTAAATGTAATGTCAGTTGTCAATGAAAGTGAATGCATTATCAGTATAGGTTAAATTACTTTACTTAAATTTACTTAACTTACTTAACTGTTAAGATTTTTCTCTTCTATACAGGCGGATTTCCTATGGTCTAAACATCGAATGTAATACTGAGTTGAACTTCAGAACTTTAACACAGACATATTTGTTTCATACAAACAACAAAATCCTTAACAATTGCCCCGCTCAGAGCTTGAAGTAAATCAACCATTTGGAGATCATTCATTTAGAGAAAACAAGTCCCAATTACGAGATTGCTTCTGACAGCTGTGGCAGTTATTCATATGGCGCACTCCTTTATCTTTAAAGTTGCTGACCAATACATTCAAGTTCCCTGACCTGTTTTTAAAATAATGAGTGAGAAACAGACCTTGCTGTTCTACGGTACAGAATCAGCCACAGTGACCACGTCACATCAGACACGCTGAAAGGAATAGTTGGAAAGTCGCGGTAAATAAAATCCTTCCATTATATTCCGTGGCATTCGGAGATTACTTTGGGCCTCGGTGAAGCAACCACCGCAGTGGACCAGACTGTGCAGATAAGGCAATTTGAGAGGCACACACCTGGCCTAGACTCAGTTTTCTTTTGGAGTGCCCCTCTGACAAGTCCATTATATGAGTGTCACTGCGGTTCATCCTCAGACAGGCGAATCATGTGAGACTCTTTCCATGTCATTAACCTGATCTTCTCTTACTGTCTACTCCCTTCATTAGTCTTCCTGTCGAACAATACTGCCGACTATCACCTGCTTTTAATCCTCCGCATTCTATGCTACGATAGGCTTTTGTTCTTAGTATTGCCTCGGGGGCATTGTGTTTTGGCGTGCACGTGTGAGCATGACTGTGTTTTTTGTCATTGGTTGATCAATTTTCAATCATGTAATCACATTTCCCACCGAAACGGGAACAATGACACGATCAATTGGCGTAAAAAATTAAACAAGGAAAAAAAAAAAATTTGTCTCAAAATTGCTTGTGAAATCAATAGCATGGCATTCAGTGACAGTTCTGCCTGAGTCTCAGTCTCGCTCTCTCTCTCTGTCTCTGTCTGACAGCAGAGCTCTCCATATCCCTTTCATTATCATGTCTGAGTTAGGCAACTCAGCCTTTCTTAAGCATCAGGTAGACAATGGATAATGAATGAAGCCAGGTACAGCAAAGCTGGCATTGATGCAATGGAATTTAATCTCTGGGCCGACACAGGCCGATGCCACTACGAGTGCTTGGAGTTTGTTTAGCCCGTAATAACTTACCAAGCTGTCACACCAGGGCAGATTGTCTGCGCCGGCCTTTTGAGAAGTCTGGAGCAACGCTCTGTCGATTGATTTTGGAAGGCCTTTCATGTCAACAATTACATGGATTTTGCTCTAGACGGATTAAGATGCCTCGCAGCCTTCAGTGCAGGTCATTTGACTCAAAGGGAACTGGATAATGATCCAGTGTCCAGGACATCAACAATGATGTCCTATCAGTGCAGCCATATTTCCATGTTGGCATTTTATCATTCTTAGATTTAAGAACGCCATGGTGTGTAGCAGTGGTCCATTCTTCTTGTGTTTTTGCGTCAACTTCAGCATGAGTGTACTACTCCTACTCCTACTCACTTTTTTCTCTCTCTCTCTCTTTTTCTTTCTCTGTGTTTCCTCATTATGCTTGGCAATCCCCGATTCTCCACAGCAATTTCCGCACACAAAAAGCTGTAGCGGGGGTTGGGTGGTGGTGGGGGCGGGCGTGGAGCCGCTTCTGCATTGGGCTCTCATTAAGGCTGTTCTCTATACCGCTGAATGTACAATGACTGCACTTTGTGTTCACTGTCGATTTAACAACGCAAAGATAAGCCTCTATGTGTGCCTACCTTTAGGAAAGAGATCATCTATGCTGGCAAGACACTTCAGCCATCAGCTATACCATTATGCCTATGGGTATTAAGTGCTCCTGTTAAGCGCATTTATTTTAAAAAGACAAATAACTCCCTTATTAGTTAAACATACACCTTCCTCCGCTCATGCAGGAGAGAAACCTCACCCTCTCATAAAGACGTTTAACAGCTGGCAATTTCTATTATGTCTTGGTTATATTACCCATTGACCGTGGCAATCTAATGACCTTCCACCGCAAACCTCAGCAGAATTGGCTGCCCATTCAATTTTGATGGACATGCTTTTAAAAACAAATTGTGAGCGTCTATATGTTTTTATGAGGGCAAACAGTGCGGATCTTGCCAGTCTAATCTGCCATGAAGGCATATTTCCATCAGCTGATATTAGCACGGGGATGCCAAAACAGGGAGCCGGTGAGTTGTGGTGACGCGCTCTGAAATGAGGAGCTGCCGGCCACCATGAAGGCAGGTAGGGGGAATTACACTGACTCCTGATGGTGAATTTAATGGACTGTCACTACCAATATAACCTCAGCCTGAGAGCATCATAAGGTACAGGTTTACAAGCACAGCCTGGCTAATGAATTGGACAGGGTGGAGAGAGAAAGCGAGAGAGAGCGAGAGAAAGACAAGCGGGCAGTTTTGCTCAGGGAAATTGACCAGTGAAATAAATTAGTCTTTCCTTGAGGGAGCCATAAAACAGTTGTCATTACGTTATAAACGTCATAGATCATGGTCAAATGTTCAGGAGGCCAGCTCGGGCTACCAAGTCCGAGTTCACACTCACACACACAAACACACATACAAACACACACACAAGTGTATGTGTACAATGACTCGGATGACCAGGCCCATAAACAAACAGGTACTTTAACAGTATTGTGTTGAAGCGTGTAATTACACCCCCCACGCACGCACACGCACACACACACACACACACACACAGGTGCACCCCAGACACACACACTTACTGGAAAGCAGAAGCTTTAAAGACACCTGAATGAGCCACTCATTTGCACAGATATTAAGTTCAGACTGGGGGTTAATAAAACAATTTCTGTTCCCTTGCGTGTGAGGGTGAAGAATAATAGAGTTCAGCCTGCTGTCAGTGACAGATGAAACAGTGGGGACATTCATTAGCTGCCCCTCGACCATCGCTGCTCTTCTCCCAGCAAAAACATACAGCACTGCACTCTCCCTCTCACGGCTAACGATGCGCTGCTGATGCAACCCACCACTACTCAGCAGAGGCACACAGCCCACTTCACATCTCAACGCAGCGAACCAGATAGGGCCGCGACACGGCACGTCTTTCAAGCGCATCAAGTACTGGTACACTAAATATCATAGACAGGATCTTGTTTTTAAAAGTCCCTCTCCGTACATAATTTCGACAGTGTGTGGAGTTCCGAGTGAAGAGCCGAAGCATAAATCCCGGGACACACCAAGCACAGATTATTTAGCCTTGACCTCAGGTCAAGTGATTCACAGTGAGCTGTTCTCCATCATATGTAAGGGCGGTGGTTGAAATATGGTTGACATCATGGGGGGGAGCCATTTAGATTTGTACCACATGAGGAGGACATGACCTTGTTAAAGACGCAATCTACAGCATGACCTTCACAGAAATCAGCTCGGTTTTTTTAAATACCAAGACGTCATTTTTTGATGGACCATTAATCTCCATCTGGAAATCTGAAAGTTTTTTTGAGCTTTGTTGTACAACTGAGGAAGAAATGCTCAGGGATGTTACCATAATGGGGGGGAAAAGCACAGTAAGAGAATAAACCTTCTCCAAGGTTGAGGAATGCCAAAAAATAAACCTGAGGGCCTCTGCTGTAAATTAGGATGCTGCCACACACTCTCCCTGATAACCTCCCACACCAAGTGCACACTGCTGTACACCCACACACACACACGCACACACACAACCACATCCTCTCGCAAAGCTCACAAAAATAACAGCACGGGCAGATTTAATTACACTCAGACACTGAGATGGGGAGAATCAATAGGACCTTTTCAAAATGTCTCCACTGTTATTCTGGCCATAGCTCCAGCCTGGGGCTGCAGTGAAGACTCAGGATGGCTGGGCAGGAAACCCAGCCCTTGGCTGAGTCACGCGTTCACAGACATGGGTGCCGCAGAGTACTACGCACCCTCATGATCAGGGAACACAGATGATGCCAATTACTCAAAGAATATGCACAAGAGAATGCACACCGTCACCCTCACAGACAAAACGAGTCTCTGTTTTTCTACATTCTCAATTCAGTTTCTGTAGTGTATCTGTACAAACTGTGAAGTAGTCACAGGTAGCGGATGCATTGGACTTGTGTGCATCGCATGCTTGATGGATTGTTTTTAGACATACACATTAACAATACAATCACAGTTGATCTAAAGAAAATGAATGAGTCTGGCACAGACGAGTTAAATAAAGAAACTGTTCATTTTATTTTTTGCCCATCATTGGGATTGCAGTTGAGTGATCTCGGTGGCATGAATTCAAATGACATATGTGCTGAGACCTCACTGCAGTCGGGATATCATTATGAAAGACATGGTGATGACGCACATAAATGAACATTCAGTCCTCACTGGCTGCATGGGAGGTTTTTTATTACCTCGCTCTCATTAAAAAATCACGATAGTGCAATTACGGAACTGTGTAGCGCCGTCCCGTGGACCCCCCTTTGCGCTCATAAGGGGATTTCACTTCGGGGAGATTAAGAGGGGCGGGCAGGGGGTAAACTAAACAGGCGGCCAGAGTTATTGTAGGTGAAAAGAATGTCGGCCCTTGTATTTGAACAGCCTAATGGTAGCTGGGAGACAAGAACGCAGACAGGCCTCATATCCTCATATGAATGCCACACACACACACACACACACACACACACACACTACACATACTCAAACACACACACTACACACACACACACACACACACTACACACACTCAAACACACACACCACCTCTCCTCCTTGTCTTTTTAGCTTAGTTTGGCCTCTGCCAAACATGGTGAATACAAACTATTTATAGTTTGCTGTAAAGAGCAAAAGGAATACTGCTAAATTTTTCAAACACCATGACTCAAGATTCCATTTCCAAGCCATTCCTCTTTTTCTCTCTCTCTGTCTCTTTCTCTCTCTCTCTCTCTCTCTGATTCCCTCGTTCTTTCCCCCACCCACTTGGAGGTGACTGGGAAGAGGCCACAGCACTTCAGTGTTTTTTATGATTAAGACTGGAGAAGCCTATTAGGTCATGTCGAATGAGGGAACATCCTTCTATCTCCAATTCAAAACACTGTCCATAATTGAAATCATATAGATACATTAAGGATACATACTACACCACTTTCATGAAATGGTATGGGAACTCATATGATAATTCATAGGAGTGGAACTGAAAATGGTTCTCATTCATTCCTCCAGTTTCAGCTAATCATGGAAGCGCATGTTTGTGAAATAGGCAGAATTAGAACTAGGCCTGTATGTATAATAATATCAGTATTCAGCCTCGGCATCTCCGAGTAGCTCATGTGGAATTTACATAAATAAATGAATATAAATATAAATGCATAGTACAAAATGTCAGTCTATTTTTACCGAGATGTACTCTACATGTCAAAACACTTTCAGTCAAGCCAGTAATCCAGCCATAAGCCTTTAAAGTGTGACACATATTTGTCTTTTAAGGGAAAACGGTATTACTGGGATTTTACTCAATAACTAGGGGAGTTTGTCATCACACTTGTCTTGTCACGCCAAGGTCCAGCAAGCCCACCCAGAACCGATACGTGTCACGCCAAGAGAGTTTCATACAGCATATACACTGTACCACTGTTACATGGAAAGGTTTATGAGTGATAGATGCCAAGAGAGAAACTTGATGTACAGATGAGATGGGCCCTGAACATGCATATGAAAAAAAAAACGCTCAGGTAATAATACGAAATTTCTGCTACATTACCAATAAATACTAAAATTACAGTGGCACCTAAATCAAACTGTATCTGTCTACACATTGAGTTTTCTGGTGTATAAAAATAAAAAACATTGCACTTTCCTGTAGATTCCTGCACTTCTTCTCTGAGGTAAGAGATTTTGGTTGTGCAATGTGGAGGGAGACAGAAGTCCTATTTACACCAAAACACCCAGGAGACTCTTCTTATCTACCCTACTTTATTCTTCCTTTAGAGTCAATTCACTTCCTCCTCCCTTGAAGATAATACGACTGTGATGTATTGTGACTTAGTTTCAAGTAGGGAGAATCATTTACTTTAAAGAAACTGGATTACTGTTAGAATTGCTTATGGTCTGGTTGGGAATAAACAGTAGTGAGTGGGTGGATTGGGCTAAATTAGATCACTTTAATAATGTAAACAGTACAAACAAAACTAAAAATGTGTTTTCTTACATCATGTTTTGGATTTTGAACAAGTAAGGTTGATGTACATGAAATCTGAATGAGAATGTAGCATACTAACTCCTGTATGGCCATTACCATGGTCTAGAATGGGAGAGCTCTGTCACAAGCTCTGTCGTTGTGGAGTGTGGGGGACCTATCACTACCTCACAGCGCATCCTCACCGGTCCATGTGGTCTTGAAATAGAAGATGGCATGTTAAGTAAAACGGCCTTTGAAGCTGAAGTGTATGGCTGCATTCCAATTCTCTTTTCTCCTTGAATTGCCTTCCATCTCTTGAACTCTGTATGTAGGTCACACATACGTTACACGAGTGGTCACTCACGGGAAGAAATGCAGGCGGCGATGCACGGCTCACTGCGGCTGTTTCTTCATCCAAAGCTGGACAGATGGACAAGCTGGACAGATGGACAGAGACAGACAGACAGACAGACTCAGCTCATGCTCAACCAAGGCAACTCTTGAGCAAATGGCATATAGTTTAACTATGTGTCAGTAACCCATGATGGCACATGTGCTTTGAGTGAATGTTAGCAAGTTCTGTTGTATGCACTATGTACATTCAGTGATCTCTAAATAGGATAATGGTTCTGCACTGGAAAACAGAACCTTTTTGGCACCCTCAGAAAAGCTTGTTATACTGTATATGTTGTATTTTATCTGTCCAAAGATACTGTGTTTAATGCATTTAACCCGCACTAAAACAAGGTGTTCATCTGTCTCTGGGAAGATTGCTGAGATCAGATTCTAAGTAGCATGTTCAGCAAATGCTTTTTTTTTTGCTTTCATATGCATGTTCTCTGAAGCGGGTAAAGTTCACAGGAACATGGGTAGTCTCTCTGTGTTAAACAACCAACCCATAACATCTGGTTTATTTTTTCATATCATCAGCAGGGCACTTGGTTAAAAATTGAAGGCCCACTGCTTAAGTGATATGGAAGTAATCAATGTACAAATGTGTCGAACTCCATGTCAGCAGCAAGCTAAAAATAATCTCGCAAACATGAAATATTTACTGCCAAATGTTAGCCATATCCTTAGCAGAGCGGCTCTGCGTCATATGAAGTGCGGGAGTGAAATTTAAGCTTATCCAGCAGAATCCATTCCTCGTGACATACGGACCATAGAGGGAGCGACATTACCTTCTCCCTGACAGTGTGGAGAAAAAAAATGCTTCGTGCTGCAGGCATTTTTCGATGAATTCCTTTCCAACTACTGCAAACTCCCAAATGTTGGTCACCCTCCCTCATTTTGAATGTATGGGTGCTTTTCACTTTTCACTGAGAGTTGAAGCGTTGCTCTTCTCTACAGCACCCATCTGTTCAGTTCTAAGTGCACTTCCTGCCGTCGGTTTTGGTCATTATAATTAACTGCCATCCATTTTTTTTCCCCCAGTGCAGAACCCAGTTTACCCTGTTTTGTCAAACCACCCATCTCCCGTTTACATATTCAGTGAATAATAAACATCGATATAAAATAACAAAACTAAATGTTTCTGCCAACAGTGTTGCCGCACAAAACTGCAAAACAAAATAATTAGAAATAAAGCACGCCACAATACCGATTCTAATCCAATGTGAAAACCTGACCACCCAAACCTTGCCTAATTACAAAGGTCCAGAGCTGGCCTCTTCGGTGAGTTGTGTTTAATTAAAAACAGATTTGACAGGTTGGTGGAGTGGCACCACAATTAACCTCAACATCTGAATTTGTCGATATCTTCTTCTGAATGAACTCAATAGAAACTTGGGCTCACCTTTAGACTCTTCATTTCCCACAGGTGCACGAAAAAACACAAGGAAGGTAATTAGTGCTACAAAGGGGGGGGGGGTCTAAAAGACTCAGTGAGGACCTCTACCAGTAACACAGTCACTTCTTATGGTGTTCTCAAGTGTTGCTTCTGTATTAGACCCGCAAACTTTTTTTTTCCCCATCCAATCTTGGGGTCACGTTTATCAAGTAGATGCCAGGTCTTCTCTGCAGTCATCAGCAGTACAGAGGGTGCTTGGGTATACAAGCCACTGGAGACTGATCATAAAGTGTCGCAATGGGGGATATCCTGCAGTCGATCTCCTCCTCAAGCTCGCCTGTCAATCAAAAAACAACACTAAATCATGTGCAACACTAAATCACACACAGGTGCACAATAAAACTGCCTCTCTCTCCAGTTCACAAGCCAACCAGGGTAAATGTCTGAGGGCTGGGTCATTGGTTAATGGACAAAAAAAGGGGTGGGCAAAAAGGAAGCCTGGATTTATATGCAGTGCTGTATTTTATGAGAATTTTATGGGTAGAGGCAACACAGGACCAAAAATGGTCTGTACCCTTTCTGGTGGCAAAGTGCATCTGCTTCCATTGCAGCGTTCCGTTCCGTTCCGTTCCTCTTCTTTTTTTGAGGGGGTACGCGGCTCTCTAACAAGAAATACAACTTCCATCAGGTCACCTGGGCCTGAAATGTTTTCTCTATTTTTACAAAGTCTGTTTTAACTATCCTCTGCTACATTTTTGTGTGTTTTTATGCCGTATGAATATTTCAGGCCATTCACCTCCATGTGAATCTTTTATGGCTTGTCCTACTTCAGTCTCTGCAACTTTTCTTCTTCGGGCAATGCATGCTCTTCCTCTGTTTCAGTGAACCTCTATGTGTGTGTCTGTGTAAGTGTGTTTGTCTGTGTGTGAGTGTTTGTGTGTGTCTGTGTTTGTGTGTGTTTACTGGCCCAGGTCAAGAACACTAACAGAACCTTAATTCTCCTATGTCCCAGTGGGAAAGCCCACCGATTTGAATGCCAATAAATGAAAAGCCATTTTGTTTGGTGTGGAACCGCAGCAAATCGCCAAACAAAATATTTACTTGGAGATCTTCGAAAAGAGGCCCATCACCATGGACCTCATTTAGTGTATTGAAAGCGGCGATCGATCACATCGTCATGGAGAAAAAAAAGCGTGAAACAAAAACTTGCATGCGATGCAAAGCTTTTGGGGCGCCTGCTTGACATTGATTTACTCATTTATAACTAAACAATCAATGAAACCTCCCCTCCAAATGATCAATCGGACCGGGGGTCTTAAAGAACACACAAACCCCACCTACTCATTCCAACTGAACAAAACATGCCAGTTTCTCCAACCCAAACCTGTGTGTAACCTTTGATTCCAGTCACACCCGTGTCTACTGTGCACACCGTGGTTGAGAAACACGGTTTAAAACAACTTCCATCCGAAACCCTGACATTGCCACGGACTTGCTCATCCCATAAATATGACAAGCAGCATTGTCAAAGGTGGGTCAGATGGCATGTAGGCAGATGAGCTACGGCCCCCGTCACCTCTTCTAGCACCCCCGGCCTGAGTGCTGTTTCACAACATTTCCATTTATATCACCTACTTGTCAGTCAATACCTATTATGCAAGGCCGGTGTTATTCATGAAACCCCTGCTGCCCACGCCCCCCCCCCACGCCCACCGACATGAGCTTGACACGGAGCAGGGCCTCGGCTGTCAGTGAGGCAGCTGTGTTAATGAAGAGTTCAAAAGCTCATTCTTAAGACACTAGGACAGTTGGTGACAGGAACAGTCCAAAAGGTTATCCATGATTAGTGTGCTGTCCAACAGGGGAGGTGAGAAGGGGGTGGGGGGTGGGCGCAGAGAAAAGGTCAAGGATGAGACTAACGTGCATCTTTAACTCTGGATTGATTTACACTTCCGTCACCCTTACCATGGGAGGGTTATTGAATTCCATTCCCGATCTCTTTGCGAGATAATTCCATTCCTTAAAACATATTGATTCTGAATCCATCAGCAGACTGTAAATCACTATCGGTTAAGAACTGAGACTAAAGCTTACTGACCTACCTGTAAATTTGGACGCATTTTGATAATCTCAAAATCCACCTGGAATAGTTAATAGGTCTAACTATCCAAAAAGGATATATTATAAACCATTTGGTATAGGACAGAGTAACACCATATCTGTTTAAGGTTTTGAAGCATAATTTGCATTTAGAATGTCCTCATTTCAGACAAATGCTTTGGCTATGAAAAATAGGATAGAAAATCCTCTCCCATCACCTAAAAAAAGGCCTCGTCTCCAGGGACAAAATACACATGGACAAAAATATTTTGGTGACAGGCTGACAGAGCTGGCTGCTGTCAAAAATAACTAAATAACATTTCTAAGGATCTCCTCGAAAAAGTACAGCCCATTAAAAAAAAAGAGTGAGAGAGAGAGAGAGAGAGAGAGAGAAAGAGAGAGCAGCAGACCACTCTGTGGCTTTAAAGATTGTTTTCCTGTCCCAGAATCCGATCGAAAGATTAATTACAGTATAAATGGAGAATCGGTGATTACAGACTCATCACGTGGGTTCACTGGAATAAGAGAGGACTGTTAGATAGAGGGAATAAGGGAGCAAGCAGGAAAGAAAGAAATAAAGATACCACTGGAGAGGGAGAAGAGGTATATATATGGGTGAATACCTTTCATCTGGCCGTGGAGCAGTGAAGAGGAATGATGCCATCAGAGCATAGCACGAGCCTCTGTCCGCTTATAAAGAGAGGAGAGCAGCAGGGGGGATGCAAAGCTATTTGGGGGTAAAAAAAAAAAAAAAAAAAAGCGGTACATGGTGCTCTTCAGTAAGTGTTATACACGGTTTAATGTAAGACACACAAACAGGGATTCTACAAGACTTCCAACTACCAACTGATTCAAAATATTGCTAACGCTAATGCCTTTACTGGATTGGAAGAATAAAATGTTCAGCCTACTAAACTACCTATAAAATGTAAATATTGTTCATTTCACTGTGCCATATATAGTTATTGTGCGCAGCATGTTAACGCATGTCAAACTGAAGCACATTTCTCATGCATCACGTGCTCTCAGCAACATCAGTAACCTATATGCCAGGAATGTGAAACTGTCAGAATGATGTACCGTTCCATCGCAACACACGGCACCAATAACCACAACAGGAAATGATTATGTTCTGCCATTTTTTTTATTGACATTGCAAGTCATCATTTTGCTGAGTAGTCAGCTGACAAATGCACAAATGTAAATATGTAAAGGGGGTAGGGGGGGTTGGAGGGAAGTTACTGCAGAGTGCTGAGTTTCATCACAGACATGACTGCCATGGGCCTGTTACAACTGTACTTATAGAACTGATCTGGCAGTTCAGATGATAAAACTGCAATAGAAAAAAACAACGGAAGGCAACAACAGCACTTAAGTATTTGACAGATTTCTTTAATTTTTTTTCCTGGGAAAGTAATACCTAAATACTAACATGAAGGCTGATCAAATGCTTAAAATTACAGGCCAGGCAAGTGAAGGTTAGTTCAATTGCATTTGAAGTCATATGTCTCTGTAGGGCCTATCTTAACGAATGATGAAGTCATATTTCTCAAAGGTGTTGATCAAGGAACATGCAAATGATTGTTAGATATTTCTCATATACAGGACAAAACTAAATTATTAATAAAACATGATCGCAGAAAGTTAGTATGATCACTTAAAATGATTTACAGCTGAGAATAATAATCAAGTTAAATATTGAGATTGATAGCCAGGTTCCAGTTGAATTAAGGTAAAAGAAATATGCAAGGACAAATAAATACATTCCAAATGCAACTTCATTGAAGGCTTGAATAACAGCAGCACAACCGGACACTTGTTGGGTCCGACACGGACCTTTCCAGATGCATCTTAGGAAAAGCGGCTGCCCCTAACTAAAAACTTTTCATTACAACATTTCCATGGAACACCGTCTAAAGGCATACCTTTTAAATAAAAAAAATGGGCTTTGCACAGATAGTGTGTTCACTGCATTCAAGTTCATGTATACATATGCAAAAAAAGAAAAACAATATGAGGGAACAAGGACGATCAAGTGATTAGAATAGTACAAGATTAGACAGCCCAAGTTTACAAGCCACATACTCACAGACACACAAACAAACATGCACACACACACATACACACACACACAAACACACAGAGTACGGATTGACTGCACTACATTTGAAGCAAGGCGTTACACACTCCAAGAGTTCCCCATCTTGTGTCAGCCTCCATCGGAAGCACTTGGAGCTCAGCCGAGTCTTCGCAACATCACAGGCCAGCTGTCAAACAGTCAAATCTGAGACTCGCACTCGGGTTACACTGAATAACTTGTTTCACACTCGATGCTCGATAAAACGTATACAAAACAAATGAAACACACACACATCCATACGCATAACAGTGGAATGATCTCGAACAAGCGCGTCTCGAACATGCGCAGAGTTGGGCGGGTTGTGGAGCGACAGCCTCAAGCAGTTAATTACCTGACCCGTAATATCCTGGGGGTGACTGCAAATAAAGTGGGAATTACACACCCTACAAACGGCAACTGCCCTCGTCTGTTCATCCCGGTAGGGTTAAGCGCCGCAAGCTAAAGCTGCCTCAACAAGGTCTAGTGCTTCCCGCGTTCCGACCTCATTTGACTCGGTTCCAACCTCAGGAGGAGATCCGCACTGGTTCTAGTGAAGTTGCTGTCGTAGTGTGCTGGTGCTAAGCAGGGAACATTGAGTTATGGTCGGCTGCATCGTTCAAGTAGGTTGGAGGGGAGAACAGAAGTGACGGGCAGGGCGACCAGAAATGATGACATAATAAGGGGGGGTGGGGGGGGGGTGGGGGTTCACGTTTCTTTGCCCTGCCATGGAGATGCCACGATGAGCACCATGCTATAAAAGCTTCATCACCGCAAATAGGACTTCTTTTTTTTTTTTCCTTTTCCTTTTTTTTTTTTTCCTTCTTTTTTTTCTAAACCGTTCACCTTAATGAGCTCCAGATGAACTAAAATGACTTTCTGAACTCGTTTTAGGATCAGGGATCATAAAGTGTGTCAAACAGCTATCCATTTTGGTTTTTGTATTTTAGCATGTTCATAATATTACTGTAGACAAAAGAGTTTCGATCTCAGAAGCAAATAAATTACAGTTGCCTCAATAGGAGCAATTCATGTATGTATGTACAGCAATCAGTCTCATAAAATAATCAAAACAACTAACAAATCAAGCAAGAGCTTTCGACAGTGAAAAAGATAGAAGAGCTTTTGTGTATGAAATGAAAGCACAGGGAGGCCAACACGGCAAGCAAGAGCCTCTCGGCTTACAGGCAAGTGGAAAGTAAAGCTTGATCTGCTGCAGCTCAGAGTGTCAGCCAATCTGTCCTGTGGATCTCAGTCAGTGGTATATTGAATCGTCCCTCTCTCCCCCACACCCCCCTCACTCTCCTGGGGCAGCTAGTGCCTCTGCAACTCCCTGCACCCCGGTCTTCAGATCTCTTAGCAGCCTTAGCTAGCCTTTTTACTGGGGGCCTCCCCCCATTTTCTAGTACTTTACCTGTCTCGGTTTTTTTTTTTTTACAGGTTACAGAGATAAAACATCCAAGAAAAAATAATAACAACAACAAACAGGTGTTACAGTAAATACATTCAGTAGTAAATAAGTTATAAAAGAGCAAACACGCTGTCAGTCACCCGACTCCAACTTTGCAGTTTCTCTCCCGGCCGGAGGAATCAGTCTTGAGTCATACACAAGGACGGGCAGAATCCTCCTGGTAGCCGTAGAAACAGAATGATGAGAGGATGAGTGGAAGAGGTGTGTGTGTCATTTTTCTTCTGAGGACGAGAGGCGTGGCCAACCTTAGCCCGTCATCTCAGGCTCCTTCCTGGGGTTTGAGTCTTTGCCTATGCGGACAATCTCCTGAGACAGGACCTCCAAGTCCTGTGGGGAAAAAAATGACACAGGAAGGGGAAAGGTTTTAAGGAACACTTTATTTGATCCTTGCTTAATAAGACTAACATAACCATGTCATAATGCGGTCATGGCAGCTGTTATATGGTGTCATAAATATGTATCAATCAGTTAACAATCAGTGTCCAGTGATGTAGTAACCTCATCTTAATGACATTATCCTGAGCCATTATGGCATATAAAATTAGGAGAGTTGTCATGACAATAACCGATAATGGCAACATAACATCATTGTGAAATCATTAGACATAAGCGGTCATGAAGTGTATGATATCTACCGTAACATGTTTATGACATGGACTTGTCAGTCTTATGAAACAGGGTTCAAGTAAAGTGTTACCAAGTTTGGCTGATTTCAGTGCCGTCAATAAAATGTATACAACCGCTGTTTGATGATGGCGTCATGTGACACCCGAAAAGAATAAAAAATTGGAGAGCCTCTGTGTTTTAGAGCGCTTCGTATTTCAATTTTTACCACGGCAATTAAAAAGGAATTGATATGGTGTTTATTGACAGAATAGCTGGGGCTGAAGTGATAACACAACCTCCTACATGGGTGCTGAAAGGTCATTAAGCTCAGTGGCTTGAGTTCAACAGCAATTTCTCTCCCTCACACACACACACACACACACACTCTCGTCCAGACACACACCCAAACAGAAAGTAAAAACACAATACCTTTTCATGCACACACACACACACACAAACAAACAAACAAACAAACAAACACACACTCTCCTTGCCTCACTCTCTCTTGCGCGCGCGCACACACAATGCACAAGGCAATGTTCCATCCACTGTGTGCGCACTCTAAAGCAACAGCCATCAAATATTAACTGGGCTGTTTGTCTCTGAGCTGGCGGGCCCTACAGACAGTAAATATTCATGAGCTCGTCGCCACTGCTCTCCCACATCAGAAAATTAGGAGAACGGGTTACGGACCGAGAGGGGGGGGGGGGGGGGGGAGAGGGAGCGAGAGAGGGAGAGAAAGGAAACAGGGAAAGTGAGAGAGGAAGATGGCCCTTAAAGTTCATTGGTCATTCTGTGCCTAGGCCTTAGCAGTGGTTCTTGTGATGGGCAGCACTCGGGTGTTCCGAGGGGTTTGAATACACATCTCCCTAAAGAGTCGTCAGTGACAGGCCACCTGAGAGGACTAGAGGGTAGAGAAGGGAAGAAGGTGTTTGCTTAGGGAGGGGAAAGGCTTACAGCAGGGGTACTCAATTAGAAACCCAAAAGGTCCACTCGCCAAATTTCCATTCAGTCCAGGGTCCGGAACAGTGAAGGTCAAAATCCAAAAACATAACTCCAACAAAAACGTTCAAACTATGCACAAAAGGTGATGTGGTCTGGCCTTATTTGTGTGAAAGGTGACACTATTTTGTGGTTTAAACTTGGGCATAAAAGGTGTGAAGGCCAGGCGGAGGCACTGATGTAAGTGTTCATTAGTGAGTGTGCTCCTGTATTTGTTTTTCCCCATATTCATGGTTGAAAAGGCAGACTCACAACAGTATGTTGAGGTATGCACGCTCTTGGTGTGTGGCTGATCTAACTATTACACTGCATATTGCTTGGTATGATTGCAGATAGTTTATTTTTCTGCCCCTTACCTCAGAGTTCTGCGGGTATTTCTGTTCGAAGTGTGCATGCTTTGTTTCATAGTGACGTTTCACGTTACCACTTTTGACAAGGGCAACCGTCTCGTTGCAGATTAAACACATCGGTTTTGTGCTCCCCACAGGCAGCACAAATGCATACTTGTCAGTCCACTCTGTCTTAAATTCAGCTTTTCGTTTTTTGTCGGGTTTAAAGCATGCCATGATTTTCGTTTGCTGAGAAAAAGATACCGTTCACAAATCTATCTGCCCGCGTTGTTGCCATTGACACACACAACCTGCATGGCCGACAGTATGGGACAGAGCTCACATTGAGTGAGTGAGTTGTCATAGTGATGTTGTTATTACAGCTCCTGATTGGACCTCTGGATTTGGCACGGAAGATAGAAACCACATCGACTAGGGAAAAAATATATAGCGCGAAATCACGCACCAATGAAAACTTACTTCGATCATGATTAAATTACAATGTTGATTTTGGCTTCGGTCCAAATTTGATTGCGTCTGGGTCCGGATCCGGACCGCGGTCCGCCTATTGAGTACCCCTGGCTTACAGTAACGAGCTATGCTGCCCGAGAAGGGAGGAGAGATTCTCTACACTCAAGCGATGCATTAAAAACACTTTCATCAGATCTCGCACACAATTTCTTTCATGTTAGACTGAGGAGCCAGTGAACGAGACACGACGCGAACATGATTCTCCACTGGTGGTGCGGGGCGGCTTACGCAACAGCCAGCAGCTCCACACACACACACACACACACACACACACACGGCTGCTCTCTCCCTGCCACAGCGCCTGCCATTGTCTGCAGTGGTATATTTAGGGGGGAACAGTCCTCTAAAAAAATGACCCGTGATGCAGCCTTGGCAACACGTGTGCGTGCGCTGCCTCTCGCTGGGTAGTTAACGGAGATTACTTGCGATCGTGGGAGGTAATGATGAGGGAATTAGTGAAATCAGACTCGTCAGAAGAGGCTCGTTTTAGAGCAGCTTCTCAAAGACGCGCTTTGTTCTGCCCACCAGAGCGACAACGCGCGCTGACTGAAGTGGACACCCACTGTGGCGCACGACCAAAAAAAAAAAGAAAGTTTCTCTCGCAATGACGAGCGCTGGTCGATGCCTTTCCTCACTTTTCCGCCATTTCCCTGCCTTGCCAAGGTTAAAAACCGGGTGTTTGTGTAACCTACAACTCCCTCTGGGCACGCAACACTCCTGCACACCCCCTCTGCCAAGGATCCAGACTCCAGCTCAGGCAACAGTGGCAGCAAAAAAAAAAAAACACACTCACACTGACACAGAAACTGATTCAAACACACATACACACACACACACACACACACACACACACACACACACACACACACACACACACACACACACACACACACACACACACACACACACACACACACACACACACACACACACACACACACACACAGAGAAACGCAAGCTTAACTGAGATGAACCGACATACAAATCACATTTACAAACACGGGCATGTGTTTCTACAAACAAAACACACATCACCCTGGGTGTTAAACAGGGAAGCCGTGTTTTTTCCACCTCTCCACATCCACAAAGGAGGAGGGTCACTGGCGGCGTGTGTCGGTGTGAGCGATGCGTGTCCATGGCGACGCCGTGAGGGGGGAAAACGGGGAGAGGTTAATTGTCACTGGTGAGCGAGAGCACTGGGTGTAATCCTTTCAAACGCCGTCGTCCCGTGCGGCGCCTAGGGAACGCGTTCTATTCCTGCATCCATAAACACATTCCGCATTAGAGACGCCCACCGCTTGGCTCCAGATGAATGCAACTCGCTGGGAGCAGTTGCAAGGCCCTGCATGACAGCACTACCTCCTACACACACAAACGCTCTCTCACTCATACACACACACACACCCCCAGAGCTCTCGCTCATACTCACATATACATATAGATCCTCGCTCACTCATACACACACACACCCAACAGTTGGGTACACTGTTACTAAGTGGCAGAGGAAGATGTCGGATTCTACCTCTTTCTCTATTTACCTTCTCCTGCTCTCTTTGCCTCTTTCTTTCTTTGCCGTTCTTCATTTGCCCTCTTTTCACTCTCTTCAAGTCAAGCTTCTGGGAGCTCATCTTATCTACTGGAAGCACTACACACACACACACTACACAGTGTTGGTAGGGTTCTGTTAACCTCGGGATGTCTTATGTCTTATCACCTCTGAAAACAAACCCAGAGCACTTGAACGGGACAAGCCCCACACATTAGCGTATGAATAGGAGCCAGCGTCGGGGACTCACCTTCTGTAGGTGCATGTTCTTGGTCAGCTGTTCCTCCAGCATGTGCTGCAGCTTCTTGTTCATCTCCCGCAGGTTCTCGTCGCCCGGCTTCACCAGGTCTCGCAGCACCGACCCGAGACTCCCTCGCTCAACCGGGCCCCCGTGGCCGTGGGCCACCATAGCTGCCCCTGACACATCTGGAAAGACAGGGCAGAGGAAGAAGAAGAGTCATGACATCGCTAGCCAGTGAGTTTCACAGTAGGGCACCCTTCTGACTTCCCACTGGCTATTAGGGGTGGGAAAAAAAATCGATTATTCGATTTCTCTCGATTCTCTCTAGAACGATTCTGTCTCGATTCAGAAAAGTTCATAATCGATTTTTTAATTAATCGGTAATCGGTTTAGAATCGAATCGTTGACCTCTGAATCCGAATCGAATCGTGAGGTGCCAAGAGATTCCCACCCCTACTGGCTATCATCATGAAAGAGCAGCCAGCACTCACTCCAGCTGTATTTTTGCATTTTTGTTTTAGCTGAGGAAAACCAAGAACAGAATAAACTGGAGGTGGGGGAGGGGGGGGGAGAGATTCAGAGGTTTAATGCACTCTACTGCAGAACAGCGACTTCTTGACATAAGCCTATGAATATGTAATACGGCACCGAATCAGGAGGACGTTAAAAGTGTTTCGCAGGAACTGGAGAATAAGCCGCCTGCGCCTCCACAGGAAACGATCCGCCAAATCGGTGGCTTTGCGGGCCTGCCGGGCCCCTTCAGCAAACTGTGACAGCCTTGGAGCGCGCTCATCTCCAGCTTTCTGACAAGAAACCACTCCTGTTGTTCTGCGAGAGGCAGATAAAAATGTCCTCCTGCCGTGGCAGCAGGCAGCAGAGTGGCTGCATCTGGTGCCAAACACGGAGCGTACAGTAGCGGGTAAATTAAGAGCGATACCACATCAGACGCGTAGAGCTCCTCACACACACTCAAAAGAACACACACACACACACACACACAAACACACACACACACACACAAAAAAGCGATTTGTTGGGAAGAGATGACAACACTACAAAGTCAAATTAAAGGAACACCAGCGAGTTAATGTTACAGAGGAGCTGCCAACAGAAACAAATAGCTGGAGCGTCGCAGGTAGCAGACGGCATTACGGTGCCGATGTAATTGGACAAGAGCTTTCGTTAAAGAATGAAACAGATGGCTTAACCAGTGATTAATTGAGAACATGGCTTTCTTTTGTCAGGTAAACGATATTGTCGACAAGCGACATCCACACACAAGGGGTGTCCCTGCAAAGCTTGGGTGCCCTGCCCTCCTCGGTCAGGTTCCCGGTGCACTGCCAATCTGTTCTTCACTGGAGAGTGACAGAGACCTGTTAGTAGTGCCAAACGCACTCACCATGAACCCAATCTAGGAGCTCCCTCATTCATAAACCAGCACAGGGCCTGGTAGCATCCATGCCAACTTTATATTTAAAGCATGAAGCAAAGAAAGTTCACTCTCATTGCATTAAGGCCAACGACACAACACAACTAACCCCGATTTCTTTATGTTGCTCTGAAATTGCATCATAGCATTTTTTTCCCCCAATAATGCCAATGTGGTTAACCATGTCAGACAAAACGCAGCTCAACGGGTCAGATTTGTTGCACAGCTTCAATGAGAGATTGTACTTTGCCAATAAGAAAAAGCCGGCAGCTACGCAAATGAAGTATCGAGTGACAAGTCGCTGTAAATGTAACTCTTGCCCTGGAGGACTGGGCAACCTTTGACCACTCGGCTCGGAAAGTTTGAGGCGATGCTCGACATTTCTGTCACCCGTGAAAGACTGACAGTAAACACCACTGGTAGCCAAGTGCCCTGTTCAAGCGCTCCTGAAAGGGAGAGGGGGCGCGAAAAAGGAGGTTGAATCTTGTCAGGCTAAATTTAAGTCTTTACAAAGCCATTCATAAAATACAAATTAAATATGCATGGAGCGCAGAAGAAGATGTATTTTATATTACAAATCCTAGGGCCCTATGAAATTCGTTTTTTTTGTATTTCTTTTTGCAGGATTCTGTAGACTTTAAATTTGGTTTTAGATTTGTTTTTTTGATCAATTTCTTCATCATTAAATTTTATGTTAAACAGGACAGTTAGGACAGTTTCCGGTTGCAAGACCTGTACTGAGTCAGTAATAATAATAATAATAATAATAATAATAATAATAATAATAATAATTATTAAGACCTTTGTCAGGTTTTTAATGGCACACATGACACACTGGAACACACACGTGCATATATGGAGGCGACACAGGACACACACACACACACACACACGCAGGTAGGCCTGAGGTCGCTGTGAATTTATTTTCTGCTTTTTCCCATCCTGGACCGTCCTTCCTCAAGGACCCCCCAGGAGCAGTGGGCAGCTTTGCAGCGCCCGGGGACCAAGTGAAGTGAACTGTCCATCTTTGGTCAGGGATGGACATGAGTTCTGTTATTTTGCATGTTTTTACTGTTGGGGTTCTTAGTGGAGGAAACCCCTTGTGAACACGGGGAGAACATGCAAACTCCACACAGAAAGGCCCGGGAGATAGCCCACCTGAGCACTGTGCACTCTGGGGAGGACCTGCCCCCCAGAGCCAACAGCGCCCCATGCGGGAATCAAACCATGACCTTCTTGCTGTGAGGCAGCAGTGCAAGCAGTGCAAGCAACTGAGCCACCGTGCCACTTGTGTTATGATGGTCAACATGTTGGTCTACATGCAAGTCTCAAATTCAGATGATGCCCCAATGGCCGGTTTCAGTTTCCAGAGTCAGTCTACATATTACATATTTCTTGTTTGGTTCACAACGCACGGAGATGCATCAGTACGCCATCTCGGTGGCAAACTCTATTCTAATTTTAAAACCACCGAATGCAAGAGGTTGATATAATGAGATTTACCGAGTTAACTTTGGCTAGCTGTCTTTGGCTATCTTTGATGTGCTGGTCCCCTCACGTGGCCCCTCAAAAGTTGACTATTACTTTATCGAATGTATTTCTCTCCTGTCATTGTATTTGAAAATGTTGCGTTTAACTCTGATTTCCGTTTCACTTACTGGATTCCACGATTTGGTCAGAGCCTTCTGCATCGTGGCAAAAGGGCCCTACAATCCCAAGCGGTGATAAATAATAGATTCTTTTACAGGAAGAGGGGGGGGGGGCAAAAGGCTCCACAGTGTCGAGGCGATGAGGACATGCTGGCAACCTCGGGTTGTTTTTTGCTAATGCCACGAGCAGCATCAAAAGCCGCTACTAACGACATCAAGGCTGGAAAATCCACACCTGTCAGCTGATCGGCATTTCTCCGCCATTGATCGCACACATTCATTCCCATTAGATAGGCAGGGCAGGGATAGCACCGGCCCTCTTGGATAAATCTGTGCTCACTGAAGAGGGGATATACGGCGAGAAACACCAGCCCCCCCCACACTTCTCGTCTAATGGGTGGAAAACGCAACGTGGATGAGTTGCTGACAACTGGAAGGCCGCCAGGTCTGCTTCCTGTCTGTGTTTGTGCCCACTGCTGTTGCTGCTGCTGCCGCTGCTGCTGAGAGCAGTGATGAGGTGGAGTGGGGAGTGCCACTGTGTCTGCTGGAGATTAGAACTTACCCCACACCTCAAACACACAACCACAAAAATACATACAGACAAATACCGAGACACACACACACACACACACACACACACACACACACACACACACACACACACACACACACACACACACACACACACACACACACACACACACACACACACACACACACACACACACACACACACACAGACAGACACAAATACAAATACACCCACACAGGATCATACACATATGGGAGGGATCTCACACGCACATAGATGCAAACACATTCAGGCAATACCAGCCTTTCACCAGCCAGGTAGCCAGGTTTCCAGCCTACCATAGGACCCGATAGCAAGAGGGGGTTAAATGGAGGCACCATCAAAAAGTACTGCAGTCTATTTCCAATGTGTGAGAAAAACAACACACCACATCCCCCCCAGGCCTGTTGCTACCCACTTCACCTCCTGTCACAGACTTCAAACCACACAAATATTTACGCTCCATGACGACAACACTTTTCGAGCATGTACATGCGTGTCTTAATGGGTGCATCATCTAACTTTTTGCTCAGCAGCCCCAAACGATCACTATCCATCACACTGCCATCAAATGAAAAAAAATGGAGAGTTGAATAAATACAGATTTAGATGACATTTTTCAGTCAGGAGACTGTGTGAAAATAAACTTGAACGCTTGTCACATTTGGGCGGTGCAGCACTTTTCAAAATGGATGAACGTGTCAGAAAAGTCTGGCGAGATGGCTTCCCAACCAAGGGCAAGAGGGTAGAGATGCTTCACGCTCCATCAGGGACATGCGGCTAGGGGAAAGCATGGGAAGTCTGCAGCACACCCTCTGTGTGTGTGTGTGTGTGTGTGTGTGTGTGAGAATGTGAAATTGTGTGTGATTGTGTATTAGACTGAGTGTGTGTGTGTGTGTGTGAGAGTGAGTCTGTGTGTATGACAGTGTGTGTGTGTGTGAGAGAGAGAGTGAGTCTGTGTGTATGACAGTCTGTGTGTGTGTGTGTGTGTGTGTGTGTGTGTGTGTGTGTGTGTGTGTGTGTGAGCGAGAGAGAGTCTGTGTGTATGACAGTGTGTGTGTGTGTGTGTGTTGCCTGAGAACCTCACCCTGAGTAACTCCTGCAGCAGCAGGGAAGAGCACTTAGTGGGAAAGAGATGCGGTGTCTACAAATAAACCCCCTGTCGACGCATGACTGCGGCATGTAGCTGATGTTTCCCTTCAACTCCCACAGCCTACAGCCCCCCCCCCCCCCCCGCCCCATATCATACATACGCACATACTGTGGTCGGCTCTGCACACACACATAAACACACACTTCTCTATCTTCCTCCTATGCATAGTCATCTCATGCTGTCTCTCTATACAGACACACACACACATTCTTCCCTCAGTCTTCCTCCTATGTATACAGTCATCTCCTGCTCTGGCGCGCGCACACACACACACACACACACACACACACACACACAGTTCCATCTGTCTCCGACAAGCAGTGATCACAAGCCATGCTGGTACATATGGCCACACATTCAACCATCACTCTCTTTCGCTCATACATACATTCATTTCATAACATACCTTCACACACAGAAGCAGGCATCTAAAAGCAGTCTCAGTTTCAAACGCGTAAACGTGTGTGTGTATATACTAGGGGTGGGGAAAAAAATCGATTTTTCGATTTCTCTCGATTCTCTTTAGAACGATTCTGTCTCGATTCAGAAAAGTTCATAATCGATTTTTTAATAAAAAAAAAAATTAAAATTTTTTTTTTTTTTTTTTTTTTTTTACACATTCATTTTGTGTTGAAATGCAAGCTGCATCGATTATTGCATTGTTCATAGAAAGTCATAATTGTGACAAGGAAAAACTTTTTCTCTAATAAAAAAATAGATCTGTTGATTTATCAAACACAAAGTAGGAAGTGCTTTGAGACTCTAAGTAGCAAACTCAAATGTTTTAAAAATTGAGATGCATCGATAATCGTTTTATCGGTTTAGAATTGATAATCGATAATCGGTTTAGAATCGAGAATCGGTTTAGAATCGAGAATCGGTTTAGAATCGAGAATCGGTTTAGAATCGAATCGTTGACCTCTGAATCGGAATCGAATCGAATCGTGAGGTGCCAAGAGATTCCCACCCCTAGTATATACACTAACCAACATGACCCATTACTGCCCTGTTCTGCACATGAATCCCTTTTCCTCCAGTTATCTATAAATAACATCTTTAAAACATCACTGTTTTGCCGGACAGCATTGCTGAGTATAGCTATACTGTATACTCTGGCCCAGATATCCCGAGGACGTCCTCTGGAACTCATATCAGAACTGTTGTTTTGCGACAAACAAAACTGGCAAAATGGGCTCACCTCGAGCAAAAAAAACAGCAAAAAAAAAAAACACACACATGCACATCCTTCAACTGGCTCGAGTCCACACTAAGGCTTCCTCTGATGTGGACCAAGGCAACCTCTACACAGACTGGCTGCTTTAGTCTTCACACCAGTACAACTGCGGAGTTCTCACCTGCTTGCTCAACCAAACAACATGGGGGGGGGGGGGGGTGTATCTGGGTTTGTTTCATATGGACTGAATCCTCTGTATGTAAATGCGCCCCAGAGCAGACTCACTTAGTCATCTACCCCTTAACGCCATCTGTTCTGCCGAGATATTTTTCTCACCAGCCTCCAGTCATGTTGCATTCCACTGTCCAGGGATGCTGTCATGAGGATGCATTACCTTTGGGAGTTGTGGCTTTGCTCGGCTTCTTTCAAATGTTAATGTAAGTCTGCGTGTATATGTGTGTGTGCGTGTGTGTGCGTGCGCGTGTCAAAGCTGGATTGTCTGTTTAGGAAACCCTTAACCCAAAGAAGGGTGGTGTGTGTGTGTGTGTGTGTGTGTGTGTGTGTGTGTGCTGTGTCAGGAATGGGCAGTCAGTCAGATGGGAGAGTGTAAAGAAGTGTTTACAAAGTATTATTATATTGTGATTAGCATTTATTTGTGTGTGTGTGTGTGTGTGTGTGTGTGTGTGTGTGTGTGTGTGTGTGTGTGTGTGTGTGTGTGTAGCAGGGAATAGGAGGCAGTCATTTCTGGCGTATGGTGAGGAAATAAGACTGCTTGTGGGACGGTGTGATGTTCGAGAGGAGATGTATGACATGGGGTATACGGTGAGATGTATGACATGGGGTATACGGTGAGCTGGGTTGGAGGGAAGTGACATGTCTACTGCAGGGATTACTCCTCCTCCTGGGTGATGTGCGGCAGTCTGGGATCATATTGTCTATATACACCCCTACCACTGGTGATTCAGTCCAATATACAACAGACAGAGACAGAGACGAGGACAGAGAGAAGGAGAGGAGGAAGAGAGAACAAGGGGAAAACAAATGGAGAGAGAAAAAATAGGGGGGGGGGCTGAGAGGAGGAATAAGAAGAGAGAGAGAAAGAGAGAAAGAAAGAAAGAAAGAAAGAATGAGACAGATAGCTATGCACAGGGACACAAAAAAAGACCAGCAGAAAAGCAAGAGTGTAAGTGTAGTAAAGGAGAGAGAGACAGCTGCAGGGAGACACACACACACAGAGGGAGTAAGGCAGAGGAAGTGAGAAGGACGACAGCGAGCGTGTCTGTCTGTCTGTCTGTCTGCAGGCTGTGGCCAGGTGAGTGGCTCGTCTCGGAGCCAGGCGTCTGGCACTCAGATCCAGACCTCCCCAGAGCAGAGGAGGAGGAGGAGGAGGAGGAGAGCAAGAAATGCTGTATTATTGAGGGTGAGTGTTGGGCTCAGTCAGGCATGCCTGCTTCCTGAATCATTTAAATCCTGCTAGTGTCAGCTCCCATCCAACAGCTCCTCTTTTCGTCTCTTCTCCTCTCCACACACACACACACACACACACGTTCAGACATGCGCCTCACACTCACACACACGCACATACAAGTGCACTGCAGACACACACATTGCAGACATATTGTAAACACTCAGATATAGATTAATGTGTACTGGTACATATGGAAGATACATATCCAGTGTTGTTCTTAGGTTACCCTCCATAAAACCGCTTTGGTGTTCTCATGAACAGCAAACACTCCATTTCTTAGTGTTACTCCTAAAGATGTAGTCCAGAATTTGGTTTTGCGAAAGGTTGTTACTTTGGAGCTCAACAGCCAATCAAATTATACCCCTCCCTTCCGGCTCCAGAAGTACCTTGTTCATTGGCTCGGTCCGAGCCGCCATGTTTGTTTCCCATTTACAGAGCCAAGACTGTGTACGAACACCAGAGTCTTTTTTTAGCGCAAACACTGAACCGACAGATAGAGGACCGTGAGGAGCAATTAGCTGATTTTGACAAAAAGTGTGGAATTAGAGAATCACAGACTACGCCTTTAAGGTCGAAATACTGTGGGAAATGTGTGAATTGGTCCAGAGACTTTTATGAATGATGAGTTTGACATGCTCACTGGAACAGACTAGTTTCACACTGTTACAAACCTGTTATCTTTCACAATCAGAGTTTGCCATTTGAGCACTTGCTCATGACTGCAGAAAATGGCAGGCGGTGGAACTGTTTCACTAGTCTCAGTGCAGACACGAGGAGGGGGTTTAGTGCAGAACTGTTTCACTAGTCACAGTGCAGACACGAGGAGGGGGTTTAGTGCAGAACTGTTTCACTAGTCACAGTGCAGACACGAGGAGGGGGTTTAGTGCAGAACTGTTTCACTAGTCACAGTGCAGACACGAGGAGGGGGTTTAGTGCAGAACTGTTTCACTAGTCACAGTGCAGACACGAGGAGGGAGTTTAGCGCAGAAATGTTTCACTAGTCACAGTGCAGACACGAGGAGGGGGTTTAGTGCAGAAATGTTTCACTAGTCACAGTGCAGACACGAGGAGGAGGTTTAGTGCAGAAATGTTTCACTAGTCACAGTGCAGACACGAGGAGGAGGTTTAGTGCAGAACTGTTTCACTAGTCACAGTGCAGACACGAGGAGGAGGTTTAGTGCAGAAATGTTTCACTAGTCACAGTGCAGACACGAGGAGGGGGTTTAGTGCAGAACTGTTTCACTAGTCTCAGTGCAGACACGAGGAGGGGGTTTAGTGCAGAACTGTTTCACTAGTCACAGTGCAGACACGAGGAGGAGGTTTAGTGCAGAAATGTTTCACTAGTCACAGTGCAGACACGAGGAGGGAGTTTAGTGCAGAAATGTTTCACTAGTCACAGTGCAGACACGAGGAGGGGGTTTAGTGCAGAAATGTTTCACTAGTCACAGTGCAGACACGAGGAGGGGGTTTAGTGCAGAAATGTTTCACTAGTCACAGTGCAGACACGAGGAGGAGGTTTAGTGCAGAACTGTTTCACTAGTCTCAGTGCAGACACGAGGAGGGGGTTTAGTGCAGAACTGTTTCACTAGTCTCAGTGCAGACACGAGGAGGGGGTTTAGTGCAGAACTGTTTCACTAGTCTCAGTGCAGACACGAGGAGGGGGTTTAGTGCAGAAATGTTTCACTAGTCACAGTGCAGACACGAGGAGGGGGTTTAGTGCAGAACTGTTTCACTAGTCACAGTGCAGACACGAGGAGGGAGTTTAGTGCAGAACTGTTTCACTAGTCACAGTGCAGACACGAGGAGGAGGTTTAGTGCAGAACTGTTTCACTAGTCACAGTGCAGACACGAGGAGGGGGTTTAGTGCAGAACTGTTTCACTAGTCTCAGTGCAGACACGAGGAGGGGGTTTAGTGCAGAACAGAAAAGCCTTCCATGGGAAACAACTATTGTCCTTGTTTGGCTTCACTCCCACAGGTCAAACATATTCATGGAAGCCACTGGACCAATTCATTCCATATCTGCAGTATTTACTCCACAAAATCACATCCAGAACTTAATGAATCTGTTTACTCTCATCACCCTGAAACGTGATCAACTTGATTGATTGCCGGAATAATATACTATTTAGAAATGCAAAGACTTAAGAGGAAATCAAATGTCACTTATTATATATTCTCAGCTGCTATTCTTGGGCGTGTATGGGTTTGTCCATACCACGGTCATTTCTGACCCCGACACAAAGCTGTTTCAGCAGTGGTTAATTACTCGTTGCGGCAGAACCGCCGTCAGTGGCATGGGAATACACTGAATAACCGCTTTCCACCAACACCGCTGTGGTCTTATCCAGCCTTATCGCCTGGCCTGTTTGCGATATTTCAGATACAGTATACATCAAACTCTGGTTCCGTGGGGGGTGGGGGTGGGGTGGGAGAGCCGGCAGCAGATAAGAGAGGGAGAAGTAATCCTAATAACATTACAGCAAGGGACTACAGCAGGCTCTGCCCAGCTCTCAGAAGACACAGAGGGACCGCAAAGAGGACAAAAACATCTGAAGGAACGACGCAGTCAGCCAGGGGAAGCACAGGGAGAAGAGACCTTCAACTTTTACAGCAACAATATTTACAATTAGGACAAAGACGGCCTAATGGAATCTGGCCTGGCATTAAATGTTAAATCAGTCAGTCATGAAATTAAAAAACAGAGGGATAGGAACACATACAGTGGGGCATAGAGAGAGAGAATGAGGGGGAGAGAGAGAGAGAGAGAATGAGGGAGAGAGAGAGAGAGAGAGAAAGAAAGAAAGAAAGAAAGAAAGAGAGAGAGAGAACAGCCTCCTGCCTGGTTGCCCCCCCCTTTCCACTTTTTTTTCTCTTCTCTTTAGCCCTTTCCCTCCCTCCCTCCCTCTTGGCCTCCCTTGTGCCTGTGGCTTTTGGGGAGACGGAGGTGTAACCTAGATTCTTGAATGGGGATGGCTGCTGAGGAATGATGACTGTAATCTCACAGTGCTCTGCCAAGGTTGCTGCAGGACGAGGAAAGCGAGGCTCTAACTGAAAAAAGGGGGACATCTGTTGCCGTGTGTGTGTGTGTGTGTGTGTGTGTGTGTGTGTGTGTGTGTGTGTGTGTGTCTGTAGGTGTGTGTGTGTGAGAATGTTGCCATGTGTGTGTGTGTGTGTGTGTGTCTGTGTGTGTGAATGTTGCCGTGTGTGTGTGTGTATGTGTGTGTAGGTGTGTGTGTAGGTGTGTGTGTAGGTGTGTGTGTAGGTGTGTGTGTGTGTGTGTGTGTGTGTGTGAATGAGTGTATGTGTGAATGTGTGTGTGTAGATGCGTGTGCATGAGTGTGTCAAGCGGTGCGGAAGAAGATTGAGAGCCTGGGAGGATGAGCAGCAACTACCTTATTAGGTGACCTCCCCCTCCCCCCTAAAAAGAAGACCTGACTACTTCGTAATGTCAGATCGTGCCTAAGTGATGAAAGTCATTAGAGGCCTATAAAAGTAGCAATGCATTTGATGACTGCTCTGGTAATGCTTACACAAGCAATGGCAATCGTCGTACAGTAAATGAAGGCAAGTGAAACACAGTCAAGTCAAGAGTCCTAAGGTTGATCAGCCTGCAGTGGTAACCTACAGTGAGACTAATGCTGGAAGAAGGCTTTAGAAAAATGTGACGCGCATCGCTACAGTACATTTCAGTGTTTGTCCAAAACAAATGTGACTACCGTGACTTTGTATAGCCCTCCAGCAGTCTCAACCCCTTCCACACGCACAAAAAAAAAAAGCTTTCAGATTTTCAAATGGCGATGAACTCGTTTTTAAGAGTATGAAAGATGCAGCAACTTCAGGGATATCAAACCTGTGCGCTAGTCTTAAAATATTATCCAATGGAAAAGGATCTTTTTCTCGCGGCACATGGAGCCGAGTGCATTAGGCAAAGTTAAATATTTATCCAAATGCTTTTCTAGATCTGAGCTAAATGTAACGACGCCACCGGGATAAATGTCACAAGACGTAATGAGAATTAAACACGTTGAAATTTAGTGCGCGCGAGCGCTGTGAATTCCGCTCTTGTGTCTTTCGGCGCAAGTGCATTGTGATTCTCTCCACCCGTTCCCCCATTAGCCTTTGGGAAAAGTGCTGACTGTGATTTCGCCGCTCATCTTTGCCACCCCTCCACCCCTGCACATTATATAGCAATGTATTCACTGGCCATTAAAGACGACACTAAATGACTTTGAGAGAGCAGCGTGCAGCAGCAGCATCTTTTCTTTCGCTGGCCTCCACAAGGGGAGGGACCGCAGGCAGTGGAAAGGAAAACCTGGAGGTCTGAAATCGGACAGAAAATGACTTATTCAGTACTCTGAAAGAAAAAAAGAAATTTTAAAAAGAAAAAAAAACGTCCAGGTTCTTCAGAGACACCCACGCTTTTTAGGGTTGGCCTCTAAGTGGTGTGCGGCCTGAATCACCCGAGTCTTCAGCGCACATCACGCAAGTCGATGGATATTATTGAGCCCGACTGCTTCCTTCCGTGTGCATAAACACATTCAAACTAGCAGGCTGACAGGCAAGTAGGCATGCCATGCCATGTCTGCAGTCAAGTCTTGAGCAGCCTGGACTAGATCCACGGCTGGAAACTGGGGCATTCCGAACAAGTTTCCGACGCTCTGGAAAATCTAATTTTACTAGAACGTTACAACGGTTGGCAAAGGGCTGGTCCTGCTGAGCACAGCTGAGACACTCGAGACTCCTCACAACTCGGCAGTTAAGACTGAGCGACCAGAGGTGGTGTGTGTGGCTTTCACTATCTGACATCCAAAGGTTTCATTAAAGCAACTTCATTATCCGCGTTAATGTCAGCGGCCGGTACAACAACAAGATCCATTACTTTTCACTATGCATGAGTGTGGACACAGATAGGCATTTCTAAGGGTCAAACAAAGTGTGGAGCCGTGGTGGTGTCAGAGTGCAGTTCCTACAGGGAAAGAGAGACGTTTCTTTACACGGTTTCAGAAACATCAATGCAATCTTCTCTCATTTTTATCTCCTTGATCTGAGAAATATGCTTCCTAAAAATGGCAGATGTAATCTGTACCACAGCAGTTTTTCATGGTGAACAGAATGGCTCCAAAGGGTAGGAAGGATCCATCTTTTTGACCTACTCAAATTATAGGTGGCCTCATCAAGTTATGATTTCGATGATTTTCATGATCATACCTCTCAGTTACTAACTACGCTATTCTTTGACTGCGTGCTTCATTTTCAGACGATTTCTCCATAATTGTGGGCGTCCATCCCACTGTTCAGTTTAATCAGTCCAGTAACTGCCGCTATAAGACAGACGTGCCCTCTTCTGTATATGGGTGGGCAGCCGAGCAGAAGTAGTGGTGGTGTGTGTGTGCGACTGGCTCCTGTGCCTGGTGGGATGCCATGATGCCGAGGAAAAGGAGCAGAACGCCAACACGCACCCCGAGTCTCTTATTAAAGACAAACTCAGACAAATCTAATCAGGCCCCACAGCTGAGATCACAGGATATTTTTTTTTATTTTCAAAACTTATCCAAGTGCACCCCACATTGCACACGAAAATAGAGTCATTATAAATAGCGCCGGCAGGAACATTTAAGGCGCATTATGCTTAGACAAGTTCAAATGTAATAATAGAACACAGTTAGCACCACAACAATGCGGATGAGTGAAATTATCTATTTATGCACGAAGCTGTCGACACGGGCCATTTGTCAAAACCGATCCGAAGACATCAACATGAGGATATTATGGAGACGACTTTGAAGGGAAAACATCGTAAAGCAAAGCATCACATCGTTCAGTGTTGCTGTGATGTTTGTAATTCGTCTTCCACCTTTTTTTTTTATTTTTTTCATATTTCGCACATCAACATCTGGGCAGTAAAACATGAGCGTATTGATGACCTTAACTTCGACAAAAAGGATATTCAAATGATCAGACACCAGAGTTTGCGTCTCCTCTACTAAAGACAAGTGCTAATAAAGAGGATCTCCATTAAAAGGTACCTCTTATCATGATTAATATGCATGTCATTCTGAGTTATTCTCAGTTACGGTCTCGCTAACTGTAAAGCCCCCGTGCTCTCTGTGCTGTGCAGTAGTAGTTAAGTAGACTCGCATGCAGCCCGTCTCTATCGGCCGTCAGCAAGCACTGAATAAAAGAAGCGATCTGGGCATTGGCAGAATCTGTTGACGGAGCAGTGTCATCTGGTCAGTTGCTGGTGGTGGTGGTGGGTTGTTGGCCTTACCTCTCCTGCTGTCCATGACGTAGGTCTCGATGATGGCGCTCTTCTTACAGATGTCATCTGCCATGGACGAGCAGCTGACCTCCAAGTGTTTCACCTTGACAGGCGGCAGAAACAATACACGTATCACGTATACATCTACAGTCACCCACACCCACACACAAACAACTAACCACACACACACACACACACACACACACACACACACACACACACACACACTCACCACCTCCTCACACACACCCTCGGGTTCCCACACACAATGCTGTTGTCAGACGTGTCCATTAATCAAACAGTGAGCAGTGCAGGGGCTAATGGATGGGCTCGTGGTAAACAGGGCTGGGGGCTGCTGCTGTTGCTGCTGCTGCTGCTGCTGACTGGTGACAATGGAGGAGGCTCCAAAAACAGCAACAGAAGAGCCAGCCCAGCACTGTCCTCCAGTCTCCCTTCACTACAGTTCAGTGACAGACTCTGACTTCTACCCTTCTATCTCTTTTTCCATCTCTACACCGTATAAAAAAAACCCCCAACAATACAGTGTTGTCTGTTCTCTAAAAAAAAAAAAAAAGGTCCAGGAGGGCAGAGAAAACTCCACAATGATGTTTCAAAGACGAGGACAAGGACGCATTGTATATATATATATATATATATATATATATATATATATATATATATATATATATATATATATATATATATATATATATATATATACACACACACACACACACACACACACACACATATATATAACAGTAGATTCAAAAAAGTTACTACTATACACCGTTGCAAGAAAAACACAATATTGTTGGCTTTCCTTGTGCACAGGTACTGGGGCACACAGCAGGGAGACGCTCCAAGGCACTGTCTAAACTCTGAACTCAACTCTGCAGCTGGGTCTGATCTCAGTTGGTATAGGCATCCTACTGATCTCAACACAGGTGTGTGTGTGTGTGTGTGTGTGTGTGTGTGTGTGTGTGTGTGTATATGTGTGTGTGTGTGTGTGTGTGTGTGTGTGTGTATGTGTGTGTGTGTGTGTGTGTGTGTATATGTGTGTGTGTGTATATGTGTGTGTGTGTGTGTGTGTGTGTGTGTGTGTGTGTGTGTGTGTGTGTGTTCTGTTACATTAAAGGGGGAGAGAGCACAGCAGGATATGTGATCTTGAAACCTGTGACAGCTCTCCCAAAGGTAGCGAGTACAACACAGCTTCCTGTAGAGGCCAGGTTTGTGCGTGGTGAACATTTCGCTCCTGGGCTAGTTGGCTAAGAGGTTAGCCTCTCAGGAGTCTATGCGTCTCAGCAGCAGCAGCAGCATGGGTATGTGCTGATGTGCAGTACACTGTTCCGTGGTTGGCTCTGGCATTTGTAGAACAAATAGTCTCCCTCGGTGTCCATATGCCTGGACCGTATATGGTCGCACAAGTCAGCTCAGGATAAAAGCATCTGGTAACCGAGCAAATGTTGAGGTAAACATAAAGGGAACGTCTGTAGGTCTGATAAAGAGCGTTCACATGCGGACATAAATGTCAGTGGTTTGGACATACAGCACATCGGCTGAATGTCACAAGATCCGATCGAGAGCAAAATGGAAAAATCTCTCCCGTTCCTTGGCCTTTGCAATGTAGTAAAAGTCAAACGTGAAAGTAAACTTTAAAGCGCGGTACGAAGCAGTGCTATGGACACCCGTTCCATTATTCCAGTCACGGGCATCACTAGAGGTTTTTTTTTTTTTTTTTATTCAGTGGCTTTCACCAGATGCTTCAACTACAGTTTTGTTTGAAAAAGTCTATTTCTGGGAACAGTCGTACAAAAATATCCAGCATCCAGCTCAAAGCATCAAAAATTTACAGCTGCTAAAATATTGCCCCCAAAACACTGTCCTGGACTCCAGGCAGGCCTTATTAACCATGCCAGCCCCCCGCCTCTGTTGTTCTCGGGATTTCATATCATAACCTATAAATGCTGAAATCTATCGCGTCTGTGGAGATTTTAATGATCCCTGAATCATCCTGTACAGCACTTCGGGGCAACTGGGGCGCATATGCACCTACAATAAATGACAGTGGAGGAGATTCTAAACACTTGAGCATGATAAAAGTGCCTTGTTTAAAACCAAAAACAACGTCTATATATTTGTGTGTCGCTGGATTAATAAAATGGATATGGAGGGCCCTTTCCTGAGAACTAGCCTGTATCTCTGAGCTGCAGGGGTTGTGTTTTGGACAACAGTGCTACGTGTGTGAGTGAAGTGTGTGTGTGTGTGTGTGTGTGTATGTGTGTGTGTGTTGGGGATTGGGGTGGGGGGTGGGCGGTGGGGCACCTTCTCCTCCAGCAGCCACTTCTCCTGTTGGACCTCGGCCAGCCTCTGGAACAGCTCACTGACTTCATCATCAGACAGGTCGGCCGGCCGTTGAGACTGAGGACTACCGGTGTTAGACTAGAGAAAGAGAGAGAGAGAGAGACAGAGACAGAGAGAGGGAGAGGGAGATGAGAGGGGAAGGGAGAGATATGAGAGAAGAAGGGAGAGAGATAATGAGACATGGTGAAAAAAAGAGAGAGAGAAACATGAAGGGAGGGAGAGTGGGAGAGAAAGAGTAAGCGTGAGAGAGCAAAGGAAGATGAGAATAGAAGAGAGGGGCAAGTTAGAGGAAGAAATACGACGGACGAAGGAATCAAATGCGGCGAGGAACAGAGAGGACAAAAGGAAGGACAAACAGATGGCATTACAAATGAAGACAGAGAGGAGGGCAGAGTAAACACAAGGGGCAGAAGAAAATCAGAGAGAGCACACTTCTGCTGGCATCAGCTGGACACATACCCCGGCTGTTTTGTTAGTGTGCGTGGTGTGTGTGTGTGTGTGTGTGTGTGTGTGTGTGTGTGTGTGTGTGTGTGTGTGTGTGTGTGTGTGTGTCTGTGAGTGAGAGAGAGAGAGAGAGACAGAAAGACAGAAAGTGTGTTGTCTTAGACAACACTTTTGATAACTGCAGGGCTGTGTGACTGAGCAGGCTACGAGCTCCACTGACCTTATCAGCTCGGGCAGACGGGACAGAGGCCCACTAATAACTGCTCCCTGTGCACGACATCTGCGGAGAGGCCCAGGAGCTTCCCTATCCCCATTGGCCACTCAACAACACTACATGGTGAGAAATCAAGACGGCTTCGCAAAGCGCCGGTGTGAGTTCAGACAAGAGAGCTGAAAACTGCGGGATCAGCACTCATCAGAAGAGAAGAGTGGCTCTGGCAGAAAGATAAACAAAAGCTGAAAAGCCGAGCGTTGAAGAAAAGGCGTTTTTTTCCTAAACTGGTTGCGCAAAATATTATCAAGCGCAAGGATACAAAAAAAAAAAAGGAAATTCAGTCTCTGATGTGAGAAAATCAAGAAACTATAGCTCTCCTTTCAGCGCAACTCACAATGGTATGTATAGCTGACGCAGACGGAGACTGAACAGTTTTGATTAGCTTTGACTGAACCTGTCTGGAAAGCCAGACGAGTAGGGCGTATAGGCTCTTCTGCTTTTCATCTTTTGATTGCAGTGCGCCAAGGGAGCACATAAAAGCATCCCGGCTTAAAGGCACATCTGAGTTTTGGATGCATGTAAATTAACCTGCATTTTATCGTTGCCGCTAATGCCCATTTCATCACTTTCAAATCCCAATTTTCGCCTTTTTTATGTCCACTAATAAACCTAAATGTTTAATGGAATGTAATGAAGAAAAAAAACATGAGAAAAATAACTGCAAAGACAGTTGAAAAAAACTGGTTAATTACTAGTGGAGAGGTAAAAAAAAAAACACCCAAGTCTTTCGCTTGCAGATAAATCTTTGCCTTTCCCTGTGCTTAAAATAAGACGATGCTCCATCCAAACAAGTGACAGCACAAACACTGATACAGGGTGTTTATTCAAAGGGCCTGTATTTATAGTAACTCCACTACCCAGGGGCTATTTATAGTCTTTCCTGTGCGCATGGAGCAACATGTGAGATCTCCCAGCTCAACAAGGGAAGACTCGGATGTCAATAGCAAGGGACGGTGTCTGGAGTCTACAACTGCCTGTCGATGGCGGCAGCGTCTGATGTCTAACTCGTACCACTGATTCCGCTGTTCGTGGGCAAATGCCGTCTGCCTGGAGTCAGGGATCCGGTTGTCACGGCAACGGGATGTGGCATACATAACATGGTCGTCGATGGCGACTCTTGGTCTGGCGATTTCGATGCTTCTACTGGTGTGACGAGTGACTGGACTTTGTGTCGTGTGAATCACTTTCTGGCTTAATGCATTGTGTGCAGCTGGGTTGTTGTGATCAACAGATTGTAGTGTAGTGTAGGTTGTGCGTGCAATGGGGTACCTTGTTGGCACTCTGGGTGGCCCCTCCCTCCTTCATCATCTCCCGATAGCTGAATGAGGAGACACTGCTGCTGTCCCCGGTCTGCTGTGTGCGGCTCGGAGAACTGATCTCAGACAGAACCAGCTCCTCCAGGCCTGGGGACCAGAAAACACACACACACACACACACACACACACACACACACACACACACACACACACACACACACACACACACACACACACACACACACACACACAGAGAGGGGGAGAGAGAGAGAGAGAGAATCAGAAAGGTACAGGTACACACATTAACACATGATCACTGAAGTGAGGACTTATTAATACAGTCAAACATTTGTAATTGAAAGTGATGATCAAAATTGTGAGGAGGACAATTCTATTCTGAAGTATTTTGCTAATCTAATCAGAATATCGCAAAAAGGTACTCATTCTATTTCTAAAGGATATATAGAACCAAAATGTCACATATCTTCAAGAGGGCTGAAGTGAGCACAACACACACACACACACACACACACACACACACACACACACACACACACACACACACACACACACAATGCAGCTGAGCTGACAGGAAAGGATGAAGCCGGGCTGCATTAGATCAGTCTCTACACCTACATCTCTCTGCGGCGAGGGAGCCATTATACTGTAGCTGTCGCTTCCACTGCAAAAGTACATAAGAGTGTTCTGAGTGGCCGAGGCAACAAGGTGCGTGTGTGTGTGTGTGCGTGTGTGTGTGTGTGTGCGTGCGTGTATATGTGTATGTGTCCGCGTCCGCTTGCTGTTCTACACGCTGCCGTCTTAAGATCTTACCAGACAGATGACAAAGATAAAGCCTCCCCTACTTTAAAATGTCTGATTCTAAACTTTCTGTAGAGCAACCATTAAAAATTCACGAGTGCTTCAATTATGGATGGCCCGAAAGAGGACTGCCCTGGCATCACCAACAATCAACGGAGAGCAAATGTGAGTATGCATGGCTCTGTGGCACATTTGGGGAAGGGGGTCCCATCAAATATTTAGCACCCCACATCTTGGGGTCCCCCAAGGAGTTACTGTTCTTCCAAGACACCACTCACCACTCAAGTTTTCGCAGGTGCTATGAAATCATGTGTTAAATTTGGATTGTTTTTCCGCAGACCATTGAGGCCCCAGATCAACTATGGAGCCAATGCGAGCCAAAAGGTAAATCAACTCCGTCCTGGAGGTAAATCAACATCAAGCAGCCAGAGGCTCTGGAGGGGCCAGTTCAAATGATCTGTTTTCCAACGCATAGGGTTAAAATCTTCGGCACTTACTGTCATTTTTATGAAGAAAGACAATATAATGTATTACAGTGAGTGCTCTTAACCAAAAATAATTGTGTGATGGCTGAAGAAGCTTTTTTTTTTCCCCCAGCTTTCAGCTAATTTTCCAAATCAGTGACCACAGAACAGAATGTAAATTGACTTTATTTCAACACGACGGAGATAAAAATCTTTATTGGGCCTATTCTCTGTACATACAGAGCAATGCTTCAGCAGGAGTGCTTACTAAGGGAAAAAACAATGGCTCCAATTAACACCCGCTCTGACTGAACGTTCAAAACCATCAGATAGATTTTTAACAGTCACACGTGATCACACCTCAATCCAGCCGACGTAAACACATAACCTATAGATTTTGGCCTTCACATGACCTTTATGATATGGACAGGAAACTGAGATGCATGCTAAAAGGATCAAAGAGTAAGATCCATGTGACCTGGGATCACCACTGACTGATAAACCAAAGAAGTTGATGTGGATTAAAATGCCTATGTGAACAATGATGGGGTTTCAAATGGATTAAGTTCATCGGGATAAAAAGCTGAGGGAAAAGTATGATTGCTAAAACACTCACATCACTTATAATAATAGTAATAGTACCTTGTGATTGTAGTCTCTCCACCCCAACGGAATTACATTCTGCATCAGGACAGCTTCTACAACTGACTAAGTAGGGACATTTCAGAAAATGTAAATATGACCCATCCGTGGCCTTCTGTAGTTTGTGAAAATGTTTTTCTGTTGTGTTTTCAATTAATGCGAGAGGAACGATTAACACAATGATTTATCCACATTGTGCCTCATTCACTTTTGCCTCATTCCCTTCTCATGTGTGCAAAAGAGAGAGAGAGAGAGAGAGAGAGAGCGTGTAGGAACACTCAACTGCACGAGAGTGATTTATCACCGAGGTTCTTTTAAACTTCTGAGGCATTGCTTTAATTATGTTGTGTGTTAGAGGCTTATTTACAGACACTCTGCACACTTCACTGTCAGGACGCCAGACTCTACAGCCCACCGCTCGCACACTGTGTCCTGAACCAAACCACAGATGACAGAGAGACTGGTTTTCAGTTTCACTCCAAAAGCGTTACAGTCCCTACTAAAGACATACACCCGAGCAGATGAAGCCAAGGGCTTTAGGTGAGCGCCTCAGTGTGTCTTGTAAAGGAGAGGGGAGGGGAGGGGACGCGTAATATGGCCACGGGCTTCAACATTTTGCTAATTTGTATCATCTGCACCGGCGGAGGCACCTCTTTTCACCTGCTGTGTTATTTATGCCTGCTCTGCATATTCACTTACCTGTGCTAAATGTTTCATGCTCTCGTGATGTAACAGGGCCTCTCCACAGGCTCCCGGACTAACTTGAGAAGATGCCCCCTAGACCAGCGTCTTGGCTTCTCTCTCTCCATCCCCCCCTCTCTTCTTTCTTTCCATCTCTCCTCCCTGCCTTTCGTTTCTGCTTGTGAGAGTGTGGGGTGGAGGCACACGTGCTGTGTTATGGGCTGCGGGTCGGCCACCTCTCTGGGGCCCCCTCTCGTCTTACCTGTGCGGGTCTTGGTGTTGGTGAGGATCTCCTGCAGCCTCTCCTGGAGCTTCTCCGCCCGCTTCCGCTCCAGCTGCAGCTGCCTCTTCAGGTCCTTCAGCTGCACGGGGGGGACGGAGAGAGAGTGGTACAGTGGTAGAGAAGTCGTTTAGTAATCAGAAGGTTGCTAGTTCGATTCCCTGTTGAAGTGTCCTTGAGCAAGACACTGAACCCCTAATTGCTCCTGATGTGCAGTGTGCCATCAGTGTAAATGTAAAATGTGTATACATTGTAAGTCGCACATATGTAAGTCGCTTTGGATAAAAGCGTCTGCTAAATGACTAAATGTAAATGTAGAGAAGGAAAAGGCATGAGAGGAGCAGAGAAGGGAAAAAACGTGACGTGACAAACATGAAAGATAACTAAACATGAAAGAGGAAAGGAGTGGAGAAGAGTCAGAGGGTGTGTGTGTGTGTGGGGGGGGGGGGTGATGGCTGGTTCCAGTTTCTGTCAGGCCTCCACGTTGTCACACCTGAGTGTATGTGACACCTGTGCTTGTGTGTGAGAGTGTGTGTATGCTGCACGCTGCCAAGTGACATGAGATCAAGTGCCATCAACACCGCGTGAGCAGAGCGCGTACGAGACACGGGAGGCCTCCATCTATCTGCCATGTGAGGAGGACAGGTGGTGCTGATGAGGCGACACGGGTCTCGTGGGTAAAATGAGTACTTGGGGTTAAGGACCTTGGGGAAGGCATCCTTGACTGGTCCTGCCTTACCTGCACTGCCCGCTTGCATCAGGTGGCATCCAGGCCTACCACGTGATGGATGAGCGGTGTCTATTCCCGCAAACTAATAGATCTGGCTTAATTCCGTATGCCTAGCCATTCACTGGGCGTGGTGTTTACTAGAACAGCTTAGGTGGATCACTTAACAGCATAATTAGTGCAGGGAAGATCGAATGATGGATGGCTGCTTGCCACGTGCACATAGCACGGGGATGGACAGAACAAGAGTGTCTTAACAAGGATCAAGAAAGACGGGAAGGGAGGGAGAAAGGGAGGGCAAAATGCAGCCTAGGGGGCTGAGACAGAGCCGTAGCCCAGTGTTGTGGAGCGAGGGAATGGGATGGGTTTGAGGGGGGTAGGCGCGAGAAGCCATCTGTAAGTCAACGTGTCAATTTAAAAATGAGAGTGGAAATAGGACATGGAAAGGAGCTGACTCATCACGTTTCCTTCACTCACCCCTTTCCCCTCATCCTTCCAATCTCCTCTTTCTCTCTCTCTCTCTCTCTGCCTGTCTTTGTGTTTGGCCTCCACTTACCGCAGAGCTTCCCTTCTTCTCCAGGATTCTCTGTCCATCCACTGTGTCTTTAATCTCCTGCACAAGGCACAGACACAAAGAGAAACAGGAGAGAGAGAGAAGGAGGGAGAGAGAGAGAGAAAGAGAGATAAGAAAGACATACACACAATGGAGATAAAGGTCTTCTTTTAACACACCGCTAAACATGGTTGAGACAGGGGGGGGGGTTCGTTAAAAGACCAATTTTGTAACTCTTCAAAAAAAGAAACGCTGTGTCTCCAGGGGACTCCTGGCAGCGACAGATGTATCCATGGAGAGGTGGGAGTATTGTTCTCCTGCTAGCAACCAGGAAGGCTATTCTAAGTCACATCGAGGACGAGTTCAATGAACACACCCCCACGCCGAGGGAGCTGAATACCTTCTATACACATGGAGCGCTGGAGTGTTTTAATATGAAACCATTACATTTTGGAGACCCAACCAAATAAACTAGAGCAAACCTAGTGTTTTTTTTAAAAGATAAGCAACAATCTCATTTACATTTAGTCAGGGCTTCAAACTGGTCAAGGAATGTATCCAAAACTGAATTATGTTTCACTAGAAAATTCCTTATTAACTGTAAACTCTAAAATACCAATTGTAAACTGAAGTAGTGTAGTGTAGTCTACCACTTGTAGTCTACCACATGAGAATTCAAGTAAGCCGAAACGACTGCCTTGGCCTGCATGCCTTCAAATGTCTTTCGATCAATTCTGGAGGGCATTCATTTAGTGCAGGGTCCATACGATACACAGTGGAGAGTGCATTCCCAATGACTCTAAGTAGATTAGATAGACACATTAGCGTCCAACCTTTCTGGTCCAATGGCTTCATCACTATTTCCAATGCGAATACCAGATCAGCTGCAAGCATCAGGGCTGATCTATCGTCCACTTGTGGTGCTGCACATATCTGAGCTCATAGTACATGTTAGTGTGATTTTCTTGTGTCGTACCTGTTTGAGTTTCGCGATGGAGGCTTCCTGTGCCTCGCCCTGTTTCTCCACCTCAGCTAGCTGTAGCTTCCCAGCCTCCACCTCTCCTTCCTTACCCTGTATAGAGAAACAGTGTTTATTACATTAACCAGACACAAATAACGTATACTACTACTCTACTGAACGCTTCCTGTCTGATTCCTGTGATGAACCCTCACTGCAGACATTTATTAAGCTGATGTGGAAAGCAGTTTTCATATCTCCTATTGTCCTCAGATTACAATGTAGATGACTTTAAATGGCTTTGGTGAGATTTAGATTTAGATTTAGTTTGGACCATCTTTGAGATGATGTCTTTTGATCATTAAGGTAAGAGTTCCAGCTTATCTGCGACCTTTAATGCTGGCGCAGGGCTCTTTTTCAGGGCATGGGACTCTGAGACTCAGATGATGAAACATCTTTCAGTGTTTACAAGGTCGGTTGGGTCAGTGTTACCATTGAGATGCTGCTGCTGCTGATAAATAGCGTGCTGATTAACTTCTGTGTATGCTTAATCAAAGTTATGGCTCGCTTAAGGCTATGTTTAGCCTCGTTGGGAACTGTTTAGATCTACTGCCAAAGAATATGTCTTCATTTCTAGGGTGCAACTTGGGACTCTACTGATGAACCTATTGATCTCGAGTGTTATTTCAATGGTGGGACATATGAGGATTCATGGAGAATAACTTGTGAAACTCCGGTGCGAATGTGAATCTGTGTGAACCTCTCCAGACACATTGGTTGTTTAATGTGAATTTCATTAGCAGCCCCCAGGATAAGCGAGAGTGATGAATTACTCTCGCATGTCCCCGAGTAATTACTTTTACTACAAGGCAGTGAGTCCAAATAACATGAGAAAATAAATCAGCACTAGTGCTTTAAAGTCCACATTACACATTCATGACTGAAAGTCTTCTCACAAAAACGGAACCGGGCTCTAGCAGAGGCTAAGGAACACAGCGGGGAACCCAGGGAAAGGGCCTGAATTAGACACTTGAGTGATTGAATGCCATCCAGCATGACCACAGAAGAGAATCGTGCTGTCAGATTGGTCTATGGGTTTAAATGGGATCATTAAAATAAGCAGCAGATAGTCATCGGACTGAAATAGTCACCCAGAGTCACGCCTTTCTACTCAACTGCAACACTGCACTCTGCGATGTCTTCAATCATCTGAGACAATCCCAGGAGCCTGTGTGTGTGTGTGTGTGTGTGTGTGTGTGTGTGTGTGTGTGTGTGCGCGTGTATACATTTGTCCTGTAGCAAGTCTAACACACATGTAAGCACTTTGTCTACACTTTGCTTCCCATTTCATGTATGCAAATGTCCATTTTTCTTTGTGTCTCTATGAGCATGAATACGTGTCTGTGAGTTTAAAACACTCGTTTGTGTGTGTGTGTGTGTGTGTGTGTGTGTGTGTGTGTGTGTGTGTGTGTGTGTTTGATTGATTGGGGGGCAGAAGGGGGGGGGGGGGTCCTCTTCCTCTCACCTCCATCTGAACAGCATGCTCCTTCTGCAGACTCTCAATCGCCTCCTGGTGATCTAGAACGTTCTTCTCTATACTCTCCTGCACACAGAACAAGCTGTTAGAACCCCCCAAGAACAGTGCGATCACCGCTACCCTCCATCATCAGAAATCTGCATCCATAATTGATAGGGGTTCAACCAGAGGCCATGGGTCCAACAAAAACACAACATCTCAACAATGGTAACACATTGTTTTGCAGTTGGAGACCATATTATTAAAGCCTCTGCATAAAAACATGCATCACAATCCAAAGGGGAGTGCCTGCAAACAGTGATGAAATCATGCAGAAACCAATACTGACATCATGTGGCCAAAGGTGTAATGAGTTAGTCTCGTCTTAATGCACGTCTAGTGCCTGATCCAGTTTGCCACCGGGTGCCTCCAGAACATTTACATTTACATTTACATTTACATTTAGTCATTTAGCAGACGCTTTTATCCAAAGCGACTTACATATGTGCGACTTAGAATGTATACACATTTTACATTTACACTGATGGCACACTGCACATCAGGAGCAATTCGGGGTTCAGCGTCTTGCTCAAGGACGCTTCGACAGGGAATCGAACTAGCAACCTTCTGATTACTAAACGACTTCTCTACCTCCTGTACCACTGTCGCCCGGAAGGCAGAGGCTTTTAGCCCATGACACTTTGGTGATGTTAGAAAACACAATTCTCCATGACTGAATGCACAAAACCGATTACATTTAAAGGAATATTACAACCTTCTAATTCACAAATGTCAGCATTAAATCTGGGGTCCTCTTAATGTAGATTTATAACAGAGCCCAATCGGTTCACAATATTACCCCCACTCCTGCGTCTCAGGTTATGAGAGGCATGGCCCATGAGGACAGTGACTTGAGAAATGAATAATGAATCAACACAAGCATGACAACCACACACAGGTCTGGGATCAGTGAAAATGGATATATGTGGTTTCCTGCATTACCTCAGCCTCCTTGAGCCTGCGCTCAAACCAGCCCTTGGTGCCTTCCATGGACAGGACCTGAGCCTGGAGTTCTTCCACACTCTGCTGCAGCCCCTCCATCTCTTTGGTGCGAGCCTGTGGAGCAGCACAAACAAAGACTCAAGACTCAAACTGATGCAGCCCAAAGCGCCAGTCTTTTCTGTGCTGCCCGCGTACTGGTGTTGCAGACATCCTTTGCGCATCAACTATTCCGCGGAGGAATTACTGAGACTTTTGAGCAATGGCAAAGAACAAACTAAACAGAGCGTATGTTTTCTCGACTTTTGGGTGTCATTCATCAAAGTGGTCTATTGGTATTCTCAAACAGGAGGCCATACTGATGAATTAACTCTTGGTGCAAAGACGTAGGAAACAAAATCAAAGGCATGCATATGTACTGTTGTTTAAAAGAAGAAAAAAAAAAAAACGAATTTAATTTCCTGAACTTCTCCACCGTTACATGTCTGATCACAGAGCTCCATTTCTCTTCTAATCACCCTCAGAACGCACACACACGCACGCACACGCACACACAGACACAGACACAGACAAAAAGAGGGTGTCTGAGCCACAAGTGCGAGAGCATGCGGCAGGAATAACCCAATTACTGCGGCGCAGCGGAGCGAGACGTGGCGCTGTGATCCCTCATGCGCCGAGGACGCAACAGCGCTGCGTGGTTCCAGGCTAACAGCTAGCGCTCCACCAACAGCCACCGGCTCCCTGGCCCGGAGTCCCCACCCTGGTCAATTAGCCAGACTGATGACGGGGGGGAGCCGAGCCAGACCGTGCCCTCTAACTACTGTCACACACCTCAGGGGGGGTAAGGTGGAGGGGTGTGAGGTACACGGCCTTGGGGGTGCTGTTAAATGAGGGTGTTTTAGAAGTGATTACATGCAGCGCTGTTGGTTGTACATTGTGGTACATGTACTTGTTTTAAATGGAATTGTAATTGAACTGTAATGGATTCTCCTGAGCCTATCGCCTCCTCGGTCTCGGTCTTTCTCCTTGTACTCCCTTTTAGTAGGCTCTTTCATCGCTCCTTTTCCCACCCCACTTTATCTAGTTCATTACTTCCTTTACCGCTCTCCCTCCTTGTGTCTGCATGTTTATGCCTCGTCATCTCCCTTGACGATACGCATTCATAACTCCCTCCGTGTGCTTCTTCTCCTAATGGACACTCCATGGCCTTCTCTCTCTCTCTCTCTCTCTCTCGCTCTCTCTCTCTCTCGTTCACAAACTTTCTCTCATTCTTTTTCCCTTGTCTTTCTTTCCTCGCTCACACCTTTGTCTTCTGCTGCTCTTTGAGTGGTGTTTGTGGTTTCTCCCCTGTCCAGTATTCAGGTCCTCCTCATGTAGGCCATGTAGCACCTCCTGCTCCTTCTTCTTTCTCTCCTCCGTATGTTTCATTCTCTACAACTCATCCCTCCTTCTCCCCCCCCCCCCCCTCTCTGAACTGTGGTCACAGTTGGCCTCCAGGTTAAAAGCCAACCATCTGTCTCTCTCTTGCTCATGCACTCGACCTTTCCGGCCCTCATCCATCTCTCTCTCTCTCTACACCCCTCTCTCCCTCACCTTCTCCTCCCGGAGCTGTGACCGGATCTCCTCCTCCGTGCGGTTCTTCTCCTCGTGGAGGCCGCGGAGCTCCTTTTCGTAGCGGGCGCGCACGCTCAGCACCTCCTTCTCGTGATGCAGCCGCACGTCGCTCAGCTCCTCCTTGTGCCGAGACTTCTCCTGGGCCATCTCTATCGCCAGCTCGTCCAGCATCACCTTACGCTTGTCCGCCGTCTACCGGGGGGGGGAGAAAAGGAACATATGTGTTAACAGGACATCTATTCATTCCTTTGGATTGCAGGGAAAGAAGTGAGGGACTCGTTGAGCAAACTCTATTCAGTGTGAAAACAAGACTGTCCTGCCTTGGGGTGTTTTCACACTGAATAGATATTTGCTCGTCCAGCTCTGGGCCATTTCAGCGTCACATTTCAAAGGTTGCTGTGCTTGTGAATAAGAAGGCAGAGGAACAAAGGGTTTCCTTTTCTTCTTATTTGGGGAGATGGTTGAGGTATACTTGTTTCGACAAAAGAGGAAAGTTCAGAGATTAACAGTTTTGATTTTCATTATTGTCTGCTGGCTTTCTGTCAACGTTTTACTTTGCCTGTAGTTTGTGTCTTTAGCATGGCCAGGTGAAGAGATGGGGATCAGACAGGGTGCTTTAGGTAATGTTTGGGGTGGGAGGGGTTCTTGTTTATACTATACAATGTGCTCTTCAAGAATAACTCTGTGCTAGCCTGTTGTCTGGAAACTAGGGGTTCATTTCACCCTTAGACTTTGGATCACAGCCCATAATGAGAAATACAGGAGCTTTTTTTTCCAGTGACTGCCTCTAATAATGATTTCTTATCAGGTATGACCTTGTGGCTGTCCAGGAATAGCAGTTTTCAGAAGACTTTCCCTTCTCTTCTCTTTTTTTTTGTTCTCACACTTACACTACATACATTATTATTTGTCATATTTACATATATATATATATATATATATATATACACACACACACACACAGAATACTATAATGAAACCGCATCATTTTGAATGTAGCATGGCTCTGTGCATGCACCATGAACTACTGCAGTCTCCTCGTGCATCAGCATGGTGGTTTACGTGTCCACCAACTGTGCACTGAGCCAGAACACTTCCACTGGCGGTGCTGATGCTGATGCTGATGCTGATGCTGAGGTGTCAACTTGCATTTGTTGCCAGGGTCACTGTGGGATGTTTCACCTCTAAGGAAAGAGCCCCGGACCACTGCAGGAATTTGACTGCAGAGAGCACGATAACACATCGGGGTGAAAGGTCCTGGCTTCTAAAATAGAAGTGAAATTAAACAATCGGTTTTCTTTTTTTCGTGCTGATTTTCCAATTGAAGGATTCATCTGCATATAAATGATATCTTCATCAACGAGGCCAGTCAGAGGGGTTTCGTGTCTGATTCGAGTGGAAATGAGTTGGGGGGGGGGGGTAGGGGGGCTGAGTCTGTGGCTTAATCCAGTGGAAACCTGCCTCATTTCGGATGAATCCCACAAAGACCTGGGAGCTAATGGAGAGGTAATTATGGTCAAAAGGTAATCAAATCCATCGGACACACCAGGAAATAGCAGCTCACAGGTCACCAGCGATGAGCTCAACGAGAGCAGGTGTGTGGATGTATTTTACTTACTTTACCTACCTAAAAGTGAAGCTTAAGAGCTCAAATAGAATGTGTGTGTGTGTGTGAGAGCCTATGAAAGTATGTACAAAGAATGAACAGAAAGGATGATAAAAAATTAAGAAAAAAGGAAAGAGCATCACAGGGATGCACGTGTGTGTGTGTGTGTGTGTGTGTGTGTGTGTGTGTGTGTGTGTGTGTGTGTGTGTGTGTGTGTGTGTGTGTGTGTGTGTGTGTGTTTGTTTGTTTGTTTGTGTGTGTGTGTGTGTGTGTGTTTGTGTCACAAAGTAACAAAATACCTAGCCTCAAACTATTTTCATTTTGCAGTAATAAAAAAAAAGCCACGCCACACATTAAATCTTCCCTCTGTGCCAGCAGCATGAGTGAGTGTGTGTGCGTTAGGTTTGTACCTTTTTGGCTTCCTCCAGGTCCTGCTGTAAGCGCTCCTTCTCCTGGCCCAGTTCGTTCAGCTGCTCCAAAAGTCGACTGTTGGCCCGGTTTGCCTCCTAAACAGACAGAGGACAATCATGGGCCCAGAACAACATGGACGACAACAACAGTAGGAAAACAGCAGGCAGAACTACTGAGTGGGAGAGATAAAAAAACACACAATTCAACCCATCCAAAAATAAAACATAAATAAAGTCCAGACTTTTCCCACTTTAAATCCTAATTAGAAAGGATTATGTGACAATGCCAGCTAATACAATTCACACTTCTTATACAAAGAATGCATATAACAAATAAGGTTGTTTCTGCAAGCTGAACCCAACTCCCTCACCCTCGACTTCTGTCTAATACCTTCCGGTGGCAAAATTAAAAACTGCTTGAACGATTGCTTAAGTCGGTGAGATTTTCCACCGAGCATATCTGGCAGAGTGCCCTGCAACCTTCCATACAATATTCATTATCGGCAAGCAGCAGTCAGAAGTGACAACAGCTGGTTGGATTCTGACACTTCTCGTGTTCTTGTTAGTGCTACCCTGCCCCAACAGCAGGGCAGCTGGTAAGGCAAGCTGTCAAGACAGGCAGATCTTATTAAACTGCACAGAAAACTGTTGCAGATATACCCGGAGAAAAAGTAACACTTTTATAAATGAAAAATAAATAAAGAACCATCTGTTTCTCCTTTCCTTTTCCCATTTCCAACTGGCAATTGCCTCACTTGTTGCAAAATCACAAACAACCTTTGTAAAAACATTATGATGGCAAATATAAACACATCTTGACCATCACACAAAATCGGGAATGAATTATTTAAGCAAAACATATACAGCCCCTAAAACCCTGGCACGAAAAACTGCGACTGCTGAGATGAATCACTGCGGTGGGGCTGTTTTTTTCTCTGCAACACTTGCTGTGCAAAGCCAAAAGTAAATTAATGATTTGAGTCCAAGCGGAATTTAATGTATTTAAATTATGCAGTTTTGGGGGGGTTTCTGGAGTTTAGTTTGGTGTGCTCGCGTAGTATCTTCAACACAAGGGACACCAGGCAACACCTGAGCCAAAAACTGGCTGCTTTTCATCACTAAAAGCGTTAATTAGGACAATTCTTTATGTTGGCATGTTATGCCTTCAGCTTCAAGTCTCAAGAAACTGGCAATCTAGCGGTAGGTTATGTTTCATTAGTGAACGCTTGATCTGGGCTAAGCCAGGCTTGATGAGCCTTATGTGTCCAGTAACTGGAGTGCAGCTGGTTGCTTGTGCACACAGCACCTGTAGCTGGTCCCATTACATGAGGCATCATGAACTCAACTCAGGAGCACAACATTGACTCAGATTTAGAGACAGCAGTGCAGGTCCTAATAAATGGCTTACGGCATACGTGTTTTAACACAGAGAGAACGTTCTGGAAGTGTTGCACATACTATGTCAAGAGAAGAGAGATATGGATCTATTCAAGCCTTAGTACACCTGCTAGAGTGTGGACTGCTGGCAGCTAAAGCTCCTCACTCCACCAGGCAGTGTGAGGGTTGGCTCAGGAGCACAGCTCGCTCTACATACTGTATCAATCAAACGCAAGAGAATATTTTGAAGGGTAGCAGATGTTGATTTTAAAGAAACAAGGTGATGGTGGTCTCAGTCCAAGAGCCTTAAAACCTAGACTCCTTTACATGAGGGACTTTTAACAGTAGATGAAGAGCTGGGTAATACTTTTCCCATGTAACAGAGGCTGAATACATATAAAGACAAGAGAAGTCAGTGAAACCAAATTATGCAGCGACAGTGTTAATACTGAAAGATCAAGAGCAGGACAATAGTTCAAGGGTATCAGAGACTCAGTTTTAGGGGGTTGAAGGTATATGTTATCAACAGGAACCAAAAGCAGGCGGGCATTACTGAAATGTCACAGACACTGAATGAGAAGGATGAGGATGGACTCAGACCTGGATCTGGGAGTTGAGGTCGTCCCTCTGGGCCATGAAGCTCTCCTGCTCACTCCGTCTCTGCTGGAGCTCCGCGCTCAGAGCCATAGTCTGGTCCCGCAGCAGGTTCATCTCCTGAGTCTTCACTGTCTGGATCTGATCACACACACACACACACACACACACACACACACATCGGAGTCAGACCAAGAAGCTGGGGAGTCTGGCTTAAATCAGAGGTGGAAAATCCAGATTCTGAGAGCAAAATGTCTCTCCATGACTCAGTAATTACCACTGTCCAGGGGTAAAACTACTGAGTGAAGTCATTTGAATTAGTGCTTAGATGGGGCAAAAGCTTTTACGTTTCCGACCCTCAGATTTTCCACCTCTGACCGACATTACGCATAAATGTTGCCATGGTTGAAACATGCAAGTGAAAAACAAAAGGTGAGAGCCAGAGATGACCGCGGGTGAGTTTCCTACCCTATTAACAAATAAAAACAAGGCCATGAAGCATGACAGTGCAGAGTGAATTGAATCCGTTCTGCCCATGAAACCAAGCAACTTCAAAACACAACTCAAACAAAGATAGCTGCCACATTATGTCATGACGAATGAATGGGTAAGGGGGTGAAAGACAACCACAGTTTGGCGAGGGGTGAGAATGGCTTCATGCCCGTGAGACACAGCTTTACTGCTGAGAATTGGTGAACAAGGAAATGGTGAAGATACAAGTGAAGTACGGCAGAGCTGTGATGGATGATGGAGCCAAACCCTGGGTGGCAGGTGGGTGATGCTTATTGGTGGATGGCAAAACAAGCAATCTACACCTGGTGGAAAGGGCACGACGGGGGATGCCCAGGTGAGCAGCACCTGGCCAGAGGTGTGGACTAGTTAAGCCAGGTGGGCGGAAGTGCGAAATACCTGTTCTAGGGCGGCTAGGTTAGTCCTGAGGGCATCGTTCTCTGTCAGCATGCCCTCGACCTGCTCCTGACTGACTGCGCTCTGACACGCAACCTGCAGCCACGGGACAAGCAGACGCCGCACGGACCGATGAGGAGGAGGAGGAGGAGGAGGAGGGCACAGGGGGAGAGAAGAGGGAAACGATGGGGAGAGAAGGTGAACGGGAGTAGGGGAAAAGAGAAATGGAATGCAAGATGGAACGGAGGAGAATGTGAATGCGAGTGAGGGGGCGGGGGGGGGGGGAAGAAAGACAAGAGCACAAATGAAAGAACACAGGAGACAAGATGGACCAATCAAGATTGGAGAGGAGAAAAAGGACAGGGGGGAGAATAATGGAAAAAAGTCAAGAAGTGAACAAAGATTGAGACAGAAGGAGAGAAAGGAAGAAACAAGAACATTTATAAGGGCACGTAATTGCAGATTACCAAAAATAAAAGTAGAAATTGCAAAGAGGGGGGGGGGGGGGGGGGGGGTCATTGAGGTCATACGGGACGGATGTGAAAGTGATGCATGATGGGGTAGTGAATGAATTGAGGAGGAACAGAAAAACAAAACCATACAGAGAGGAATGAGGAGGAAGAGAGAGATAAGTAAAACAGAATTAGCCAGTCAGGAAATGAAAGAGCACTTGCAAGCACATCCTTAAGCTTTCCAGTAATACATCAGTGCACTTCCATTTAAAGAAGAAGGGAGAAACACACACACACACACACACTCACACACCCATACTTAGACACACAACTAGCTTTTGTTCTTTATCACTCTGTTTAGTCCATCCCATGCTTAATTAATGTCAGTGACTCCTGTGAGGTGGAGATTGACTTTTAGAGGAATTTGAGAGGGAGGGGAGGTGATCCAGGAGAACTTACTACCCTCACAACAGGCCTTCTCCCACAAGAGCTGATCTAGACAGTCAACCCCCCCCCCCCCCCACACACACACACACACACACACACACACGCACAAACTCTTCACTCAGGCTAATCCTTAATTATTTAGCCGATGATGTCTCACTTGCACTTTCATTAACGGTCAATTAACTAGTGCCTTCTCAAAAGTAATTTAAAAGTTTCGGAACTTGAGTTTGGGAAAGGCCATTGTAGGGGGTTGAAAGGAAAGAGAAGCCATTTGGCAGCAGGAAGCAATGTCTTAGGATGTCGTGAACAGTTCACTCGAGCGCAAAAAGCGCCTTGCTAAGGGATTTTCGAGTCCCTTGGCGCCAGTGATTTTTTTTTCCCCCTCCTCAGAAAAAGACTGAGAACTAGCAGGGGCTAACACACTCGTCGAACATTTCAGTCAGCATCCCAAAACAGTATGAAGACGAAATACACCCGAGGGCCTTTTGACATGAAAGTGCATTTCATCAGGATGTAATGTATGCAGTTGTGTTATACAACTGCACAATTTGTGTATTCATTAACTAAACCTAAAAAAAAAAAAAGAAATCATTATTGAATCTGCAGTCTGCAGTCACAGGTGGCTGCCGGTCTGTCAAAGGCAGATATATGTAGCCCTCTCCCAGACACAAGCAGAGATTAGCACCGCTCCCTCGGTGGGGATGATAATGAACACCTGGGCTGCGGCACAGACACTAATTGCTAACTGCGGACTCCATGTGTGGCGCACAACTTGGACAACTATGAAGAGACAAGTTCAGTAATTGTTCCATTTGAACAAGGGGTTTCTGGGAACCCCCCTAATGACCGCAGAAAAGTGAGACAAAGAGAAAGAGAGAGATGAGAGGCCGTTAATGGCAAAAGAAAACAAAGAGAGGGCTGACCTGTTGGAGATTTTAGTATCAACAATACTATAGAACTCCGAAGGTGCAATCCCTTCTTGCAGCGTTTATAGTACATGTGTGGTTCCTCATTTGGGGTAGAACCCCTAAAGTGAGACCTTTCCTAATTTGGTATCAAGAGAACCCGTCTTTTGGACACCGTCTTTAAGACTCTGTGACATTTCACAGAATGTGTTTACCCTGTCACATTTCTCAGAATGTGTTGTTTTTTCTCAGCCCAGCATCCTGTTCTGCTTCTAGGCGGTGCAAAACACAGTCTGCGCAGACAGCTTCAAGCTAGTTTAAGACATCAACAGAATTTCCTAACATGAACTCAGAGAGCGGCTAGCTTTACCTGATCCTTCAGCGTGTGCAGAGCCACCTCATGTTCTCTGTCTTTACTCTGGAACTGCTCCTTCAGCTCAGCTATAGTCTGCAAAACAAACAGACACACACACACACACACACACACACACACACACACACACAATCACAATCACATAATTTCCTTCTCACACACAGATATACAAGCCTACCTTACCACCTGAAACCGCTCACCATCACTTCTACCCACCCCCAAAACACACACACAACCCCCCTCCACACACACACACACAAGGACAATGACACCCCCTCGCCCCCTCACCCTCTCTGCAGCCCCCTGGTGTGACAGTGACTGATTCAGCAGTGGGTCGCTCACCATAAATCATCCAGAAATAGTGGCTCTGAGGAGGGAGCACAAATTGAAACCCTGACTGCAGTCTTTACCATTTCCCCAGGAGAGCTGTGGCGCATGTATTATTATCCCCCGCTTACCTGCTATTGACTAGAGGAGAGCAGATATCTACACCATGAGGATGGGGGGGGGGGCGTTTGATGTTGTGTCGATTTTACATCCAAGTGGTAATGAACACATGTGTGTGTGTGTGTGTGTGTGTGTGTGTGTGTGTGTGTGTGCATGAGAGAGACAGAGAGGGATGGGAGGGATATCTAGAAAGGGAGTTTGGAAAGAGAAAGAGATAATCTATTTGTACGTGGGTGAGAGAGGCGAGAGAGGCGAGAGTGTGTGTGTGTGTGTGTGTGTGTGTGTGCGTGTGTATATGTGTCACCTGATTAGCCGATGTGAGGTCTGCCTGGAGTTTCTGGATGCGGATGTTCATGGACTTCAGCTCTTCCTCCTTCCTCTGCTGGATCTCATCGATCTTCGTCCTGAAACAGGAACCCACATATGTCATCCCTCACACGCAGTGACAGTATCCCATCGATTCTTCTCCAAAGACCACATATTAAAAACACTCATCGTGCCCTCCCCAATTAGACATCCCACTGATCTCCCCAAGACAGCTTCAGTCCTCAAAGGGCCTATGGCAACAGCAGCAGCAGCAGCAATGACGTTTATACACAACTGTATGTTTGAAATCATGGAAACATTCACAATGATATGGACTCAATCAGTCAGTGATGGGAAGAGATTACTGCGTTGAATGGCAGAAGTTACATGAAATGTCAAGGAAGTCAGTCAGTCAGTACATAACGTTTTGGAGATCAAGAGAAAGTAGAGGACTGGAACCTCAGTCGACACGTATAAAAAGGCATCGCATCTTTAGTATGCACATTCACACGCCTGAAACATTTATTCCCCTGTCTCATTAAGGCTGCCACACACACTCACAGTAAAGTGTCAGAAACGATTTATCAGCTGTGGTATGAAATAGTGCACTCATAACATCGGGAAATTACACTTCTTTATGGTTGTGTGTCTTTTAGGAGTGGAAAGGGAAAGCTCTGGGGCAACCAGCTTTTAGGAAATGTTATTCTTCTTGCCACTGCACTATGACAGGTTCAAGAGTTCAAAGTTGTGAAGTAAAGCTAGAAAACGTCACACCGTTTAGAGTGATGAATACGTGTACGGACAGCTAGACAGACAAGCAGAAAATATGGAAGAAAAATGCAGTTTGGTGTGTTTCTCATGACTTTACCTGCTGTCATTGTACAGAACCTCTTTTTCACTTTGGAGCCGCAGAAAGCTGTGAAGGGGACAGAGAGGGCGTTTTTAGACTTGGTGAGTAAATGCTGAAGTTTAGAAATCACCACAAATTACCTCTTTCCTATAATCAAATGCATTAGTTAACATAACATGAACAAGCATTGAGTAATATTAAAATATCCAGTTAATGCTGTATTCAGGTCAGCTACAGCATATTATTAACGTCTGTTGCAGGATCTTCCATTACGTGGAGTGATACCCGCATTCATATTTTCAATCGTGTTTGTGGTGGACTGTTGATTGTTGGCTGTCCTCAATAGCAGCAGACAAACCACCAGCTAGCCCTGTGTGCGTGTGTGTGGTTTTGTGTGGCTGTCTATGAGTTAATACCACCAGCTGACCCTGTGTGTGTGTGTGTGTGTGTGTGTGTGTGTGTGTGTGGGGTTTGTGTGGCTGTCTGAGTAAATACGTGAGTGTGTGCTTGTGCATGCACGTATGCTTTTGTGAGTGTGCGTGCTTGCGTACGTGCGTTGGTGTACTTGTGTGTGATCGTATGTGTTTGCGTGTGCGGTGAGCTGTGGATCCTGGGCTGTGCTCTTTGCAGACGCAGCAGATGACACTGCCCTGCCACACTGCCAGCACAACAAGTTCAGGTTCAGACTCATTACTCTCGTCTGCTGACGGTACACAAGGGCCACTGCCCTGGTTCCGCAAGGGACCCCCACACTCCTCTCCTCAATCTATCCCTTCATCCCACCCGCAGTCCCACAACACAGAGAGGTGTCCTGCATCAGTCAGTCCCTAAAAATGTACCCGCATTCAGAAAGCAGGCTAGCAAGCAGCAGGCCTGACCAGTCTCAAGTGATCCGTCACAGATTGGCCACAAGTCAAAAGGAAGTGGAAAAACTGTGCAGTCCTATTCTCATTCTCTCTCCTCCTCCCTCTCCTTCTCTACCTGTCTCCACTTCTTGTAGGCTGCAGTGTTGCATTTGTTAAGGATATAAATAAATAAATAAATAAATAAATAAAAAAGACCGCAGCCACACAGTCAGTTTTGTCTGGGGGGCAAAAATGATCCATTAACCACACATCAGTAGAAAGCAAGGAGTAGTGTAGAAATCATGAGCTATCTTTTAGAAGCTTTCGTTTAAGGCCGAGTGTTCCAGGACGCACCAGCCGGTGTCATTTACATACAGATGCAGTATCCCAATCACATGTGACACGTAAGTTTAGACTTAAGGAAGCGAACACCATGTTCGAACAGAGGCATCCCGGGGCTGCTGACGGCAACATCTTTGCTTACCTCTCCTGCTTTTTCTTCAGTTTATCCGTGAGCTGAAACACAAATGTCAAACGCTGTTCACATATCCATAGCAACAACAACAACAACAACAGGAAATACAGAGTGAAGACCGGAAGTTACCTTTGCCAGTTCCTCATTAAGTTTGCTCATATCTGCCTGTTTGGACGACTGGTGGAAAAAACACACAAAAAAAAACACACACATAGTGAAACAAACAAAGAATCAAGCTCTGTTAAAAATATATACATATCAGTTCTGCATTTCACTGCGTATGAGCTGACGAGGGAGGGTGTCTGTGTAACTGCCGCTGAGGTGAGGGGTTTCACAAGAACCTCTTGAGAAGTTTCATGTCCTCGGAGTTCCTCACCTCTAGAGTCTGGAGCTGCCCTTTTAGCAGGAGTTTCTCTTCCATCTCAGTTTGGAGCTTCAGTTCCACCTCTGATGAGAAACACACACACACACGCACACGCACACAATGTGTTCTTTGTTTTCACCAACCACTTTTTCAATGGGCCGCACTTCTGCGACTACAGGCCCTAATGTGAAGAGCATCGAGCTGTGCATGTGTGGCATGTGTGGCATGTGTGACACGCATGTGACGTAATGAACGTCATTTCAACAGGAATCCTGACATGTGCTGTGATGGCAACCCACTTATCATTTATTTGGTTTAAGTCCAACATCAGAGCATGTCATGAAAATATTTAAATTGTTGAATTGTCATTGTGAAATGATTAAATATGTCGTGTTAAATTAAACTTCAAACCACCAAAGTGTAATCATCACCGTTTTCACATTATTCAACCAGACACATTGTTATTGCTCCAGCATCCAATTCTTCAACGTTTGCAAGCCTTGCTACTATTGTTTGTATTGCTTCGTCTAGTTCTATCACTGCCGCCATTGTTGTAACTGCGTTTCAAACAAACGCTTCACTTTGACATCATCGCACTTAGCCACTGGTTGCTGATTTGACAAAACGGTGAGAACTGATAAATGCAGACACTGCTATACTGTGTGTGAAGTAAAACAGTTATGTGCATTTGCAAATAGAAAGAGAAAGTGCAGAATAAAGTAGTGGAAATGCTGAGCTCTGTGAAGTCATCAACTGCTTGCCCTTTCAGATTCACAAAACATGTATAGAAGATAAGGTGGGGGGGGGGGGGGGGCGACGACTCACCATTCAGCTCATTCACACGCTGTTCCAGGTTGGCACACTTCACCTCTGTCTGCACGCTCAAGAAAAAGGGAAAGGGAGAGGGAAGTAAGGAAGAAAGAGGGGAGTGAAGGAAAGAGGAGGAAAAAAACAGAAAGAAAGTCAGACTAGTCAAGCAATTCAATATTTGTTGGACCATGAGCCTGAAACACACCTCTTATTCAATTAGAGCCTGCATCTACTGTTGACTGTCAATCTGCCATGACCTTTTTTTCTTTTCCAGGGCAACTTTGAACATACTGACTTGCCAACTGGGGTAAACTTAAAAAAAAAACTGAATGTCTGAGCCACAAAAGGCACACTAAATGATCTGAAATAGCCGATCATGAGGTAGAACCTAGCATTGCCCCAGAACCATTGTGTATATGTGCATATACAAATAAGGTTGTATGGCTTTCTATTTTCAAGTTGTTCTTCAACAGCCTATCAAAGCTGCCTGCAGGGTAGAGCTCTTTTACCTTACTTACCTGTACTAGCCTCTCACTGTGGCCAGCCTCGCCATCCTCCGTGCCAACACTCCCACTGGCGTCAGGGTGCACCCCGTAACCCTGCACCCCATTAGTGTCGACACCCCCATCCATCACCCCCGGGCTGCCGTCATTGACCTCGGCTCCCCGCGGACTCTTCAACTGGCTCTCCTGGCGCTCTTGAAGGGCTGAGTGAAAACGCATACAAAAACACATGCAAACACAAGCACTATTGAAAAACACGCCTGCAGATGAAAACCAGTGCCGGAGCACACAAATACTACCCAAGGGCTGGGAGAAACACACACACACAAACACACAAACACACACCACGAAAGAGCAAACCCCCACAGTTCACCGACAGCCTCAATCAGCAGTGCAAAGCAGAGGTAGTTCCTGACAGAGGTAGTTCCTGTGGGAGATCATAAAAAGGCACCTATCTGCTTTCGCTGCCATACTGCAGCAAAATCAAAGTTCATGTTTTTAACAGCAGTCTGGATCCAGCAGGGTAGGGCTTGAAAAGTTGCAATATGTAGAGTCTACTTCAGAGGGAGCGCTTTTGCAATACAAGGTGTTTCGATTTCTGGAAGTAACACAAAAACTCCAGACTATAGTGCATCTGAAATCATTATCGCATTATTATAAAATCACCTAGTGAGACGGCAGGCCGTTCTTTACAGCCAAACAATACCATGGACTAAGCAGCAGAACCGATCCATATGTTAAGCGCTAACATTGCTGTTGCTGCTCGAGGGGAAACACTCTTCCGACTTTTCCTCTGTGGTTGCAGCCCATTGTTTGCCACTCTGTATGGATCAGGTACTTCATGATTTGTATGGTTAATGTTTAATAGTTAAATGGTTAATGCCTGATTAACCCGCCACTTTGTTCACTAAATATAAAATGTACAGTACCAGTCAAAGGTTTGGACACACCTTTAATTTTTTTGAGAAGTGTTTTCTTTACTTTTATTATTTTCTACATTGTAGATTTATACTGAAGACATTTAAACTACGAAAGAACACATATGGAATGATGTACTAAACAAAAAAAAGTTGTATCTACCATGTAGAAAATAATAAAATCAAAGAAAAATCTTTGTGTCCAAACTTTTGACTGGTACTGTATACAATTGTAGTGCCATTAATCAGAGTTGTTTTCAATGAGACTCATACTGTATTGCAGAGATACATTTGGTATAATAAGCCAAAAGTAGACTGCCGTACACTTTCAGGACTTGCCTGTCAAACTGGGAACATCTGACGCTCATACCAGAAAGCACTGAATATGTCGTGCATGGTGTTGTTTGGCCCGTGAGAAAGCATTCTGTGTGATGCTGAAGCGAGATTTGGTTCCATAGATCAGTGAAGTTTTAATAGCTTTGGTAGATCACCAAGACTGTAGGCCAAATATAAGCACTGTAATGTCAGATCAGTAACCTTTTCCTTAGATCTCCTGTTGCTCACCTGTTTGTGTTTGCTGCTAACAACATAAAGATCACATGACCATTGAGTGATCCCAAGGTGCACCTGTCCTGATACAAACTCTCTGTGCTTTACACTACTCTTGAATGCCGACCGAAGACACATTAAAATGTCAACACAAAGACGCCTCCAGATAAGGTAAAAATACAGCATGAGGCTTTAAATGTGTGTATGACTACAAAAAGTCGAATAATTGAAAACCAAATCAATCAAATATTTGATTTTCAGACATTTGTTTTTTTGTTTAGTTAGCTCAGGTAGGTCTGTACAATAAAAGCAGCCTTGCTCTGTCCAGGTACCTGCCATCTTCTTGAGCAGGGCCGAGTTCTCGGCCTGCAGCCTGAGCAGCTCCCCGTCAACCGGCCCAGAGGAGGGGGTGGGGCTCGGGGCCGTGGCCTGCAGGCCCTTTCCATCCCTCAGAGACGTGTTCTCCTGCTCCAACTGCTCGATCTGAGAGCACAGCTGAGAGGGAAAGCAAACACAATGGGATTTCATTAGGATCATGGAGCAAATATTAGGCCACAGGTTGTAGATCATACAAAAAGATCCAGGGGTGCGGTAGAACAAATGATAGACTAGGAGTGCTAGCATTAGATATTGACTCAGCTCATAAAAGAAAACCATTTGACTTTGGGACTATCAAAGCAAACTAATTTGCATTAATGTGTACTCTAAAATAATACATTAACATATTTTTACATATATGTATTTCCAGGATATAAACACATTTGACACATTTGGAAGCATTAGTAAACATTAATAAACGTTTCCATTATAAGTACCCCTACGTGAGCTAATGAGTGTTAACGTACCTTTATACATTAAATTGATAATATTTTGTATATATAAATGTATATGCATGTGATGAAGGATGCATTTGCATCTCTGTATTCATATCTGTAATGTGTTCTATGATGTTTCAGTCATGGGGAGCAAGTGAGAGTTGTTTGAGGTTTGTTGTGTGCATTGGGTGGGCGGGGGGGGGGATTCCAGCACCTTGGAGAGCTCTTGCATGAGGGTGCTGTTCTGCAGTCTGAAGTCGTCCTCCTGGCTGTGCAGCTTCCCCTGAAGCATCTCATTCTCGCTGAGCAAGGCATCCACTTCCTGCAGGCACAAAGCCAGGAACTCAGCTGAGGGGCAGGCACAGATTACTGACAATCACCACTCCACACAGACACAGGGCCCTCACAACGACAGATTACTGACAATCACCGTTCCACACAGACACAGAGCCTGCACAACGACAGATTACTGACAATCACCGTTCCACACAGACACAGAGGCCTCACAACGACAGATTACTGACCATCACTTCTCAATACAGACACCAAATTCTCACAATAACAGAGTTTACTTAAAGCCACTGTTCAATAAAGACAAGTAACCCTTTGAATGAAACAGTCTTCCCGTCAACCTCTCCTCTCCAAACTTAGTAGAGATACAAACACATAGGCTAATCTATGGAGATTACTGAGAATTACTCCTCAGAACAACATCATGAACACTGTCAAACACCTACGGTCACTTACACTTACTGAAATGGGAACAAAGACTGATCACTGACCATTTCACTTCCAAACAAAAACAGAAAGAAACAACTGTGGATTATTAACCATCTTTCTAGACAGAGACTTCGGTCTACTAATGTTATCTATACTGCTTCTGAACACATAAAGACAACTTCCAAACACAAACATCAGCAAAAAGTGCATTCTCTAAATATGCCTCAGCTTCCTGCTCAGCCACATGTACTTCATAAGACAAAGGCTTTGGGACCCACAAACAAGACATTGTGACATACGGCTTAGCTATGTTTAGACTGTATTATGCATATTTGAAAAGAAAAAATACAAATGATTATATTAGTCATAATCCCTGGGAAATTGTCAAATTAGCTCCTTAAGAGTGCTTCACTACCTAACCCAAGGCTGTGCCAGAGCTAGACTGAACTGAATGCAACGCGTTGGTGAAACCTAATATCTGTTTTTCAGTGACATAAAGGGTTTGGTGAAATGTCAACATATATATCAACATATATCTAAGAACATGAACTCCTGGGTATAAACACAGTGACACATTTTGAAAGCATTAGTAAACTAAACTAAACATTAGCAAGCATAAAAATCACATACTATAACATTCAATTTTAAAAGGAAAAAGGCATTTTCTGCAAACATTCATGCAAAAATTAAGTTACACATACACTCCACTCAAAACCACATTTGCAAAGACTGCAATTTCTCGACTATTAACCGCAACGTGTATTAACCGCATTACAGTATTTTATGTAATTTTATAAAACAATCCGTTCGTTGACTGCACCCCTGTATTAACCGCAGTTTTTTCAATGTTACATCATTGTGTCACATAAATCTAAATGCTATGTAGTTGTGGTGTGAGCGGTACTAGCTATTTAAAATGTGTATGAAGTCTGGATGGGCATTTCAAGCAAACATACTACACCCTCTCCCCACACGCACGCACACAAGTGTTTGCACACCCACGCGCACGCGCACAGGCACACGCACACACACACACACACAACTACCTCAATCCCACTCACAGTGAAAACCATTTACTGAGAGTTTCAGTGTTATGGTATCGAGTGGGACAGGACGCTAAACGTTCCAAGTCGAATCGTTAATCGATGCCTAACATAAACGATAATCTTCTGACACGCTTGCAGTGGAAATCTTAACCATTTAATGAATGTGTTTCGAGAAGGGCAAAGGGGAGGGGGGGGGGGGGAGTTCTCCCACTTAATTCACTAAATTGATATCTGAGTGAGCCCTTGCTCCATTGATGTCCCATTATTTCTCTCAGGATTGTTTAATATCAATTATCATCCAAAAGTGTTTGTGATCACTTTGAACCCAAGACTGCCTTTTATTGGTGAGCTGATTTTGAGAAATTGAACTTTGCTTCAGGCTCTGCAGCAAACGATGGTTCTTGGTTGCTACAGTTGTCTAGTTGCTATGCTCTCTAGGAAAACGTTTAAATAACTTTAACTAGTTTATTAATATGGAAGACTGAGTGTGAATATAAATTGGTTATCTATTCCATGTTGTTTTAACCTGATACATTAAGTTACTGTGGTACTGTGTGCATTACTAACTACCAGGGGTTAATACTCTGGATAACCATGGTTAATAGTCTGGAAATTATAGTAAGATCAGATTCCTTTATTAAGTTAACAAAACAAATAACTTACCTGAGCTTTCTTGCTCTTGTTCAGTGCCTTTAGTAAAAAAATAAATGTATAAGGTACAGTGAAAATTAAATCTGGGACAAGTAAACAACATTCTTAGAAGGGTTCTTCAGAGACTGCATCAAAGTTTATTTGATTACCAAACAGGGCCCAGTTTCCCAATGCCTTGAGCAAGTCTTCAAGACACACTAAATAGATTACAATGACTATAATTTAATATCCCCTGTCCTATACGCCCTCATGAACAACAAAAGAATAACTGAGCAAGCCATCAAATTTGAAGGGTTAGCATCTTCTCTCAAGTGTCAAACACTGTGACTGTGTTGGTCTAGGTGGTTAATGAATCAATCATCAACTGCCATAGTTAATTAAATGAATACTGAGATAATCATCTTACCTTCTGTGCTTTGATGTAATCCTTTTCCAAGGTAACGTTCTTCTGTCTGACATTATTGAGCTCTGCAATATTGAAGAATGATAAAATTACTGTAATCAGACAGACAATAAGAGAAGGAATCTAATAATATGATGATCTACTCATGATGATCTGAGAAACTGACTAATTTCTAACCATTTACAAGCTATATATATTATGCATAAAACAAGGATATGTCGATCTTACATTATTACTTAATGTCAAAGCCACTTATGCAACAAACCTTTAAACACAAAGCATTCTGATAATGATTTCAAATGAAAGATTATGGTATACCTAAACCTGCGTGCACATAATTCAAATGCATTAAAAAAAACTGACAGATTAAGCTCAATAACTGAAATGTCATAAGGGCATAGGTAAGGCCATGGAAAGATGGTGTGTGTAAGGCATATACTGTGCTCACCTTGTACTTGCTTATGCAAACAATATCAATTGAGTGAGATATGTAAACAAACGCTAAAAAGCATGCACTTTACACTTATCTAATGGGGTTACTGATTATAACCCTGATAATAAGGCACAGTGGTCACTCCTTACCAGCTGTGTTCTTCCGCAAGTCATCAGAGAGTTGGTAATTCTGCGTTCTTAGCTCCAGAAGCTGAGCCTGAGAACAAATGTCAATGTAAATGACTGCATGTAATAAGCTATCTTAGATGACGAAGTTTCAGAGAGTAGCCTACATGTTCATGTGTTTCATGTTTACACCCATCCACTGATCAAGGTGACTGGTGAACCAGAAAGTGAGTTCATTACATTACCCCAGAAACACTTTAAGCCTACAGAGGAGCCAGGATTTATCACTAATGAATCAATTCACTGAATTAAGGGCTGGGGAAATGGGCATAAAGTCGAAATAGCCTAATAAGTTCGTCTGAACCTTTAAGATGACATGGACGAGCCCTTTCCTATTAGCAAGTTAACGGTTTTCATTTTCTGGCAATGTTGCAGGTAGGCTTTCCTAAATGTCTTTAAGCGTTAGCTACAAATCAGATCCCTCTATATCTTAAGGTTCTACTCAGATGTTTGGTTTCACTGCGGGATTCAAATGTATTAAGGATGTCAACAAACAGAAAGCACAGCAACGTTAGCTACCTAGCTAGTTGGCTATCTTTAGCAGGCTATACAACTGACCTGCTAGCTAGCTCGGTGTCATTAGCTACATTTAGAACTTGTCCCGACCCACTTCGACTCCTTTACAAATATGCTTGTGTGCAACGTGGTGAGGTGGTTTGACAAGGGAGTAAATCTATAATAAAGATGGCTCAGCGTGACACCCAACCCATTTGTGTTTAATCAGTTTAAATGCCACAAGTCAGCTAGCTTCCTATGTGCACTGCAAGCCAGTGAGCACCAAGCTAGATAGCGTCGCTATCTAAATGCACTGAATTCAACCATGGAAGTGTGCAACCAAAACATCCGCTTGCTAGTTAGCAAGCCAGCAAGGAGTCGTTCTGTAAATGTATGACACACTGTCACACGTCACATAAATACACAAACAAAGACCCAATGGACAACATTTGTGACATTCGTGAAGTTGTCTCCAATTGGTATTTTGCCAATTTCATGAAACTACCGCCAGTTTCTTAAGGTCCCTGGCTATAGCATATTCGCTAAATAGCCATGCTAGCTAACGCCGCTAGCCACCTTGGCACACCATCATCACAAGCTTGTCAAGCCACCTCCCTTCGTCTTCAGTCAGCACTATGTACCAGATTCCAAGGCGTTTTGGCCTTTGTGTTTCATGTTTCTCCCTTTTGCAACCAAACGTAAAAGTCATAAGGCAAAGCCAGTTCATGACTTCGATCTAAACCAATGCCAATAAATAAATGGTGTGAATAACGACCAAGAAATGCCTGTCAACAAGTTCGGTTACCTGCATTCGATGGAACTCCTCTTCCGACAGTGCCTGCGCCATCTTCACTTACGGAGCTCGGTGAGGACCGGGAAGGACTACCGAGCGATTGGTCCTAGCGGCTGGGGTCAAGCCTGGGTGAGGGAGTTTGTGACGGGAAACTAGCTAATGATCAACTGTTGTTTGCTCGCCATGTGAAAGGCATTAGCCATATGTTACTAACAAATACAGCCAGTTTGTTTGCCAAACCTTAGGGAAGTAGCGATATCTAACTTGACAGCAATAACCTAGAAGTTTCCACTGTGAACACTGACACTGAAACCTATCTTTGTGAGGTGGGCTAATGTAGTTATTGCACCTGTCCAGCAGATGGAAGTAAGACCTCAAACATGGCCATACCTGTCACTGAATTAAGCACAAAATAACTTTCGTCTCTCAGCCTTTGCATTAGTCATCTGTGTTAATGGCCCTCAAAGGCAGGATGAATTATTTTGCAATTTGACATTTAAAAAACATGTAAAAAAGGTGGCCAATACCATTAAATTTAACTTGGCTAATTTTAGACATGTAAGGCCATACTTAACTACAGAGGCAGCCAAACTTTTTATGCACGCCATGATCTTTTCTCACATCTCGTAGGCTACTGTTACACAAGCTGGTCACAAGCAAGTACAACAACTCTGAAATCAATAGTGACCTAGACTGGAAACCTATCAGCTATCACCACTGCCATATAACAACAAATATAACTTATTAAAATTTCACAGTTTCTTACAGTTTTTGAATGCCTGTCTCATTTTTTTAATATTACGTGGGCTGGCACCTCCACCATTGAGTGAGTTTATACAGCCAAAGGACGACATTGGTTGGGCAACTAGGGCAGTCACCAGGGGAGACTGTGTTATATAACACTGTTTTGTCAAACTGTTGTTTACCTTGTATGTATGTCTGTCTGGTTGTCACAATTTGTTATCTTAACTGCACTGTTTTGTCAAACTTTTGTTTATCTTTTTTTATTTTCTTTGATTTTTATTATTTCTTTCTGTCTCTCTCTGTCATGTCCTGCCAAGGGACAACGGATGAAAACTAGCTAACCTAGCTAATTCTGGTGCATTTACATTTTTATGGAAATGTTTATCAATGTACACTGTCCCTTTTCAAATAAACGCATACATAAAATGAATGACAGTAGGCCTACTCCACGTGGAGAGTTTCCATCTTTTTTACATGTTAATGCATGTTTATTTTCAATAGAAAACATTTTTCACAATGCCTCGATGACTTGACGAGAAAACAATATTTATGCAAAATACACTTGTTAATTAAGTGCAATATGTAAATTGCATATTGACTTTTTCAGTCATTCTGTATGCTTAAACGTGTAACATTATTGAAAGACAGTGTATTTACAGAAGGAACTATAGACAGGCCCATAGAAAAATGAGTGAGGCAACCGCATACATTTCAGACATAGCCTTAGTTGACTCAGTACAAGGTTGACTGAACAAGAGCATCACTGCTAATGAATAGTTATGTTAGTAGTAGTATGCAGTTTTTCGATGAGGCAATGTTCTTGATATCCATAAATACATGTAATGACCTATTGTTGAGTCTAAACTGGGACCATTTTGTTCTATCTGAGTCACATATAAAGTGATACAAAAAAAAGAATTACAATAGTACCTTGGTATACCTCAAAAACCCAGCATATCTTGAGTAAATGACAAACTCAATGCTCAACTCAGTCTCAGTAATATAACCATTTATGAATTAATTCATCATATCTATGCTCAAAGTTGAAGTTCAGGATGTTGTAGCAGGGCTACACCGAGGTGCATTAATGGTTGACTGGTTGAGGCCTCCATCTGGAGTCTCCTGTCTGTCTGAGCCACTCTGGCCATCACTGGAGTTCATTCTGCCACTAGGTACGTTGGAGTACTTTGGGGGATTTAGGATGAAAAGATGATCCTCTGCTTTTTTAATCCAGCGCAACAACTTGGTAACAGAGTTGATAGCAGAGGACTTTGTCACAAAAGGACCGAAGCAGGTGTACAGCTCAAATTTGTTGGTAGTCTGAAAAAGAAAAGATGGATTATTTTCAAGCAAAAAGATAGTCTCACTATCTAAACATTGTTTTTTGTAGGCTTCACATTCATTAAAATTACAACATGGACTTTAAATATTCAGTTGTTTTGTCTCCTTCCTTGGACTACTTATTTTTTTTACAAATACTGCATAATCCTTTATACTATTTTATGATTTGACCACTGCTGCACGCAGGTGGTCATATAGAGTTTGACAACGTTTTTCTTCTTCCAGTCTAGTTTCAAGTTTTCATAGAAAAGCCCACTTTCTCTCCAAGCAGTTACTAGATAAACAGTGCAAAGGCTCCTACCCAGGCAAACAAGACTTCTCTCGGTGCAACATGATAGATTATTTTCAGCGGCTGTGTTGTGCTGTGTATCTGGGAGTGCATGTGACGGTATAGATCAAGCAGCCTTGTCCTCTCCAAACCCATGTAGGGCTCCTCCATCAGCGAGCTAAAAAAGAACAAACCAGATGCTGAAGGCCTCCTACAAAAAAAAAAACGTTTCCAGGAAATAACAGCAGCTTTTGTTGAGACAAACAGCCTACAAATTGTGTCATGTGAGAGGGTTGACGCAAAACATGTGAGCAGTAAGACTGCAGCATCTCCTTAAGTGATGCCAAAATGGCCAGACACAGTACTACTGTCAGAACAAAGAGGCCTTCACCTTGGGCTCGTCTCTCGGCATCATGTGTTTCCCATTGCACCACAGCCTCACTTACAATGAGTCACAAAGCACTCTCAGTCCTAGTCAATCAGTCTCTACTTATTTACTTGCATTTTTGCATAAATGGCTCCACAGGGCAATTTTATGGACAATAAACACAGACTGTACTCTCTGGACATACACATTATGTGATATTGCAAACCAAGTAAGATCTTTATTGCTACTGGGAGGCACAAAATTGAAAGAGCTTTGGTCACCAAGACGGGTTGAATTAATGCAATATTCTTATAGCTGGAAAATGGTAAAACTAAAGTAAATGATGTGTGATGCTTGCACAACTTGCAATGTATAGCCAACATTTCAATAGGTTTTCAATAGGGGTATGGAAAAGCACCTTTACACACCTGCTGAATTGCGGGAGCTTATCGTGCCTGTCTGGAATGTTGAAAGGCATGTACATGAAGTGCCTCAGATCTGGCACGCCGACATGACTGACGTGATATGACTGAGCTTTTGAAATGACATCTAGAACATTCTGAGCCCTGAAGTTCTCTTCGATTTTCCTCTTACACTCTGCCATAGCGTAGAAGGCATTCCTGTCCGTGGAAATGAGGAGTAGGCACACTGTGCAATCAGGAGGATCCAGATAGGCAATGTAGGCATAGAAGTAACAGTCAGAGTTAAAGAGTGGTAGGCAGATGGGTGTCCAGATCTCACCGCCACGGAACGCTGAGGAGGAGGTGATAAAGTTGAGCATCAGGAGCAGATCAGTCGGCTTCAGCCTGGCATCTTCGAGAACCGTCCTCTCTTGGACGATGGTGAGCAGCTGATCGTTGACAATGAGGAGGGAGAAAACCATGTTCGGGGTGATGGCTCTCTGTAAGGTCTGGCTGATGGAGTTTCTTAGGGAGGGTGGCAGGGGCAGACACTGAACTGCAGACAGCAGGAAGCTGGGGTCTGTGTCCATGAAGTCAAGAAGACCATCCAGGATCGTCTCACAGCCTGCTAACAGGCGGCGCAGGTCGTAGTTCTTCTTCTGCTCAAAAATACGGTTTATGCTCGCCTGAGTAAGCATGCTGACTATCTGGTAGTAGACGTAAAGGAGCTCACTGTGCAGCTGTTGTTTAGACTGCTTGTTATTGGACACCAGGACAAGCACCAAAGGGCCCTGCTGCATGAAAACAACTGTGTGGTCATCTACAGGAAGGCATGGAAGGAAGAAGAATATAGCATTCAATGTCATTATTTGAAATGAAGTCATTTAGCAGAGCAAAACAAAACAAAGCACAACAGAGGCTGACAGCCCTCGGTCTACCTCCAATTCTAGCTTTACGAAAGTTACCATGGCAACGGAGGCTTTACTACAGTGTGATGGACCCTGGGCAGACAAGTATGTGGGCCCCAAATCGGTTTAATTCGCAAGAACAGATCCCATACACGAGGTGGATGTGATTGTTGTGATGTGACTAGCTTTGCGGTTACCTGAGTGGATGGAGCGGATGTTGTCATCTCCACTCTGGACAAAGGAAACCAATGCCATCATGACACCCATTGTGGTCGAAAGTGCTTCTTCGTTGCCATAGCGAGAATAAATCGGCTTGCCGGCTTCACTCAAGATGAACACATGCTTCCTGTGTCCTCTCCAACTGTCTGTCAGCACTTCCTCTTCATGATTGCAGATGGGGGAGGGTGAAGGAGAATCTCCATCAGCCTGCCGTACAGACTGCCCCTCATCCTGTCCCTTTACAGTTCCACAGGCTCGAACTGACACACTCTCCCCGCAGTCCTGCAATGAGTTGTCAGCCTCTGTGGAAGAGTCCGTGGAACCTTCCAAGGGGTCACTCTCGTCTCCTGTGTGTGTGATCTTATACATCTCATTGGGATCTCCCCCCGTTAAGATGTGTTGCACCTCCTTTTTGCTGGCAACTGGGGTACTATTTGAAGCGTCACCGTTTGTCTTTCTTTGCAGCCCCATGAAATGCTGTTAGAGTACTTTCATGTTGACAGAGCTTGCCACTAGGATGTTCAATGGCATCTGGAACTCATAGAATACAGTGGCTTGAATATTTTCAGACATGAACAAACCACAGCAGAGTTGGTGACATGTTATTCAGCAAAAGTGACATTGGTGATCAATACGTTACTCACTAAGGGCTGATAAAAACTGTGCCTTGTTTTCAAAGTTAAAAGTAGGCCTTTCAGATTATTGTCTTAAGTCTTGTCCCCATTAAGTACAAAGTTGCTCAGGCTTACATGTAAATCAACCTACCAGCGATTTGTGGTTCAAACCTGATTTATCAGAATCTTTATAGAGTCCCTTTCTGCAAAGTTTGAATCATTTTGTAAGAAATTGTTGTTTTGAGAGTGTGTCGTGAGAGTCAAATTTTGCCTAAGCAGACATAACACTGATTTTCCAGTAATTTCTGAATTACAGTTCCCTTGGCATAAACAGTAATGAAACAAAGAGACTACTCACATGTGCTGCTTAAAGTCTGAAGTGAAAAGAGGTAGCAGTTAACAGCTGACTGTTGGGCTGTATCCTGGATTGTGACAGAGGAAGACTGAAAACTGCAGCCTCTCTCCGAGAGATCCATTGTGAGTGTGGCGAAATTTGTGTCCATATTTCAAAATAAAAGTCCTCAAATGCCAGGTCAGTTGTGGACTAGGTTGAGACTATATAGTGTGTCCCTTGTTAAGGCTTCTGTATCCACAGTAAATGGACAGAGGAATACATGTTTATTGACATTTGCAAAATATGTGACACTTTTCCAGAAAATTGAGTAAACTTATGAGAGTAGACTTGAGTAATTTTATATTCAACTTTGACAAAATCCTGACAAAGCAGAACCCTAGCGACATTGATGTGAAGCCTCTTCTAGCACTGCCATGTTTCTCAGTTATAACAGATACATACTAGGAGGACTTTGATTTCAAACACAGCGCTTCCTTCATCACCCAAAACACTCCCCAAAGCTGGCTAATTAGCCTACAAAAGCTTACACCAGGATCCAGCTGAGGGTTTCCAAACTGTAAGCATGATATGTGCTGGCAGGGCCAAGCCTTTAGAGAATAGCTGTGTAGAAATACAGCACAACAGTATCTGCAGTACAATAGGCACAGTATAAACAATACAGTCTGATAAATGGAGTCTAACTAAGAAAGTATACAACAGTGCAGATGATGTTATTGATTCTTTTTGTTTCGTAGACTGGCTTATTGTACTACTTTTGATGTAGAAGTACTTCCAAACCAGCTGTTATGGACAGTGTTCAAATGAAGGTGCTACTGTAGCAGGCCTCTAATGTGGCATAGAACAATGTTTCATTCTTCACTCAACTGCAGCTCAAAAATAAATACATTGATCATTGTATGATCAATGTATTTACAAGTTACAAGTTGTCATTCTAACAGTGACCCAACTGCATTATTTCACAAATTGTTGATGAAACAGCGCACAGGTTAGTTTACCAGAACCCTGTCTAATATGAGATGACCTTATAACCATGGCAACTAGTGAAAAGTAAACTTAGTGATTTAAATTAGCCTTAAGTGTGGTTTTTGTTCACTTCAATCCATTGCAATCAATTACAAAACATATTCTGTCACCACTGACTCAGACTGCTGGGAACTACTGCTCACAAACCATTAGAAACCTTCGACAGATATATTTGGTGACATGACTCAAAATAGTTATGTTATTTTGTTAGCTCTGGGTCTGACCATTCTAGATCTGTGGTCTTCGTACTCACACAAGATAGCATGCAACCATTTGGTAAAAGAGGTCCTCTTCAAATGCAGCATACAGAAATTTGAAACTCATTGTCTGCATAACTTGTACATTCTCAGATTTTTTATTTGTTAATAGCCGACTTTTCCTTTGCTACTGGTAATAATTCATTACTCAAGTTGTGAGTAATAATGAGTGAATCAGGCTGGACAAATATGGGCAGGTGGGCAAACGCTCTAATACACCGGAAAATAGTCTGACTATGCACAAAATCTAAGACCTGGAGATAAGCGGAGCAAAGAGAGTCTGTCATTATGTATGTCTATTTAACGTGTTAAGTGGTGTTTTTGCTCGCCGTTGCCATCCTTGCTGTTACGGACTAAGCCTCAGGTTGCCGTAAAAATGTGGGTTTGGCCAAAAAGCTCAGAGACAGAGTGAGGGTTCAAAGTTAGTTATATGATTTAATAACTCTTCCAAAATATCCAGGAAACCTGCTAAGCCTCTCAATATGCAGAGGACAATAATCAGCAGTCTCACTGAAAATGTAACCTGCTAAGCCTCCATCAGCAGAGGACAACATTCAGCAGTCAAATAAGAAAACCTGCTAAGCCACTCATTTAGCAGAGGACAACATTCAGTACCAAGGTACCTACATATATGCACATACCTGACAAGACAAGACTTCCCTTAGATAGAACAATTAACATATATACATACATTATATTTCTAAAAAAGGGGGTAGACACAAAAATCAAACAATACACAGATGACAAGACAGACCCTGAAACATAAACATAGTGTTCCTCTGTATGCTAAAACATCAAAGAAGAAAAAAATAAAATAATAATCATTGTCCCATGCAGGTATGTAAAAACCATCTTATCGCAGTGGTCTGGCCCAGACCATTTCTAGTGTCCCTTTAGCCATAACCAGGAATCAGCAGTGTAATTAAGATTGAACCAATGTTTCTTGTTTCGGGCGGGCGCTTCTTGGTTTGTGCACCAGCTTAGTTCACTGGAACATATGGTAGAAACCAAGATTTGTGTCCTAACCTATTTTTTTTTAAGTGCGTGTAATCTGGTGTGCGCATCTTTGTGTGTTTGTGTGTGTGAGTGTACATGCAATTACGGGTATTGCTGTGCGCTAGCGGTCGCAAATACGGGGCAGGAGTGTGCCGTTCATAGGCATATACAGTATAGACCTAGACCTCATAGACCTATATAGTATGTCTGTGGTGCCGTTCCTGTGCGGTCGCACCTTGACCGTCACACTCATAGACATTTGGTCACACTTGCACACAGCGGCGCGCCAAACGTAACAGAATTCCGATGTACACATGGTGCGCCTTGGTGTAGTTTCGGCTGGTCGCGCCCCTTCCAGTTGTCACCTGTCAACCTGTTACCGTCAACCCTTAACCTAGCATAAACTCCTGACTGTGCCAGCGAGCTCCATTCATTTTACACCTGAGTAGGGTTGCCATTTTCAGTGGTAAAAGGCTCAAAGGACATGTATGTATACAAACAACATGTCACTATGTAGCTGTTACGACTGGGTGGTGATGTGCAGGACTCAAATGCACGACTCAGAACACATACAGTAGATTGAAGAATAAACGTTTACTAGCCGGGTTCAGTACACAGGTAGGCAGTCCAAGAGTAGCAAACAAATCCAAACAGGGAATAGGCAGGAGAATAGTCGTTGTACAGGCAGAGGTCAGAAGCGCGAGTAAATCACCTTACAAGGAGGAAGCGCTAATCGCTGGAAACACGCGGAACAGCGGAGAAACCAATGAACATACCAGGTAACATGTAATTACGAAGACGCAACGAGAAACAAGAATACAAGGACTATATATACACACACAGGCAACTGATAACGAGGGACAGGTGAGAACAATCAAGGCGGGGCAGACAATGACACGGATGGACTAAACAAGGGGAATTAACAGGACACAGGAGAAACCAATAATACAAACAAACCGGGTGATTGGGAACAGGTGAGGGGTGGAGACACGAACAACAACAAGAGGGCACATGGCATAGACAAACAAACATAGGAAAGCACATGGCGGGAACAAGGAAGCACGAGGACTAGACAAACATGTAACAACACAAGGGAGACAAACTCAGAAATTGAACACGGACAGAACACAGACCTTACAGTAGCTAAATGATGTGGTTAAGTTATTTTTTTATACATATTTTGTAAATCATGTTGGTATGTCATGTTAAGCAAACAATGTGGATTATTGTATTACTATAACATTATAGCATTGCACAACAGTGACATAAAAATATAGCTTTCTTTGGAACTAGGTGGACATGGTATGGTGTGGTATGTGAGCATCATTCATCGCAACGGGATTATCCCATAGAACGGGTTTCAACTCAACACCAGAGTGGTGTAACAGTAGGCCTCCTGTACATTAATTAACAACACCAGATCAGAACGGAAAACCATGCCACTATGCCAGCGGTTGGTCAAACAGCCAGACAGTGTACTCTGCAAACAAAGAGGTTTTTGTCTGTCACATGCCAAGGTCATTAAGCTTTCCCCCCTGCGTATTGGGCAGGTAGTGTAATAACTTGGGATCTTTGCCTTATTGCAGATGGTGGCAGTGATAGGCAGATAGATTTTTAAAACTAATGTTTCTTCTCTTGCTGCTCATGTAGCCTAGACTTAGGCCTATGATGTTCAACAGGTGTTCCTTTAGGTTTTCACTGTAAGCTACAGTAGCCAGCGTAGTGAAAACCAAGGTAAGAAGTCACATGAGGTAGGCTATGTATGAGGGAAACAAAAAAAACTTCCTGCTCCCAGCAGGCGGAAACAGTGAGGTGGAAGGTATCAAACCGCCTTCGACTGACAGTGGAGTTTAAAAGTGCAAATGTATCATGCTCGCGTTACGGTCGGCTGTTGGCCTCACCTCTAAATGTAGTCCTCTTAAAGCTCGCGCCTTTCAATCAGCTGGTAGATCGTGGTGTAGGTTTAGAGTTGTGCGGGGGACTGCATTACTTTAGTAAATAATGGAAAATCACCTCCTGAAGTTTATTCATGAGGCTAAGTCACGGACCAACGCGGACAGCCTCATCACATCCGAGTATAACGTAAGTTTTAAAACTAATTATCGATAACATTATGAGTCTACTGGGTCAATGCTTTTTTTGTTTGTTGGTTTCCGAAGTGCATTACGCTTACCAATCTAAAATGTCACTGTCATTGGTTTCGTGAACTAGGTGATTATCATGATCTTGTTACTAAAAAGTCACAAAAACCTGCAATCATTGTTTTCGCAACACCTTATAGCTTTATATTGTTTCTTGACTATTCATATAGGTATGTCTGTTAGATTACGTAGCCTACCTAAAGACACTGAACGTCTTTCTCAGCGATGTTATTCAGGATATTCTATTTTGTGTTATTGTGCTATAACCTAACCTATAGGATCGTAGCCTATTATGTTGACATAGTTCACCCTCAAAAAGCTTTAGTCTTGCCATTTTCGTTGCCCTTGGCGTTAATAGAGTCAACTCTCTCTAAACTTCGTGACTGGCCACAACTGAAAATGATGTAGGTAGCCTACATTGGACCCGCTGTTCCTCATTCAGACTCCTGCCTACTGTCCAGCTCTCATGTCACTGACGTACTAACAGTAACGCCTGGCATTGAGGGATAGAATGTCATGCTCTGGTGAGAACAATGTTCCATATTGGACCTGTTTTGCAAATATCACCTGGATATTTACTGCTTGTGAATGTGCTTGATATTGGAGATTTGCCATGCTGATTTATCACAATTGAACTGGATTGAATATAGTACCCACCAGAACTGAGAGGTTAACTTGAACCTATATTGCTGTTTTACTGAAGTCAGTATTTATTCCGTGAAAGGCCATGTCTATGGTTGTTCATTGACCAGGCATGAAGCAGGATATACTATTTTTAAATGCACTTTCCCTCACAGGTTTATTATCTACTGGTGAAACATGAATACACCATGTCTATGGTTCCAGTTCTTGATCAAACATATTTATGTTTGGTCAGGATTTGATTTAAGTAATTTTTTTCATTATTTTATCTGGGTTATCTTTTATCTCTTTTTCCCTGGTTCCCCTGAACTACTAGTATACTGCATGTAAAGCTTACAACCTTTTTACTGTGATAGGATCAAACTTGAGGGATGGACCAGTAGCAGTGCCATTTGCAGAAGCATTTAACAAGTAGAAAATCACAAGTATTTTGTTGCCTGCAGTTTAGCTGCCCATTGTATGTGTCTGTAACAGTGTAGATTTCACAATGATGCACTACTCCTGTACATTTTTAGAAAGTAGGATGTCGGTTAGCCATCTTCACGGTTTCCGTTTTAACCCGTTTTACAGAAAATGACCTTTGACAAAAATAATAATAACCCCTTGACAGAAAAGAACTGTGAATGATGATGAGTTTCTGTTTGTTATATCTGGAACCTACCATTGAACTGTCAGTTAAAATGGTACCATTAGGATATTATACAGCACCCAGTCTAAGGTTATATTTGAATAAGTAATTTTTAAGTTACCTCATCAGAGGTAATACATCGAGGGTTCTTTAAAAAGGACAAGTCAAGAGCCAGTACTCTAATTGTGTACTATGAATAGGAACAGTATGGCCCACTATGTGTTTACAGTTTAGGTGTACATGAACGTACATTTTATGGTATATTTTTAAGGTAAAACTTTCTCAGGTGTACATTGAATCCTCTTCGAGTAATACATAATTTTTGAGTAATTTGCACACATTTGTATTTTGCAAATGTATTTAGGCTGGACAATGTATTTTATGATTAAAGGTCATTTTTGCCCTGACACAGTCATTTGCAAAAGCACAGAAGACTGTCTAAGAAATTGACTTCAGAGGGTGGAAAAGGATAACAATTTCATAAATAAAAATGAAAATCTGGTGATTACAAATTAAATGAAGTGCAGTGTGGCAAGAGAACAAGAGAGAGGTGCGATGCAGTGCAAATCTACAGGGTCGTGGCATAATTGTAGGCATATGCAAACAACAGTTTTCTGTCTAGACACAAACTGAAGGTGGGGGCACATCTAATATCCTATCCTATCCTATCCTATCCTATCCTATATGGAGCAAGGATATTAGTGTAAAACTATGAACTGTGCTTGGACAAGTTCAAAGCTCTCAAAGAAAATCCTGCCCTCTACTGGGTGAACATATGGTTCACTGTTTAGTCATATTTCAGTCATATTTCAAGTCATATTTCAGATTTTGCCATTCAGTCATATTTCAGATTTTGCCATTTGTGTCATCATTCAATAATATTATACAAGAATCACAAACAAAAAGAACATCCCATGTATTGTCTTGCCCTGGCGTGTGTGTGTATGTGTGTGTATCTCTGTGTGTATGCATTTTGAAACCATTCATAGTTGACTCATTCTGTTTTGTTTATCTTATTTGCAGAAGGTGCGTCAACAGTCCATAAAGAGGAAGCAGGAAATAGGCCTAACTACAGAGGCAGGAGGCCTACAGGAGAATGTGAAGAAGAATCGCTACAAGGATATATTGCCCTGTAAGAGACCATTTGAACTGCAATGACATATTATACACACATAAGTGCAATGACATTTACATTACATTACATTTACATTTACATTTAGTAATTTAGCAGACGCTTTTATCCAAAGCGACTTACATATGTGCGACTTACAATGTATACACATTTTACATTTACACTGATGGCACACTGCACATCAGGAGCAATTAGGGGTTCAGTGTCTTGCTCAAGGACGCTTCGACAGGGAATCGAACTAGCAACCTTCTGATTACTAAACGACTTCTTTACCTTTACTTCTTTTACCACAGGGTTTCCGACATTGTACATTACATATACAGTAGGCCCTGTATAGAAATGTATAGTGCAAACACTATGTGAACTCCTTGGGTGTCTAAACAGTTTTTCTGTTTCTCTGACAACAAGAAGACTATCTGAACAGAGCATCTTTTTATGTTAATGTTACCATGCCCCTTTTTGATTGCTCATTCTTTCTTTTCCTGTATAATCTAAGTGTGGCACCTACCTGGTGTTTTAGTTTGGGATATGTGAATACTAGTGCTGTCAGTTTAACGCGTTATCATTTTTTTTTAGATTAACGTTCTTTTTGGCCTGGCAAACTGTAGTAGGCTAACGTTACGGTTTGAGTGAATGGTGAGCGGCGCGATACGGCGAAATGGATGATAAAAAGCTTCTGAATGGAAAGTTTACTTTTAAAAGTTGTGTTGTCCAAAAGAAGCGAGCTTCACTGTTGCCTGAAAATGTCAACAGGCAGCTGGCTGAAAGCAAAGAAGTAATAGGGTTACCTTTTATTGGTAACCTAACTGTTACGGTTCATTGTTTCTGAAATAAGAGGCCTGACTGCTATGTTCCCAGCAAACTTGAAAAAAAGAAAATATTAAGCCATGGTTTAACTGCACTATAGGAGTCCTTGTTTACCTGAAATGTGCACTTTATAATTTTATTTTGTACCGCCCTGTTTGGCAATGTTGGTTTTCAATAAAATAAAACATTTGCATAAAGCAAGCCAATCCACTTTTCCATGTTGATAAGGGCATTAAAATAAAAATAAAATGATGGAAAAAAATTATAAACGAAGAGACATTTAGAATAGATACAAATTTGCGATTAAACGCGATTAATTTTGAGTTAACTATGACATAAATGCGATTAATCGCGATTAAATATTTTAATCGTTTGACAGCACTAGTGAATACTAAAGCACTATTTATCTGTCATCATATTCCTCTGTGTCTGTGTCTGCAGATGACCAGACCCGTGTCACTCTCGGCCTGTTTACTGAAGAGAATGCGTCTGACTACATTAATGCCAATTTTATCCAGGTGGGTCCCTCCACAACATACCAAAAACTTGGGAAAAACTTGTTTTTTGTTTGTAAATGTGGCAAACGTTTTTTATTACTCTGGTGATGCTGCTTAAGAAACCATGCGTTTTTAATCGATTTAAACAGTTCTGCTCAATATAATGGGTATAATGTCAACATGCACTACACATTTCATGGTAACACCTCACCTTTAAGGGCACTGTTCTTGCCTCATGCAGGGTGCCACTCCAAACAGGAGCTACATCGCCACTCAGGGACCCCTTGGCCACACTGTGGTGGACTTCTGGAGGATGATCTGGCAGTATAATGTCAAGGTAATGCAACGTCGAAGAGGATACCTGATCTAATAGTTCTCCTAAAGGTTTCAACTTGCATTGACATTCTCTGACGGACCGTGCTGTTAAATTGTTTATCACTCTGATTGTAATGACACTCTTTGTCTCACACCTTCGATCAAGACATCATGTATGAAAAGTGGAGTAATTTTGACATGTCTTCTGCTGTGCTATTTCAGGTCATTATCATGGCTTGCAGAGAAGTAGAACTGGGAAAGGTAACTCAGCTTTTTTAGTTTGTCCTGTATGATGGTTGGTTCTTAATGCATTTTATACACTTTATACACGTGTCTGTTTTTGCTTTTGGATATGTTTTACTGAAATGGGATATAACATTCCTTTTAAAGAGAAAGTGTGAGAACTACTGGGCTCCTGAGTCCAAGACATCAGTCTTTGGTTCCTTCACAGTAACAAATGTAAGTCTATGAATGTACAACATATTTATAATGATCTTTCTTTCACGGCTTAGGTGGAATTTTGGGTGTAACACAAAAGTGTTTTAATGTTATCTCTGTGTTACAAAAGGTCTTCTAATGACAGTTCTTCTGCACATTAACTTTCGCACGAGTTTGTCTGGTGTCAGCATCAGTTGCAAAACTGAAAGGACCTTTGTAGAGGGAAGTACTGTGATTCTCATGCAATCTTCCCTTGTTTGACAGTTTGAAGAATCTGGGCCAGATGAGGAAGTTGTTATAAGGACTTTAGTGGTGAAATATCATGAAGTAAGTGTCACATGTCACGTGTCAAATACAATCAAGTAAGTGTCAGTGGTATTGGGATAAGTTCTGATTACTGTAAAAAAAACACTGACGTGAGAATCGACTGAAGTGTCATTGAATGGCTTTGTCATGTAGAAAAAGAAAGTGTCATTGCTGTATATTGGTTTTAATGTATTTTCAATGTCTGGTGTAGACTGTTATGTGGTATTCCTCATAGCCTCTTTGAAACATCATAAGAAATATATATAATACATTTTGAATTTATATATTTTTTTATATTTTCCTTACACAGGACACACGCACCATCCACCATTTCCAGTACACCGCCTGGCCTGATCACGGCATCCCTAGCGCATCTGATGGCGTCCTGCGCATGTTGGAGCTGGCTAGGCGAGCTCAGGGGAGACACACGGCTCCTCTTCTAGTCCACTGCAGGTTTCGGTTCCCTTCTCTGTCTAGCCTAACACTGAATGTCATTTCTACGGGCTTGACTCAACACAAACCAGTCAGTCAGTCAGTCTTGCTGTGTTTCACTAAAACCTCCACTGAAATTCGCTTAAGCCCCATCTCCCACCCCCACTACCACCTTCATAAACCTCTCCATGTCAGCCTGCGCCTCCTTAAACCCCACCATCCTTCTCAGTGTTGGCCTCCCCCCCCCCCCCCCGCCACATGCTGTATTCCTGTGACACAGAGCTGTTCTCTCTTCTATCCCTGAACAAAATAACATGTTCTCTCAGCAAGGTACCCATATGCCCATTAAAATTCATCAGTGCGCACTATTCTGTGTTGATCATCTCCAAGCGGAACACTTCCATGCATGTTAATGATTTGATTTAAATGATGTGAGACATGTTCAATATTCAGGACCTGATGGAGGCCACAGCTACCAGTCAGTTCTGAGACAGTTGCCCAGTTTTCTTTTTCTTGGTCTCCAGAATATGCCACAAGGCAACCATGTTGTCAGTTTTGCTGTCAAGCTGTGGCAGATATAAAACGTTGTAACATTTAAAGAATTACGTTTATTTTAGTGTATAGAGGTAAAGGTGGCGTCTGTACTCTATCTACTAAAAGCTTGTTATTAATTGCTGATTGACTGCTGAATCTGCTTTGTGTGCAGTGCTGGTTGTGGGAGAACCGGGGTGCTATGTGCTGTGGACCACGTTCATGATCTTTTGCACACCAAGGTTTGCACACTTGAAGCTTTTTTTTTTTGTTGAAATTGTGTGTTCAAACAGTTATTAATTTGAGTCAGTTTTACTATTACAAAAGCACTGTTACACTGCAACAATGTTTACACACTGGTAATGTGCACATGCTTTATTGCCATTATTTATTAATTTCCTGAAGCAAATCGAAAAAGATTTCAGCCTAATGGACATCATTCTGGAAATCCGAGATCAAAGACCCTCAGCTGTACAGACAAAGGTATTGTCCCGAGCATTTTAAGTACTATTTAATAAGACATTTTCCTCTTTATAATTATTATACCAGTTAGTTAGCACATATTTGACCAATTCAGAAAAGAGTTTGAAATGGCTGGCCGTGATTCTCATGTCCTTACAGGAGCAGTATGAGTTTATATTTCAAACCGTGGTGGAGATGTTTGAAAAGGCCTTGCGTGGCACCACATCCACTTATGACAATATCAATGAGGTATGAAATAGATATTAGGTTTGTTTGTCTATTACCTTTGTCGCTTTATTTTGTGATTTTTGTGTTTGTTGATTGCACATAACAAATATCCTTTCTCACTTTCCCATTTCTTAGTGCTGTTTGGCACTAGAGGTGTATATTTATGTAATTCACATAGACCTTAAAGCATTTGTCATTTTACTTAATGTTGCATTTCTGCTGGGTATTAAATGTCATCAGGTGAATTAAAGTACCGCTGACAAGATGCATACAGTATGTAATGACAATCACAATACTCTAGATGGCAGATTTGGTGAAGTCTAGACGAGAAGGATATGTAGAGCGTTGTTTTTGCATTTTGCATAATTATGGGCTTAGCTATGGGTAGAGGAATCCTGTATCATCTCTTGTATTTAAATCTAGATGTGGAGTATGGGGATGTTGTTACTACTACTATGTGACTAACTTAAAAAATATTGTTGGTATTGCATATTGCAGTAAGCATTTCTATAAAGACAAATGTGTAAAACTTTAATGCTATACAGGGACAATACAGTATATGCCATATTTAATATCTAAAAATACATGTTCGTGCTAAACAAGCTGATTGTCAGCTGCTAGGTTTCTATGAGGTTTACAGCAATGCTGAGCAGGATCATTGTGATAAGGCCAAAATGAATTGGAGAGTCATTTTAGCACTATCTACAAGTCTTGCCACACAGTGTCAAAGTCCAAGTAATACCAGACTGTTTTAAGCCATACACAACCGGTTTTCTTTTCACAGTACAGCTATAACCGCCCTCTAAGTGCTTGGTGACAGAACAAAGGAGGAAATATCCAGTGAGCAGGCTTCCTCTATGCAAATAGTTGTGTGCGCCGAACGATGTGTGCACCAGTCTTACATACAGAAAACTGAAGGAGGTGTGAGAGTGTCTTCCTCCCTTTTCCGGCCTCTAATTCAGCCTTATTCATCTGTGTGTCTTTGGTAGTATCGCTTCTCCCTGTTCAATGGCTCAGAGGACTCGGTGAAGCCAGTGCTCAGATCTTCATTATCCTGTAGCGGAGTGGACACCAAGAGGTGAGGACTGACAGATCTGTGAAACTTATTACTCATCGCTGTTTTGTTGGTAATCAGTAGTACAATGACACAGAGGGGGTAACAACTCAGCAAAGAGGGCCGTTTTGGACTGACACGTTGCCAGGGTAGAGGGAGAAAACGGCTTAGAAACAGAGAGTGAATGCAGGGATGTTTTAACCAAAAATGATTCAGGAAGAATCTGGGCTTCCTCTTTTTCACAGCTGAATGCATTAGCTTTGTAATCCGTTTCATATTGTTTACCCTTCTGTGCAAACTAGAACTCACCAAACCCACAATAATCTGTCTTGTCTTTGTGCCTGTCCAAAAAGTATGTCTTGTTCATATTAGCAAACCAAACCATGTTGTGATGTTCATTATCTCTTTCTTGGAAAGCTGATGATATTTTTTGTTTAGCAGTATTATGAAACAGTAATTGGTTTGTAGCTACTTAGAGTAGAAAGTCTTTTATAGTCGTAGAGTTGTAAATATGCCACATTCATTTGAGAATGGGCTCATTTCTACAAAGAAAGAAGTGAATAGTAAGGGAGGAAATGTGGCCCACATTATTGTGATAGAGCAATTTTAATTATTTGTGTGTTGAGTAGGCAATAGCTTGCAGTAATGTATAAAGCTGTGAGTTTGAACATGTAGGGTAAAAAAAGCAAGGCAGAGTTAGTCAGTTAGAGTTTCTATGTGACCGCTGTTAGAAGGATGAAACTTTTTTTAAGCTTGAGGAAGCATCCGCTTCCGACATTACAATACAGAACGTGGAATTGCAAAACCCTTATAGGAGACACCACATGTGTGTAACGGCAAGGTTTGTGACAGGATAGAAAATAATTCCTGTTAGTGTTAGTTATGCCTGAGTGAATGTGATTTCTTGGAACCTCATTATTAGTCTGATTGTTGGTGAGGATTGAATACGAAGAGTTGGATTTTATTCCTGAGGTCAGGCGATCAACTCACTATGGTATTTTTGCGATATGCAATGTTTCTTAATCAATAAGAATGCTAGAGGGTCAACACAGTAAATATTGCGTGTACTCTAAAAGGCTTTTTTAAAATTCATAAACAGTTGCTCACTTATACAAATAGAGAAGTACACGTACATTATTTGTATGCATGGTCATATCCTTATAATGAATCCTTATAAATACCTCTGTGCTATGCTGTAGTAAACCCAGCCTGAATCCCAAACCCAAGCGCCCCCAGCCCACACCGCGCAAGATGAACGACACCTACGCCGTCGTCAACAAGTCTAAGCAGCTTCCCGCCACCACAACGCACCACTACGACAACATCGAGCTCGGAGGGCCCAAAGGCAAGCCTCCCAGCTCAACCGCAGCTCCTGCCCTGCCCCCATCCAGCACTGAAGTCTACAGCACCGTCAAGCCCAAAGGCCGGCCCGGTGCCCGCTCCCCCGCACCCCTCACACTGCCCATCTATGACACGGCAGGACCGGGCAAACAGCGGGCGGGGGAGGCACCGGCGGCACTGGCAAAGGACCACAGAGACTATGAGCTGGTGCCAGGTGAGCGGGGGGGGGGGGGGGGGGGGGGGGGAAGGGCAGGAAGCTCAGTGACGTCTGTCCTTTTCTTTCCTCTGAACATCAAGATTAGTGCTTGTTTGATTGTGTGATTGTTGCGAATGGTGCATGTGTACAGCAGCGATGCAGGAACTTGTTCTTTCACACCTTTTTTAAACATGCTGAAAGGGTCTCACATGCAAATGTGCCAACAGTTTCCTGTGACATCCTTCATGCACAAAGCTTTTGTTATTCTTGTCAGCATGTTTCCTCCATTGGTAGTGGCTCTTTCAAAAAGCAACATGGCAATACTAAGGCACTCATTACAGGGATTCTCATGTAAGGCCAAATGTGGAAGTTATCACTCTGATATGCAGTTTAGCACTGATAAATGTCACACAACAACCATCAAGTCTATTTTCTGTGATCAAGAGAGCACCATCTCTATACTAACTCACCATCGATTGCATTGGAAGATGGTTGTGAAAGTACAGTGGTCCTCATTATTGTGAGGCCACAGACTGCATGTACTGTTTTTAATGCATGTTTGCATAAACATTTACATAAATAGATTGCCTGATTCTATGTTGATACGTCTCCAGTTGCATAAGCCTAGTTGCTAATCAGGTTATTTAAAACATTTGGATGATATCCCAGTTATTTGCCTGCAAGAAGCTCTGCTATCACACTTGGTTAAATGGCAGAGTTTGTGTTTGTGTTAGTATTATATTATATAATATTTGATATTTTCAACATTTCTGTCCAAAAATAAATCCACCAAAAGAATATAGCAGAATGAACTCCTCTTGAAGACTGAAATATCCCAGTTGTAATCAGTTGTATTCTGTGTACCATGGCTATAGATATGCTAACAGCACACATTATGATGTTAGCGAAAGCGAAAGCGAATATACTGATGCTGTTTGCATTTAATAGAGTGAAGGACCTTTGTCTCACTCTGATGGCTTTAGTAGCATGGCATTCCCTTCAGTGACAAGCCTCTGTAGGCTTGGTGGCGTTGTCTTCTTGTTTGCTGTTTTTTTCATCAACAGACTCATTTGTTTACTTTGTATTTGTTTTATTTCTCAGGAAACTGTGGACCTTCCTCTAGAGAGACCCAGGTAATATTCTCATTTCCTCACCAGGCAAAGCTACCGGCGCTAAGGCGTTATATGCATGGTGGTCTGTGAAATGAATCCGGGGGAAAATGACGTCGTTTCAGCCCAGACACCTGCCACATCTTAGCGAACAAACAAAGAACAGCTTGCTGCTTCTGCAGATCAGATGCACTGCGTTGCCTATGTAAGGTGACGCATTCAATCGACTGAATGGTTCCATGATGAAGATGAAATGACAAATTAAGCATGAATAGGGTGTTGGCGAATAGTGTTTAGAGTTCTCCTTGAGCTGGGCGTGTCGTCTTCTTTAAGACGATCCCCTTTGCAGTCTGCACGTAGTCTGGGTTCATGTATTCTTCAGTCTCTATTTGGTTCTTGCTCCATATTTAGTATTCATTTGTGTGTAATTTATGCTTTCATGTGTCGTGCAGATGAAGTTGCCCAGCATCAAAGGAAAGTGTAAGTGGATCTCTAAAATGTCATTTGCTGAGATTCTAACATTCTTGTGTCCTTCATAAGCTGGCTGCAGTTTTTTTGGGTGTGTAATTTCTGTTTGTGGCCTGAGTGTTTGCCTTTGAGATTTCTCACTAAACAAAGGTGTGGAAAAGTGTGAAAGGAAGCAGGATTTTTGCCAAAAGTGTGCACTGCTTTCGGCTTCCCCTTTCTCTCTCTCTCTCTCTCTCTCCCTCTCTCTCAACATACCGTTTCTCTCACCTCACAGCGGACGGCAGCTCGTCACAAGATGATGATTATGAGTATGTGTCGTGCCCCCTTAAAGACACCAACAGGACAACAGACAGTGTCAGTACTCCTGGAAGCATAGGTAAGCGATGTCCCCCACAAACACTTACAAAGGTGTGCTTCTCTGCTAAAGAAGTAAGTCGAAGACACAGTGGAGGTAAAAACAAACAAAACAAGGAAATAATCAGGAAAATTGAAACAAATGTACTAAAAGGCTGATGTGAGATAAACAACATACATCCAGGGAGCACGATTGTTTATTATACATTAAGAATACATTATTATTAATAGCCAGGGACGTGCACAGGAGGGGGCTAAGGTTGCTCGGGCAACTGCCCGACTGAAGTTGCCCCTCCGAAGGAAATATACGTATATATTTTTTAAATAGTATTACGGCTGCAGAACTTCATGTAGGCCTAGATAAAATAATCACGGAATAAGCGTCCAGGGGACGGGGGCGTGGCGGCGACGGTTAGTGAGAGTTTCAAGTGATATAGGCAAAATGTACGTCCAGGGGACGGCGGTGGTGACAAAAATGAACGTGTTGCCCCTTTTTTCCAGGGCAGAGCAACTGATGACTGATGAACTGATGAACTTTTTTCTGGTGCGTCCATCTTGCCTATCGCTATTTAAGGCCCGTACTTTGGTTATATTGACAGAGCTGCATTGCAATGGAACAAGAATTCTAGGCAAGGCCTTTGCTCCTTTGAGCCAGTGCAAAGTAGCAATCCGGTGGTGTCTATAAGAACTGTGCCTAGATTTGTGGTCGGGAGATTACTGCGCTGACTTACCTGGTCACATGGCTCTCTCCCTCACACCTGTGGAGCAATCTGAATGTGTCTAATAGTTTGCAATCATCACTATAATCAGCTCATTGCTCCATGCTAGGAAAATGATTGTGCGCTGATTGCCAAGTGTTCCCGGGGCAATTGATGCCAGCTTGTCACCATGGCCGGAGACCCAGACTTTTAAAGGTTTTTTTTTGTGACATTAGGAGCAGACAGGCAGCTGGTTTGGGCAATGCACAAATGAGGACACTATGACGTTGATTGCATTTACATGTAGTCATTCTCTTGGCCATTTTTCCCGATGCAGCTTCACTGGATGATGGATGCGTGACACATGATATGCACATCATTAGGTCTCGGCATGCCACCTGACCTTAGCATTGCACTGAGTTATGGGAGCTATTCTTAGTAAAATACAGCTCCTGTAGAAACTGCAGAATCCCCCCCCCCCCCTCCCCAATGTTTGCCACAAGCGTTTGCTGATGTCCGTCTGCGCCGTTTTGCTTCTTTCTTTCTCTCAGGTTTCAACTGTAGGATTAAGAAACCCAAAGGGCCCAGAGATCCTCCGGCAGAATGGAGTCGAGCAGAACGATGAGCTGGGGCTGCAGAGGACCAGCTCTCCCGCACCTCCTACTGACATCTACATCTACTACCCTATCGTAAGGGTGTTAATTATCGGACGGCGCGTGTTATCGGCAAACGTTCGCGTTGTCATGTGAATCCATTATTAAACTGAAGTTATAGATTGTTAATCCACTATTAAACTTAAGCATTTTGATTGTTAAACAGATTGGCCGATGTTTGACACTGTCCGATAACTGACATAGGTACGCTAGTGAGGTGTGGTGGGTATTTTAGACAGTGAGTGAGATTGGCGTTGTGAGTTCAGTCCACTTTATTGTTCAGATTTGTAATCCAGATTGGGGTCTTGACTATGTATATAAAGTGCTGGGAAGTATTGATTGTAAGTACAAATGTTTTTATTTAATGTAGCTAATATATAATAAGCTGGATTTAAGGGGAATTGTGTGTTTTGGGAGTGTGTACATTTAAAGCAAACTATCGCTTCACTGACTTTGAGCTTTACTTGCAAAATGAAGTCCTGTACATCTGTCATCCAGCTGTGAAACACTGATATGTTTGATAAAGTGTATTTGTCAAGTCTAACAACTAGCAGGCAACTAACAAACAACAAACAATTGTAGATGTACAAGGTCTTTAGGTCCTTCAGGTATGAGTACATCAGTAGGCAGGAAGGCACAGATTGTTGTGGACCAGCTCAGTCATATGTATTTGTATACATTTATATATGTAATACTACTGAACGTTTCTTCTTTTTGCAATGTTTACTTAAGTACATTGCATATACTCTTGTGAGCCACACCTGCAAAGGGATATTTGAGACGCAAGACACACCGTTGTTACCAGCAGAGGTCACTGTTGAGGTGTAATTCTCCAACAGCCACACAAAGACAAAAAACAGGTAAATGAGGTCATCTGAAAATAAGAAAAATAAGCCTTACACAAATCACCCTTAGACAATGGACCCTCTTATATTAACAACAATAAGAATACAATCAACACATACTAAAGTAAGAGCTGAACTTCTAGGTATCTGAAAACCTCTTTATATTGTTGTTCTTTGAATATATATATATATATTATCAATAAAAGATGTGGCTACAAAATGAAACAATCTGCTCTGGCATTCCCATGTTGACTGACTGCTGTGGGATGTTTTGTCCTTATATAGTGTTTCAGTCATGGAAATCAATGGAAACCTAGCTTCATGCACACTGCACAACATATGTTTGTGTTTGCCAGATGCTTGCCATTTTGCCTCAAAGGGCCATTTCCATCCCTGCGGAGGCAAAGAAACCATCCATGATGGGCACTGGGTGTTCGCTCATATGCTAGGCTGTTTCTGAATGCCCTATAATTTTAAGATGTGTACTGGTAAAACTGTATGACCTTGTTGAAACCCTATAGATGTGAAACAAGGAAAAATGATGAAAATATCTGTTGTTGTGCCAGTCTTTTTTGACATCCTGTATGAAGTATTTATAGCATCCTGGGCTTTGGTTTTTGACAGGTTCTTTCTCCTTCAAACCACTCGGTTGTAAGTGCAGGTCCTGGTCCCCATCAAAAGCACATCACTCAGTTGCCATGGTCCGTTAGAATATGTGGAGGAGATATAGAGAGAGGAGCAGAACAGAGAGACTGAAAGAGCTGAGAGACTGAAAGAGCTGTGAATAAGGAGAGGAAGAGAAAGAGTGTGAGAGGTAGGTGAGGATGGAAGGAGGGTGGACGTGTTTTCGGGGTTGGGGGTTGATGGGGGGGGGGGGGGGGTTCAGCTAATGGCCACTCCATTTGTTGGCTGAGTCTGTGGGATGCCAGGGTTTTCACTCCTCTGGGCAGCTAATCCCATTCAGCAGATGCTAATGTGAAAGGGGAATCTAATGACCTTCTGCCATAGCTTTTCAACCCAAGCCTTGGGCAATCTCGTAACTAGCCCCTTCACCCTGCACGACCACCACCTCCAGACAGGTCGCAGAGCAGCACACCCACCCAAAGTACACACACTCATGCTCTCATGTGTAGGCGTATACACTCACATACTGTGTGCTCACAAATGTATTCATGTGAACATGTATACAGTACATTCATACACACATACATAAAACACATTGTGTTTAGTTTACCGCTCATATCCCCTTTGTGAGACATTTCATATGTTGCGGTGTAGACTTCCACATTTGACTTTGTATAAGAAAGCCTTTTTTTGTGCGCCAAGCATGACTTAATAAAAGAACCATTTTTTTGCCCCAGTGATGCGCTGATCTTTCACATGTTTTTTATTTTTTTTAATATATTCACTCTTCACACAACAGAGCAGAAAATGTGTATCTCCAGGGCACATTCAGATGGTTCAAATTAAAACGGAGACTTCACTGACACAAGACTGCCGTGTTCATCCGTGATTAATATCCCCCCACTAAATGATTGAATCTATTTATTTCCCATTGACAACATCATTAAATTGCCTTGATATGAACTCGGGAGAGTTCAGTGCACATTGCTAATGTAAAGCCCTGATTTTTTTTTTGTTTCGCGTGAGTGTGAATTATTTCGAGGGATTAGTACACGCTGTGAATGGTGTGATGATCTGGGGCTGTGGCGAGAGGTCTTTAGTGTTTCTGTAATTCTGTAAATGTGTGTGTCATTCCTTACTTAACCTCACAGTTAACGTACGGGTCCCTCATTATTGTGTTGCGCGGAACAGAATGCTTAGTATCCTGAGAGACAAAAGAGCCCTCAGTCGTGAGATTCCGGTCAAAAGGCTCTGTCTATGCCTGAGGCCAGTTGGAAGACTGCAGACAAGGAATGCCTGTGCTAAAGCGAGCACATGGACAGTGATCCAGATCCCTCTTCTCTTTGAGTTTGAGTAGAGACCGCCTTACATACACCACCTGACTGGACATTTTTTTTTTCTTTTTTTTCTGCCTTTCTTTATTGTGGGGCTTGATCATTTGTATGAAGGAATGTGTTGGATCAGGAATCAGTTAGATCAGCTTAGTATCTTTTTGAATCTTATCCAAAATAAATATTTGTTTCTCTTTTTTTTTTTGCCTGAAATACTTCTGTTATTAAAGTGTGTGTGAAATATGCTGCTTTAGAGCTTTTGGTACATTTGAGCCGAGTTAGTCTCTGTCTCTCCTCTCTGTCTCTCTCTGAGATTTAGTGTAAGTGTGTGTGCGCGCATGTGCGCACATCCACAGAGGGTGGACCGGCGGTTCTGGATCTTTTGGCTGAAGATTAGAGAAGCCTGTTTTGGGGAGCTTCTCTCCAGCTCAAGGAGAAGAGTCCTAAAAGAAAGGGTAAAAAAAGTAAAGGAGTGAGATGAAGGACAAGACAAGAAGAAGGGGAGGCAGTTCAGGAGGAAGGGATGACATTCCCTGTAAGACACGGCGAGAGGAGAGGAGGCTGGTTTCAATTAAGGACCTGGCGTGGTGGAGGGCCCAGTAGTTTGACTCTGACGAATGGAGGCAAAAGTTCAATAACAGTAATAAAAGCCTTATAATGATGTGACATGGAGAGCTGAAAGGGAGAGTGAAAAGTTCCGGAAATGACAGTATAGAGACATGCTGTGTGTGACTACACAGGCAAAATATATCAGTTCCTCTGTGAATACTAGGCCATAGTAGACAGTAGAGCACAGTATTTGGCTCAGCCTTATCCTCATACATGAACATATTTTTTAACCAGGTACCTTCATTGAAGGCTTCTTGAATACATTCAACTGGACTCTAACATCAACCTTGGCACAGACATGGTGTTGGAATGTATGAGTGACTTTGGACTGATTTTGTGTATCTGCGTTTTCCAGACCTACAGCAATAAGACCTAATAACTATATTGTGCGATTCTCATGACATACTTCAACCATGACTCTGGAAAGTCCATGTCTGATTCATCTGTGGCTTTGCGTTTTTTTTATCTTGGTCAGTTTTTTGCAGTTATTTATTTAATCTGACTCATTCTTTTTTTTTTCTCCAAACGATACTCTCCTCCAAGGCTACCATGTGTTCTTTCTGGACCTTAGACCCATGTATTCATTTGTCTTTATAAAGACTTTGCACTGCCTATCGATGAGAAACAATACACCATTTCTATTGACCATCATCCCCCACCATGAAGTCAAATGTAGGAGCTTGTGAGGGTGGGTCACTTACAGCAGACAGACGATGCCGGGAGCTCAGACAGGACCTGTGGTTCACTTCAGTTAATGTTCCTCCGGTTTCATACTTATACAGCACATTCTCCCTCACGTTTTCTCCCTTCCCCTCTCTCAATCTCTTGTTTCTTTCTCTTTCTCACTCCTACGATTCTCTCCCTCCCTTTCTCTCTCCTACTTTCTCTCTGTTCTGACTTGCACTCGTTCATCCTCTTTTCTTCTCTCATTTCTTTGTTCTTTCTTTCAGCTGCAAAGCAGAAAAGGCTCTTGCTGAGATAGCAGGACCTGGCGTGTGTGCGTGCGTGTGTGTGTGTGTGTGTGTGTATGCGAGTGTGTGAGGTGGCACTGATTGCACTGGGAGGTGCAAAAGAGAGTAAGCATTGCGTGGCACTCTCTTCCCCCCCCCCCCCCCCACATCAGGCTTCATGCCTGGGTGTTGCCGGGCTCTGTGCCTGGGTGTTGGCTGTCTGCGTGGAAGAGGGACCACAGGCACGCCGTCCGGGGGAGAGAGAGAAGGTTGGGGGGGGGTACGGGGTGGAATCCGAGAGGAGACGTTCACCCCGTGTATCTGAGCTCGGCAGCTGCCGCCGGGGCCCTCCAGTGCTTCCAGCCTACAGCAGCCGCACTCAGCTCTGGCCCCACAAGGTAGCCAGTGGCAGAGCGATAGGCAGCGGCACAGCTCTATCCAAACTGCCACGTTCACTCAGCCGTGTGATTGTTTTAATCAAGAGGCTTCTGGGTCCAATGTTGTTGTGTTTGGCTGCGTCTCGCACACTTAGCGACAACAGACAACAGTAAACACGAAATACACTCAAAATTCCCCCTCCAGCCATGACGGTCAATCTATTATCGTGTCTATTCTTGATCTATGGATCCGTGTGCCGGTCTCCTCACACCAATGGAAAGGTGTTAAGATGTAACACTGCACTTGAGACTTCAGGCCTTTCTCCAGGTCTTTCTTCAGTGAGTGAGTCTCTGGGGACACATCACATGGCTCATCCACAGATCCACATGGCTCATCCTCTTTTCTTCTCTTCTGTCTTTCTTCTACTACAGTTCCCCCTTTTGAATATTTAGATCGATGAGAAATTGCTCTTTTTACTTTTCAAAATACAGCAAAATAATGTAACGTATTGTTTAGTTTAGTGTTTATTTTTGTCATCCTGTAGGGAAAACATTATAGCCATCCTTTACAGGGAGAATGCAACAGTGATCTCTGCTCAGTTGACTTGAGAATGTATGGTGAGTGTGTTTTTTTTATATGAAGTTGTTACATGTGAAATCAATAATCTGTGTGGGCTTTGCTGGCTTTGTGTGTGCGCGCTCCGCTTGGCAGAGAATGATTTCTGCATTGCCAGTCCTCCTCGTTTCTGAGGCAGCAGAGACAGTAGGGGTTGATGTGGAAAAGCAAGGCGACGCGTGGAGATTTAGTGAACGTACGTGATGGATCATTTCTCCCCGGTTCCACGCGGGCTTATTTTACATTCTGGGTTTCTGACAGAGCTTTTAAGCACATGATTATTCATTTTCACTTGGTTGAATGTTACTCCGGAGTAGTTGCTAGGTGACAGGTAATTTTCAGCATGTGTTTTAATTAACAAGGGCACAAAGGAGAAAAAAAACATCTAAAACATCCCCTCCAAATCCATCTCTAAAAGGATATTATGCCCCTGCTCTTCAATGAAACCTATCTTTTGAGTGCATCTTCAATGGGGACATGGGGAAATAGGTAGTGGAAAATGGGTTATCCATATGAAGGGAAAACTGTGGATCGACTATGAGGCTAAAATGAGGGACTGAGGACTAGGCATGGAATGATTGTTTCACTTTAGCAAAGATTCATATTTCAGTGGTTTAACACTAACCAGTGTGTAAGCCCAACCGCAAAAACTCACAAATGTGTATTCTATATGAAGGCATATACATCATATCCTGGTTTTTAGAAAAAAAAGCATTCAGTTCAGTAGGGATGTTAGCCAGTACACTGTAGAATCACACTGATTTCATTAAAGAAGATACAGCACACATTGCTTCAGCATGACAGAAATCATTTTTGCCAGAGGTTGAGGTTTTTTAGTTTAACCCAATTTTCTGCTAAAAGAAAGATTTTCTCCCCCCATCTCACAAGCTGAAAACTGTGCAGGAAACAAAATGCAGGGATATATGTGGCACTTTTTCCGTGCGAGCAGGGAAATAATTTCCCCGCTGGAATACCCTACCAAGTACAATAGTGTGAACGTGGCTGTTGGGGTACAAGTACAAAGAGTTGTTGCTTGGCAACTGTTTGAGCCCTACTTTGAAGTTTTTTGTACATTTCCCCGGTAGAAGGTAGAAAACACAGCAGAGCAATATGCACAAACTACTGTAAAAAACAACGACAACAGCAACACACACACACACAACTCATATCGACTCCTGTGTGTAATGTGGTCTCTGATTTTAAACAAAACCTTCACATTTCTCATCAAGTTCTTCTACTTTAATCATCTCGGACCTGTTGTGTTTTGTTTAGAAACGAGGCAAACAAACATTTTCTGAGCGAGCGTAAACCATGAGATGAAAGGCCTGCAAATCTTTACTGCACTGTGGCCAACTCCGGGACTACTGGCTCAGATTTGGTGAGTGCTTTCATGAGATACAGGCTCCAAGTAGTCAGATTGTTCCCTTCCCACCTCTCTGCGGTTTCAGGCAAGGAGGAGGAAGAGAAGGAGGAGGGCCTGCTTTTCTGTGGTCTGGACCCTCCAAAATACACACATAATTTCACAAACAGCTGCAGTGGCTTATAGGGGCCAGATGTGAAGCTTAGGAGGGTAAAAAGCAGGAGCAGAGGGGGGGGGGGTAGAGAGAGAAAGAGAGAGAGAGAGAGAGGACACTGTGAGAGGTCTATGTGCCCGGCAGTCGAAAGAGAGAGGGGGCATTGTCATGCATGCTGCGGGCCTTTTTATGGTGTCTTGAGCAAATTAGAAAGGAATAGGCATCAATTTACATGTGGATTCCATCAGCGCTTTTAAGGGAAGGAAGGAACTGCTGCATACTGTAGCGTGAGCGCTTGTAGGGCACGCACACGTCTGTGGGTGTCTGCGTGTGTTTGATTTGTCTCATTTTCATCCGATCTGATTCTGTGAGTCCCCACTGAATTTCACACAGCCCCTGATAATCTTCAGTGTTTTTTTCCCCCCACACCCACAGTGGCTTTCTACATGGATTTATCAAGCCGTGTAAGAATGGAAAATTGCTATCATGCTGCGGAGGATATTGTCTGTTTAGCGCCTCTCATCTGGGGTGTTTATTTATCGACACATTTGCCCACAACAATGTGCTCCACCACAATCTATAATTAGCCCTAACGCAATAAAGATATTTTACATGTCTTATAATTACGTCATGGCCTCATGAAAAGTCATTTTTGGGCACTGTGTCGAACATCTGTGGAAATGGCAGCAGCGATTAGCCACGTGAATGTATTTCATAACTATGTGCTCTGCTGCCTCCTCCGCTGAGGGGCACCAGCCATACTTGCAGTGCTGAAAGGACTGATAAATAAAACTTCACTGGTAAAGAGAGTGTGGAGGAAGTGCACAGGCTCGCTAGAGAGTCTGCTCCACACCAGGGGAATTCGGGGGAAGCAAAAATGTGATCTTGATGTGATAATTAAGGGGACAGAATCATTTTTCACTGCAGGATGTCACAAGGGAAAGCCTGGGAAAGGGGGAAATGTACTACAGATAGAGAGTGAGAAAGGAGAGAGAGAGAGAGAGATATGTTGAGAGTGGGAGAGAGAGAGAGAGAGAGAGAGAGAGAGAAAGAGAGAGAGAGAGAGAGAACAGTATAAGTATATGGTTTGGCCTGCATTGCAGACACAATGAATGGAAAAAATCAGCATGGCAGAAGCATGTGTGGGGGTGCACAACAGTAAAAAACGCATTCCATGTGGTGTGAAATAGCACCTTAAGCAAAAAACAGCAAAGCTCATAATCTATTTCCAAACATACATTCTCTTTAATTCGCATGACACTGAACAATGCTTGGATGTCCGTCCATGTACAGTCCAAGTTTTTAGCTCATGAACAGCAGTGACTCAACAATCAAATCTTTTCAAATCAACACTATTTGATCAAATCTCAATAATCAGGCCTCATTATAATCCAAGCGAATTGTTGTGGTCTGCTCTGAATACACTGAATTACCCCATACTGCCAAGACCACTCATAGACATCAGAGAACAGCCAGACATGTGATGCCAAAAGGATTTCATGGGTGAAGACCAAGAGTGTGAACAGCACAAGCTGTTGCGATCAAACAATATTGTGACCAGTCTCCACCAGTAAGTGTTCTTTCAGTGGATGCTTTCATTCGACGCATTTTAGATGCTTTAAAAAAGTTATTTTTAAAAAGGTAAGAGAGTGATGTCCTTCGACAACAAGGTTAGTATGGCACATCCTGCCAAGTGCATATCACCGTTTGAAAGGTCTCAGCACGATGAAGAGAATCTTTAAAACCACTAGGAGGCGATAAAGAGCTCCATAGAGAAAGGTTACAGAGCAGGCTCATGAACCAGTAGAACTCATACTGCCTTGTGCTGTCAGGTAAGTAGCATAAATTCAGACTTTAATTTGCAAGTGCAGGGTCACTATGCCCCAGAGAAGGCGATAATAGGTGACTAGCAACATAAAATAACACATTTCACAGAAATATGTTGTACTGGGCAGCAACCTTCAGCTGACATTGGTCAAACAGGTAAGCCACTTTTGTTGGCTAATGGCTTACGCACAGAATCAAATAATGTTGTAATCCAATAAATCAGGTTGTTCCCTGAACTGTATGACTTAATAAAAAGGGGGCAGACATGACCTATGATAAAGTGCCACCCTAATTCCCTCTGACGAGAAAGTGCACTGATAATGAAAAACACCGAATGTAATACTAATCTACTCTTCTTTGACTGTAAACTCACTTAGATTTTGATATTGTGAGCTGACTGGTATAAATACTGAAGGGGAAAATCTGGATAGGGTACATACTGGATGCTCATTCATGTTATGTATCTCTAGGTTTCTATTCAATTTAAAAACACTACTAATGGCATATTTACATTTAATCTTTTACCAGGCTCAGGAAAGGTTTTGAGTTATTTTTGTGCACAAATGCTGTTTTTTTTCTCTTAAATTAGCTTTCCTGTCCAAAACTAATACATGCTTTTAGAAAATGCTATTTTTCGCAAAAAGGAAAGTCTCAAGTGCACAATTCCTGAAATAACATGTCTCCCTTTATAAATATGCGCCGCTCGGCTCGTGTCTCTCCTTTTTAAGGAGCGGGATGTGGAGAGGGAGGCAGTCCGTTTCAGATACTGGGGATTTTCGCGCTGATGCAGGCTCGGTTTTCAAAGGAAACCACAGGCCTCATTTCATCTGCACTGGAGGTTCACTCCCCCATCGTTCCCTCCATCTCCCTGCCTCACATCTGCTCCTATCCTCTCCTCCTCTCCTTCTCTCCTCTCTAGCAGGAGCAAAACAGACTCCTCCACCGGCGCAGTGTGGTCACGGAACCAGAGAGCCGTGCCTGCCTGCCTGCCTGCCTGCCTGCCTGCCTGCCTGCCTGCCTGCCTGCCTGCCTGCCTGCCTGCCTGCTTGCCTGCCTGCCTGCCTGCCTGCCTGCCTGCCTGCCCCTCCCTGCCTGCCTGCCTGCCTGCCTGCCTGCCTGCCTGCCTGCCTGCCTGCCTGCCTGCCTGCCTGCCTGCCTGCCTGCCTGCCTGCCTGCCTGCCTGCCTGCCTGCCTGCCTGCCTGCCTGCCTGCCTGCCTGCTTGCCTGCCTCGAGTGGCTTCAATTACAGCTGTACACAATTACAGAGAAGGGCAGAGAGAGAGAGAGAGAGAGAGAGAGAGAGAGAGAGAAACTGATTTGACTTAGAAGAGTGTGCCCGGATCAAACTCAGGCCTTAGAAGTAGAGGGATAGAGGGATGACCAACAGGCTGCCCTCCCAAAGTCCTTAAAAAGTTGTGTTTAGTTACAAAACGAATTCCTCCTATGACCCCTAATAAGCTTCTTAGTCTGAGTGTGGAGTTGAATTCAACAGGATAAAAGTCAACTGTGTCACCCAAATAGAGCATGTTGAAGATGTCATTGATGTTGTTGTTTAGCATTGGTTGAGTGCGGGGGGGGGGGGGGGGGACGGGACGACTGTCGACATGTCTAATTGATCTCACCGCAGCCATTACGAGTGAGTTGTGATTTTCTTTTTACGTCATTCGAATTTGTGTTGTTTACTGCAGTCTGGGATTGCAAGTGTCATTTTTCCTCAACAGGCAATTACTGGCCGCATGATTTGAATAAGTGGATTGCCTTGCTACTTTCTGGTGGATTACATCAAACTTCATTAAGGGAGAACGACAGAGGACGCCCTTAATACAGGCTGACTCTCTCAGATGTGGCCTTCAGATTGAATAACAATTTTGCCGAATTTAGCTTTGTCCATTGACACACAGTATATAATTGTTGACTTTATCAGGTTAAAATTAGGCTCTGACATTTGCAAATGAATATCAAGTAATGGAGGTGAGTTAGAAGGTTAAAGCTTGCCATTGCTAGAACATACTGTACCAACACACATAATATGTGTCCATGCACTGTCTCTCTGAAATATGTCTCGGATTGAGGTAACTACAGCTTAGTTTGTCCACTGTTGTCCAAAGACACAGCAATGTGTCACCCTCTCCCTGGTCTTTATCTTATTATGGATTTGTCCTGAGATCACGTTTCCTTCTTGGATATGAAAATCAGTCTGGAATGAAGATCAATACATTGTAATACTGTATCTAGTACTGACAGGGAGTGATTGATTAGCTTGAGAGAAAAGAGAATGCCACTCAATTTGGGCTTTGTCCCTCTGACCCTATGTTTAACCTCCTCAAAGGATTTCTCCTCTTATCAGATATGGCACGTGTGTTGTGGCCAGCAGCTGATTTCAAACGTTTTAGAGAGATTAGTGAAGGAAGTGGGTTGGGATCATGGAAACTACTCTCTCTGATGTGTTACAAATATTGTATCATGACACAATTCACCGGACTGATCCAGATAGGTATTCAGGTAATGAATGCACATAACTGACCATGGACTGGTAACACAAGCAATTGCACTCAGTCAGTATATAATTATTCTTTTGTTGAGAAAAAGTTAACTTTGTGACTGTGATATCTCTCTCTACAATATGATCAATTAGTGAAATAATAAATACAGATCATAGTACTTTCTTTATGGGGACATATCAATACAATATTGTGCCAGCGTGCTGAGTCAATAGGAACCCCTGGAAACACCATTGCCACACATTTGTCATATTCTTCCACAGAGATTTAATCATCCAGAATTCACATCTAGATTACTGAGTATATTAAACTCTGAAGTGGTCACATGACTAGGCTATATAATATGTGAGCATAATCATAATCCTTATTATCTGCCATATGTGAAAACTGTTTAAAGAACTGAATCAATAGTCTGTTGGGTAAGCTATTATTTATCCCAGGTCATATCTCAGGAATATGTTTTTGCAAAAAAGAAAAAGAAAAAGAAAAGAAAAGCATATTTTGAAACGTTTGAAAGTCCCTGCCAAAACTCAGGTCCACAGTGACAGAGCTTTTAATAACAGGTTTGCATAGCATGCAGAGTGGAATCGGCCAAAGGATATGCCAATACAGGCCTAGTTTTGTAAGTAATAGCCTATGCCAAACCCGGCCCTCACGTGTAATTAAGAAGCAATAGCAATTTAGGGATTAGCACTCATGGCTAACAGACTAATACATAGGCGCCCACGTGCGCATACATGCATTACATCCATACATTTACTGAGTGAGTGAGGGTGAGAGAGGGAGAGAACGTAATTCTATGTAACAACATAGTCTGTATCAGTGGGAAATATGAGCGTTAAATAGTTGCGCTATATTTTCTGCCACTTTTCAGTTTCGCACGCTTAGGGCTACTATATTAACACATATATTCAAAATTCAATACTCAAAACTGGCATTTCATTGTTTTTTTTTTATACCATTGAGCCAGCGTATAGCCTATCTATTTGTTATTGCAGACATCCCCGTCTGACTTCAGATACAGCCTTTTCTCCAACATCTGGGCTTGGTAGAAAAATACTCGATAAAGGGCGGGCCAATACCAAAGTCCAAAAGGAGAAGTCGGTACACATGCAAAAAATGTTTATTTATTTTAACAGTACATAATGGGTAACTGTGAGTTGTGTTACAACATTTACATGTTTTTCATTAAATGTAGTCATTATCTGTGAAGTGTATTGCGTTAAGTACCGCAAAACTCTACTTTATCACACAGATACAATTTGGACTCCCCCAATACAGTAGTGGTAGCGTCCATATTTAAAGAGATAGTTACTGAATCTGAGCTCCTGGAGAAAGCAAGACGGTTTCTTGAGGGAAGGACCAGGAGGCTACCATGCCATTGCAGCGGTGAGCGCCTTGTGGGCTTCGTTTTATGATTTTGTAAAAGAGTAACGGAAGCAAGGTTTTTTCAGCCGCGAAACCCTCTTGAAATACTCACAGATACAAATGTGGATGTAACTGTTGAACTCAAAAGACAGGTAGGTGCGTGAGCTGTTGAAACACGAGCCAACAGCTTCCTTAATTGGTGTTGAATTGCAATGATTGATTGTGATGCTTAAGCTACCTTATAGCATACCTTAAACGTAGGCTATGCTTCGGCTGAAATGTGTGACTCGTCTAGCCGCTGGGAAGCTTTTTTATCAGGAGCAATAGCTATCGGGCTATGAACCAGACCACGATTTTATGTTCAGTTGGCTCCTATTTCCTAGGTGGTTGGTCAAAGCAAACGGAGTGAATTTAACATTGCATTGAAATGCAAGAAACGGACTGCCAGTTATAGCTCTTTTAAGAACAAAGGGGGCGTTAAGAGGTATTTGTTTTTCTCCATCATCCAAAATAAATAATCACTAACAAACGCCCTGTGGTTCCACACAGTTTGTTGCTCCCTACACAATAGAGCATTGCTTTATCAGGCATCGCGGCTTATGCCTCGATAAGCAACTCCTGTTGTTGTTTTTTCCTAGAAAGTTAGAGCAAATCACAGTTTTCAGTGATCTCATGTGAAATATTTCAGTAACATCACCGAACGTCTTCTCTTTGTAACCTATCTAACAGTCCTAAACGAGCATGTCAGCCGTGCAACACGGGCGAACGAAAAGGTTTACGCTGTGTGTAACGTTACGCAGTGGGTGCTGTGATGCCTGTGTGAATTTAGCCAGTTTTCTAACCTAGAGTCGTCTGTCACAGCTGATATACATAGTAAATTCGTATTTCCTATGAGATAGGGCATCGGTCAAATGTCTATCTGTTTCGCAAGGGGCTATTATGCACAGCATACCCAGCGAGAATGGGGAAAAATACCCCTCACCCCCTTGTACACCCCTCATTTTGATCATTTGGTGACAATGGGTGTATAACGAACAACACAGCTCTTGTTAAGAACGTAATATTCTGTCATATGCTATAGTTTGCATCCTTTCTAAGAATGGTAGCCATGCCTCATAGTACAGTAGATTGGACATTTTGCAGTCGGTGTAGATTTGCTGGAGGCTGAAGCTGAGTTTTCAAGCGTGGAGGATGTTTTGGGATGCCATAGGTTTAAGGAGGTTGCAATTAACACGGTTCCAACACTTGGCCATTATGTGTGTATATGTCTCGCCCAAAACATCTGCAGAAGTGTCACTTGTCTAGCCGCTGTCTGGGTATCCTTCTATTCCATGTAAACAACAATGCAAGTAGACGGTGATCTAAAGGATTAGAATTAATGCCATAAGAGTAGGCTTTCGTCAGCAGCGCTATGGACGGCTGGACTTGAATGTTAATTTTGTATCAATTTGGAGTGTAAACAAATGTAGCGTTTTATAAACGGTTGAATAAGCATCGATACAATTAACTTGTACAAGACTGTATCTTCTTGGGTTTAGGCCCCACAAACGCGTCTTGGCATGTCCAAATTAATTTCACACATGAAATTACTATGCTACTACTTTAACAACAGTCCAGAAGGTATAGGCAGTAGCAGTATGAGGCACGTGGTTATTTAAAATATTTGCGTGGCAGTCACTGGCACCCGTTCTTTAAACTGACTAAGCATTCAGACGGGGCAAGCTAGTGCATTTGATATTGGCTACCATCTGTCCTGGAACCTGATATTAATTTCCATGCGTTTCTTCAGTCTTCAGTAAAGATAAATTATCTTTTTGCTCCATTTACAGGTAGGCAAACAGACTTTCAGGTGTCCATACCGAGGTCTGGGTATGAGTCTATATTACAGTTATTTAATTATTTGGAGAAAAAAAATGTTTGTATTTACTCAAACAGGGTCCAGGTCAGACAGGCTCCGAATTACTCTGAATTATTTCTATTTGATTATGCTGTCTAGAAGATCAGTGGACAACATTTTTTCTCCCGGTATTTTATTCTCAACGTTTTGCTGTCAAATGTCTTAAAATCAGGGTGAACATTTCCCAGTGTTGGGCGTTCAGCTGATCTCTCCACAGTTTTTTTTTTTTTGTGTCTGTTTGTGTTGTACTTTATGCTCACAAACATAATACATTTAGGATGGAGGGCTATGCTTCAGTAGATGTTACCCCCTCACAGTTGAAGTTGATTATGTAAAAGTAGCTAGCATGTACAGCACTGTGTGGTGAGTAAACAGACACAGCAACCATAGGTCTTAGTCTCCTTGCTGGCACTCTCACCTCCCATACCAAAGGTTCCAAGTTCGAGTCCGGTGCCAGACTTTGCACACAACACAGGTTACATTGGTGCTGGAGACCCAGAATTGGTGTGAGGTTTAGCTCAGGCACAGTGCTGTACAGTGGGTAAACCTCACTCCCTCACACCTAGAGGCATCCTAGGGACAGAAGCTAGCGTCCTTGCCACCACACCCGCCTCCCATGCCAGGGGTTGCGAGTCCGAGTTGTAGTTGTAAATAAAGCCTAGTGCACCATCCATGCACTAAATTGTAACTCATAAGAGAAAGGAGATGTTATTTTACACGTTACAGCCCATCCATTGGTAGGTATGTAGCTTATCACTTGAAATCTCACTTATCTCGAGCTCTGTGGTGCAGCCTCTGCATGAGAGCATCTATAGGTAACCCCTCTCCCCACATCAGGGCTATATTAAACATGCCAGAGAAGAGTACCACAAGTGAGCTGGTCAAACATACGTGTAATTGTTTTTGCAGCATCTGTGAAGGTACACCTTTTGGGCCTGGTTCAATGGCCACTCTGAGGGGGGAGGGGAGATCCCTAGAATTCTGTGGTTTCGCAAAGATAAAATGTTATGGATGCCGTCCATGCAATGCACTGTAAGTGTCAACGGAGTCTAGTAGAGATAAAAATGTGAGATAGTGAGATCAAGAGAATGGTTGTGGTTAAATGGTTTCCCTCACTGAATGCGGAACTTATACTAAGACGAATTCTTCCCATAGACGACCACAGCAGTGCCTGGAGTTTGGTTACACTTTAGAATAATGATGCGTTTGCACTGTTGAACTTAACAGCATTTTTCCATTTCAAATGCTTAAAATGTGGCTCTCTCACAGCTGAATAGAGGGAGATGACAAATTCTTACTCAGTGGAATTCCTTTGTGCTCGTTCAGTTTCATTTGACAGATAATTTTAATTGCCTTGAAAACACCAGAGGCAAAACAAACACTCCCCACCGTCGGCTATCTCTCGAAAGTGATGTCATTGCAGTTGAAGCTTGCCTGGCAGATGTTGCACAGTGACAGATTCTGTTCGCCTCCTAGTTAAATCAACTGTGGATGCCAGCCTAAGGTTCACAACTCAAGGTTTCCATTACAGTTGTGTTTTTGGATTTGGTTGCGGGGGGGGGGGGGGGGGGGGGAGGATTAACAGGACACAGCAAAAGACTGGCATGTGCTCATCCTCTGAATAAGTTCTGGGCTGGGCTGGGCTGGCAACGCGAGTCACCGGGTTTCCGTGATCGCTGAACAAAAGCCTCTGTCTGATGGCAAGTCGCTGCTCTTCCTTGCATTTGTCTGGGCTGGCTGATGTTGCCTGACTGCTCAGCCAAGCAAGCCGGAGACCGCGCCACCAGTATCTTAAATGAGATCTTTTGTATTCGGTGGCCCAGGCAGGTGAATTTCTCTTTTCTCTACAGGTATGACAGGGTGGGTTTATTGCACCCATCCTTCTTATTTTGGTATTGGAAGAGCAGCTGGAAGTTTTTTTTTTTTTTTTTTGGTCGACTAATTGAAGAATAGCTAGGTGAATAGAGGTATTTAGGAGCATTAGGCTATACAATAAATAACTGAGTCAACAAATAAATTTGGCAAAGATTTCAGTATTTTGTTTATATATTCAGCATCTTGTGTTGTTCATCATGTTCAAGGTTGTATGTTATGCTAGCTCTTAAAGTTAGCATGGTTGATGTTATGTCTACAAATGACTTATTATCTTTAATCGATAGCCTGTGATACGGTTGCCGCAATGATTGATGATGGCAGGAGAGAAACAAAGGAGGGGTGTTAGCCATCTACTGCTAGTCAGGATTTCTACACACTTCCACGCCGGCTTTGGACCATTAATAAGAGCCGCTGACCCCATTTTCACACAGGATGTGAGACAAGACCAGAATAACAAAAAAAGGAAACAATCAGGTGACACAGAGATATATTTTTCTCTCTCTCGCTTCCTCTCGGAACGCCTCAGGAGAACAGCCTATGAGATCAGCCCTCTTATTTCCTTTATTTTGTTATTGCGTCACCGCAGAAATCCAAGCAACAGTAAGGACTCTGCAACAGCAAGTTCTTTTTAGTGTTAACGCCAGTGACCTTGTTTTGAACCCCCTTAAATCTGATAAGTAAAATAAAAAAAGGCAGAGAATAGCTGGATAGGTTTGGGCAGGACACTTTTGTTTCTATCTTTGTAACCTGATGATGTTGGATGAACTTACAGTGCGGTTCAGTAGGAACTTATTTATCAGTCATTGATAAATCTAACACTACTCATGCTAGCTGTGAATCGCAGGGATTGGTATTCAGTGATTTGTGATGATTAAGCTCACATTTCAGTCCAAATAGCTTAACTTCAAAAATAATCACAACAAACCATGTTGTTTTGCTAATGTACCTTTGAACACGTTGATTCATCCGATAGATGCTGTGAGGTAATGCTTAAAGCTTTGGTTCAGTATTATTCACTCAACTCGTGCTGTCCTTTGTTTTTGTGGCATAGGTGACTGGTGAACTATAAGTGGATTTTCAGATGTCTGATAGCTGATATGAGAAGAATAAGAGAAAGCCAGTGACAAATATACCCGTGCCCTTAAAATACCTGTGCATTTTCTTAAAGCCATGCAACTTGTGAGTTGTCTTTTTTTTTTTTTTTTTGCGACCAATAGAGATGTCAGACTGACTACCCTGTCATAGCCTAAGTAAGATCTTTTGCACAAGGCCAGAGAATTTACACCTGCGTTTCCACCTTCCTCAGTAAATCTTGCCACAAGCTTGTCAGCCGTGGCCATGAGTGGCTTAGCACCTTAATCCTGTGAAGAGTGCAGTTCTTCACTTTTTCCCATTTCTTTCTTTTTTTTAAATCAAGTGCTGTTGACCCTTATTACAGAAGTGGTGAAAAGAGGGTGGCATTTTCCGAGTCCTTGATTAGGTGAACCACTGATCTCCCGGAATGTTCTATGAATTCACATTACACGGCCATGGCCCTCTTTCACCAGGCATTCTTTTGACTATAGTGATGTAGCACTTATTTCCCCTCCCTCTTCCTCTCCCTCTCTCCCTCTCTCTCTCCCTCTCCCCCTCTCCCTCTCCCTCTCTCTCTCTCTCTCTCTCTCTCTCTCTTTCTCGCTGCCTTCTTTCTGTTTTTCTTTATATCCGTCTGCCCTGGCTGTGCAGCTTAAATTTTATGGCCAGTTGTGGGGGCATGTCCATACACTCTCAATCATGGCCCTGGATTTATTCAACTCACTGCTGAGATTATTCATCATGGCTGCAAATGGCGGTCAAATGGGCACTGTGGTGGCGACATTAAGGGTAAAAGACCCATAGCAAACAAATGAGCCCATTTCACCTGGGTGCCGTAAACACCAGGGTGCAACCCTTAAAAGGAGCTGTTGCCAGGGGTGTACACAGGCACCTTGCTGTGACGCTCTGTGGGACTGGTGGGTCATGTTGTTTACTGCCTTGTCTGTCCAGACGGAGACAAAAGACCACCAGGGAGAGCTGGCCAGAAAGATGGGAGCTTTAACTCAGAGAACTTTCAGTCTGCCAAGTCATGCATCAGGCCTAATACACAGACCACAAAAGGAATATTTGCACAAACAAAACAAAAAGATTAGGCTCTATTTGTGCTCTGTGTCTGATATTTCTCTGTAATTGTGTCATGTTTCAAGACACTTGTTTTAGCACTGATATGCCATGCGATATTTGTTTAGCACTTTGTTAGTTGTCCACATATGTTTCATTGATGACACAGGTGTTTGGTTGCTAATTGTCTGCCAGTGAGTGGCTTTCTGGTGAAGACTCAAATTGGGATGCGTGTTTGCAATTATGTGATGAAAACTTGTTGATCAAAGTAGATTACTGTCATCATTTGCCGCCTTATGATCCCAGTGATGTGTACTGTCATTGCCAGTAATTAAAAGCTACCTGCGATTAATTAGATTAGATCATTAAGGTGTTCAATTATACCTGGTCCCAACATGCTGATTTGTATGGAGCTAGTGGCCAAGCTATTGTTGCTTGGTGGTAATGGCAAAGCAGATCCTCTCTTTGTAGAGCAGTAATTACTTTTCTGCATGCAAATTTCAAGGAGGATTGACACTCCTGATTGCCATTTAAAAAAATCATCAATAAAAAATGATTTTGCTGTTCAGCCGTCACTGAATATACTCTCCCTGACGTTGGGGCAGAGCATTCTGCCGGACTCATTCAGGTTCTTTTCTGCTGGCACCAGGCTATCCCTCTCTGGTAATGAAATCATTGTGATTGCCGCTCAGTGTCGTCTTCCACATGTCAGGAAGTGGCTTTACAATATACCATTGTATCACAATGAGCCTTGCATTTGCCTTTTTCTGAAAATGCTGAGTGTACTGCCAAGATCTGGCAGCTGCAGTCCTTTTTCGGCAACATTTCTGTTAAAGTCTGGAATTTCCATGTCAGTGTAAACTGGGGGGGTGTGAAGAAAGGTGCTGTTGGAAAGGTTAGGAAATGCAACTCTGAAAGGATTGGTATGTCACTTCTGCTAATTCTGGTCCTGTTTTCTCAAGAAATATGTCCGTTCCCACATTGCATTGCATTTGCCCATTTGGGCTGTGTTCAGACTGCAGCCTTTTCTGCTCCAATAAGATTTTTTTTCTCTCTTGCCATCTTTTTCACGTGCGAGTTCCCATTTCCCTTAGAACGTGACCTAAATCTGACACCAATGTGAACTGTAAACTTGTCCTGAAATGACCCCGCATACGTAAAAGCACATAAACAAATCCTCAGTTTAGAGCAGAGTTGCTGTCCAAGTTATGTTTTCTGCGGGTTGCAAGCAAATGTTCAAACTAATTTTGAAGCAGAGGAGACAAACCTGAGTGGCTAAAAACACCTTAGCCTCTCTGGCTTTAGTTTCAGCTTTCTCTGTAGACAAAGGCACATGGGTATGCATGATTATGATGAAGTGAAACGCAGTTTTGGTCATAGGCACAGCCACATACGAGCCACGTACCTATTTTCGGGTTCCATGTGGCTTTTAGGTCTTTAGACTTCCGACCAAAACAAATCTGATTTGTGCCGATTTTCTTTTTTTTCAGCACTGAACATGGTTGATAGACTGTCCAACTCCGTTGACTAATGAAAATGTGTTAGAGATGCACATATATACAGTGTCCAGTGGTGCCAAGTGAAGCCATGATGGCAATATGGAGGAATGATTGTACCTCGCATTATTGCTTTTTTTCCTGTTTCTTTTAGCCAGTATCCAGTATCTTTCAGCACTGCCTGGAATGAGAATTTGGTTTGTGTGTGTGTGTGTGTGGGTGGGGGCGGGGTGGTTGTAGTTTTTCTGAGGGCATATCAGTGTGTGTGTGTATGTGTGTGCGGGGGTTGGGGGGTTAAACATTATTCAGCACTTCAGGGCTTGTCCTCACAAAGTAAATTTCTAAGTGCTTGAGGTGCTGCTAGCTGCAAACACAGTGAAACCCCAAACCGCTGAAATCAGTGCTACCGACACAGAGCAGAAAGAAGCCTCCGTTCTTCCTGTCAGCCGAGCCAAGGAGCACCCTGCTCAGAGGGGTTGTTTGAGTGCCATAAGGGCCTCTTTCATTCCCGCTGTTCTGCCCAGTGGGGGAGGGGGGAGGGGGGGAGTGGTGATTGAGCAGAAGAGCAATGTGTTTGATCTACAAAGCATTTATGTTAAATATACTGAGCTGCTAACATAATACAGCTAGCAGATCTCTCCTCTCCTTGTTCGGTTTACACCCTTTACTCCTCCTAGCATCCGTTTTGTCTGGGCAGTGTTGTCTAACTCGCTTATTTCCAGCCAATGCTCTAATTAACAAATGTGCCTAGGATTAGTGTTAGCGATGGCCGTAAAGGTTTATTAGCAATCCATTGAGTGAAGGGAGTAGGAGTGACAGGACTTGGCACTAACCAAAGCTATTCGATCAATAATCCCTCCCCCCCCTCCAAAAAAAAAACCCCTCACACAGCTGTCTTGCTGGGGCTGACTGTCCAGTTTTAGTCGTTAAATCCCCCCAAATGGACTCTGGGAAGAGATTGTGTGGATTCAAAAAGAAAAGTGCTGAAAACTGAAACTGTTTTTTTTTCTTCTTCTTGCTTTCAAGTCCCATCAAATGCTATTAAACTTTCTTTTTAAGACCAGGCACTGCTGCCTCCCACCTTCGTTACAAACTAATTTGACATTTTTTTTTCCCTCTCTGCCTTTTAGACATGAACCACTGAAGCTGAGAGTAAAGGAAAGCCTCCACTAAGCTCAAGGAAAGAGCTCAGTTACTCCCCCTCCCCTCCCCCCAACAAAAAAAAACACAAAACACTTTAATCATGAAGTCCATATGGCTGACAACACCACTTGTGTTACTTCTCTTCGGGACCACTACTCTAGCATTCCCTGCGACCCCAACTGTGCTACCCCTGGAAACGGGGAACTTCAGGGTGAAAGACACGACCCTCACACACCTCACCGTGCACCGAAAGACAGGTGATGTGTTTGTGGGCGCTGTCAACCACATCTACAAGCTGTCGGTGAACCTGTCAGAGCTGCGTTCTCACATGACCGGCCCCGTGGAAGACAATGCCAAGTGCTACCCTCCGCCAAGCGTCCGGGCCTGCGCACACAAATTGGATCCCACGGACAACATCAACAAGTTGCTGCTGGTCGACTACGCGGGGAACCGTCTGGTGGCGTGCGGCAGCATCTGGCAGGGCGTGTGCCAGTTTCTGCGCCTGGAGGATCTCTTCAAGCTGGGCGAGCCGCACCACCGCAAGGAGCACTACCTCTCGGGAGCCAGCGAGGCAGATGGCATGGCGGGCGTGGTGCTGGGAGACGACGACGGCCTGCCCGTGGAGAAGAAGCGGAAGAAAGGAGGCAGCCGGCTCTTCATCGGGGCGGCCATCGACGGCAAGTCGGAGTACTTCCCGACCCTGTCCAGCCGCAAGCTGGTCACGGACGAGGAGAGCGACAACATGTTCAGCCTGGTGTATCAGGACGGATTCGTGTCCTCCCAGATCAAGATCCCCTCAGACACGCTCTCGCTATACCCGGCCTTCGACATCTACTACGTGTACGGATTCGCGAGTCGCACCTACATCTACTTCCTCACCTTGCAGCTGGACACACAGCTCACGCAGATGGATGCCACCGGCGAGAAGTTCTTCACCTCCAAGATCGTGCGCATGTGCGCCAACGACACCGAGTTTTACTCCTACGTCGAGTTCCCCCTGGGCTGCACCAAGGACGGCGTGGAGTATCGCCTGGTGCAGTCCGCCTTCAAGCATCGGCCGGGTCGCAGGCTGGCCCAGGCCCTGGGCCTGTCGGAGGATGAGGATGTGCTGTTTGTGGTGTTCTCCCAGGGCCAGAAGAACAGGGCGAACCCGCCCCGTGAAACCGTGCTGTGCCTCTTCACTCTGCATCAGATAAACCTGGCGATGAGAGAGCGGATCAGGTCTTGTTACCGAGGCGAGGGCAAGTTGTCCCTGCCTTGGCTGCTCAACAAGGAGCTACCCTGTATCAATACGGTGAGTCCTTGCATTATCTTTAAATGCTTCAGCGCTGTGTGTGTGTGTGTGTGTGTGTGTGTGTGTGTGTGTGTGTGTGTGTGTGCTAGTGCCCAGTGCTGTTTCTGTTTGTTGAGTATATCTAGGTTTGAAATTGAATCTTGATCTTGAAGCTGCATCACAATGTGGAGAATTTAAGTATTAGTATGAGCATAACCTGCATGTTAGCTAAACACAAGGAAAAGGCTTCCTCATCGATTTGCTGATATCACTTAAGATTAAATACATACACACCAGGCATCACATGGCTGGCATACAAAAATAATGATAGACATTACAGATAGGAGTGCTGAAGGTGTATACCTCTAGGCCTATGATGGGAACATGGGCAGACGTTTGAATATGGACTGCATTAATATTTAATGAATGCATTGGGCTTGCTGGATAACATTAAATCAATGAATCTGTGAATAATTTTCATCAGATAAGATGAAGATAAGATGACATAGAGCAAAGCGCTCTATCTGAAACGGCTGAATGCACCCTGTTTAAAAAACCTTAAATATTAATCCCTTATAATTTAGTGTAACAGCGAGCCATCCCTGTAGTTATTTTGGTGTATTATTTATTTGCCTTGCAGCAACCCCAAGGCACTTTTTAAGCCTTAGCACACTCCACCGCCATTGAACAAAACAGTATTTAACATTTCTCAAGGTGTCTCCCAGTTTGGCTTTCCTTACCTCCCCACTTAACCAGTTCCTTATACGACACAAATGCTCGTAGCTGTTTGTTTTAGCATCCGAGAGACTGTCAACAGCAGACTGTCAATCTGAGTAGAGTAGTGTTGTTTTCGATCTCTTTTCTTCTTCAGTGCTCAGTAAGCACACAAGGGGTGGGGTTTTGCAGGAAGTGAACCTAGCAAGCCTCTTGCTGCGCCCCTCAGCTCTCCCCAAAACGCTCCCATGGCGTTCACGGGGCCCGAGCAGATGGGGGCAGAGAGAGAGAGAGAGAGAGAGAGAGTCTCTGACACCGGTTCCTCTGGGGGGGAGGCCGAACCTGTTTTTATTAGTAGCAACAGGGAGCCTCCATGACTGAGGCGAGTCTGCTCTTGATTTGCGCCGGGCCTCCTCGTCGTTATTAGCCCCCTTTCATTGCACAGCAATCGAGGCCTTGACCACATAATGAGACGGTGTGTGCCAGACGCTGGCTCATGGCTCGTTTAATATATTTATCCTTCATAAGTGTTCAACGAAAAAAAGAAATTGAAGAAGAAGAAGAAGAAAAAAAAAAAAACACGATAGACCTCTCCCCAGGCACTCCACCCTGCCCAACTTCCAGCTTCCCAACCGGGCCGACAAAAATTGAGAGCGTGAGATGGCAGATCCAATTACCCGAGAATGTGCTGCATCACCTGTGCTCATTAAAGAAGTATCCCAGTGCCTCTCCCCTCACCTCCAGTCCACACCCCTTGACTGCCCCCCCGCCCCCCCTCACAAAAAAATCACTTCACCTCAAGATAAGTCTGCCTGACTGACGATGCCAATGTTAAATGAGACACTTTAGTATTTTTAGGGGTTTTGTCAGATGGGATATTAGCAGTAGCTGATGTCATCCAGGGCTTAGCCAGCCCATCTTCCCTCCTTCCCTCCCTCTGTGCTCTGCTGAGGTGAATGGATTTTGTGCTTGGTTGGAGGCTGAGGTCCAGGAGAGGGAGATTAAAGACCTGCGCTGGGTCTGAAACCCAGTGATGAGTCAGGCAATAGTTCACCATGGCGATGAGCAAGGGAGGAGGTCATCGCTGGATGACTTCATCTTCTCCGCTGATAGGCTGCAGATGTTTTGCTAATTCCATTGATTTCACATAAATGTCCTGCCACAGTAATGTTAAAAGACCAACAAAAAAATACAGTTTGGTATTGTTATTGTTGAGGTGCCCTCCTGAGATGGACAAGTTAAAACTCCCATAACTAAATCACCTCCGGGGAGCGTATACTTAGTGATTTATCCTCCGTTTGGTGCCATAGTTCAGCATGATGTCATGTCTTTTCCAGACTCAGCTGTGCGGTTCCTGCAATAATGTGTGTGTGTGTGTGTGTGTGTGTGTGTGTGTGTGTGTGTGTGTGTGTGTGTGTGTGTGTGTGTGTGTGTGTGTGTGTGTGTGTGTGTGTGTGTGTGTGTGTGTGTGTGTGTGTGTGTGTGTGTGTGTGTGTGTGTGTGTGTGTGTGTGTGTGTGTGTGTGTGTGTGTGTTTGTTTTCGTCCTCACCATAAACCTTTTTTTCAGAAAAACCAACTGAAAGATTCATCACGTGAGCCTGACATTTCCCACATATAAGGCCCTGTCATGTGTCTAACTTTGAACAACTGCAAAGTCACATTGTTTGTGAGTGTGTGTGTGTGTGTGGCGTCTTTTTTCCTGGAAGCTGCAGCTATATTCATTTCCCTGTGTGTTTCTCTGCCTACAGCCCAAGCAGATTGGAGACGACTTCTGTGGGCTCGTGCTGAACCAGCCTCTGGGCAGCCTGCGGGTGATCGAAGGCACACCCCTCTTCGACGATCGTACGGACGGGATGGCCTCTGTTGCCGCCTACACGTACGGGGAACATTCGGTGGTGTTCGTGGGCACCCGCAGCGGGCACCTCAAAAAGGTAGGAAGTGTGCTCTGTTTTCGGCTGTTTCCCTCCCATCGGTCTGTCTCTCTGGTCAACCGGTGTGAGGCTTTTTCACGCTGTGCTGGAAAATCTGCGATATTGTTTATAGCTGTCTCTCTAACTCGCCATGCTGTGTGGGAATTTCATGCGTCTGCCTCATAGACAGGACACCGCAGTCCAAGGCTGGTTCGCCACTTCCCCGCTCATTCGTTACCCATGTTGCCACTGCATTCCTGTTATCCCGTTGAGGATGGGTGGCAGGGGTGGCACGAGTGTTATATTTAGAGTGCAAAAACAAAACATCTACAGCAAGTATGAATTGAAGACAAGGAGAGGAGTTGTGTGAGACTGTAATTCTGTGCCAGTAACAGTCAGAAATACTGCAGCAGCATAAGCCTAGTCATTCTTTGGGCTATGGTTTAGAGGGCCACACAGGAACACTGCGAGGCCACACACACAGAGACACACACACACAGAGACACACACACACAGAGACACACACACACAGAGACACACACACACAGAGACACACACACACAGAGACACACACACACAGAGACACACACACACAGAGACACACACAGACACACACAGACACACACAGACACACACAGACACACACACACAGACACACACAGACACACACAGACACACACAGACACACACAGACACACACAGACACAGACACACACAGACACAGACACAGACACACACAGACACAGACACACACAGACACACACAGACACAGACACAGACACACACACAGAGACACACACAGAGACACACACACACACAGAGACACACACACACACACACAGAGACACACACACACACACACAGAGACACACACACACACACACAGAGACACACACACACACACAGAGACACACACACACACACAGAGACACACACACAGAGACACACACACACACACACAGAGACACGCACACACAGAGACACGCACACACAGAGACACGCACACACAGAGACACGCACACACAGACACACGCACACACAGACACACGCACACACAGACACACGCACACACAGAGACACGAAACACACAGAGACACGCACACACAGAGACACGCACACACACAGAGACACCACACACACAGAGACACCACACACACAGAGACACCACACACACACAGAGACACCACACACACACAGAGACACCACACACACACAGAGACACCACACACACACAGAGACACCACACACACACAGAGACACCACACACACACAGAGACACCACACACACACAGAGACACCACACACACACAGAGACACCACACACACACAGAGACACACACACACAGAGACACACACACAGACACACACACACAGAAAAAAAAGCTAACAAAACCAAACTGAAATCACAAAATGGACAGAGAAAGACAGGCCTCACTGTGAGTCCCTTTTCCTTTAACAACAACCCTATCAGTGCCTGGGCACGGAAGTGAATATAGTGAGCTCTTTGTCTTCCCAAATGTGGTATTCTGTCAGTGGGAATCCCATTGAAGAGACTCATGGTGTTGCCCCCAAGCCCCCGACCCAGACCACCCTTACCATTGCAAGCCACCCCTCCCACCCCAACCCTGAGCAATAATAAAAGGAAAGCACCTCGTGACTCTCCATACCCCTGTGTGTTTAGTAGAACAGCAGTGAGCACAGGAGTGAGCCTGAAAATAGCCTTCTCTTGCCTGCCACCCGCCCGGAAATCACTGTTTTGTGGGGATTGTTGAGAGCTATTAGCACTTTGAGCCGTTGGTGAACAGCGCTGGACATTATGAATGCAGTCCATCTTAGGTCCATGTGATTGTGTGCAAAGGCAAATAAACCAGCCCCAGTTTTAAATGAATGATAGTAGAGATTTTGGACGAGTCAACATATGTGCCATCTACTTCATGCAGCTACTGCTCAGCTGAGATTTGTGTGTGTGCGTGTGTGTGTGCGTGTGTGTGTGTGTGTGGTGTGTGTGGAGCCTGCAATATTAGTGCTTAAGTTGCAGTTGATGGAGAATCTCTCATTAACGAAATTAAATTAAACGTGAGACAGGAGGCTAGGGAGAAAAAGAAAAAAAAAGCAGCATTGGAGAAGCTGACTTGGCTCCTTTGCAGCAGACATAATAATTAAAATGAATTGGATGGAAGTGAAATATGCTACAGTTATGTGTGTTTGTCATCCAAGCACCCTACTGGGAAATATAAAAAATGCTCGCCGCCTTACTCCAAGCGTGGCTGAAGTTTCAGCCTCGGGGCCACGCAGAGCCGTCTAGGGCTTTGTTTTCTACTCGAATTATTTATGGGACTTTGCCTGTTTATGCATGTTCTGCCATGCTACTCCTCCCATCTCTCACTTGTCGATGATCAAATTAGCAGGTCAGAGGGGCTAAGGCTACAACCATATTAAAGGCCATAAATAAAGAACTTGGCTAGTTATTAGGGAAGTGTCTGTGCTGTGATTTACATAGCACACCAAGTGCATATTTTCTATACGTTTATGACGATTAGGGGGAATTCACCATGGAAACAGTCTTAAGAGGACCACTTTGCATTGTAGTGGTTTCACGTGCTAAATACAGATGCTTGCAGAAACATGGCATTCAGATACCATTATTATATTACAATATCTAGCAGTAGTCCCAGATAGATGTCAACCACATGCTGCATTTATGTAGTAGGCTTACGGCTTGTTATGACATTGTTTTGATTTACCATACGTAATTTGGAATGAGCGATCAAAGGCCTTGCTGAGGCTCTTTACAGGGGTTTGTGGATCCAAATTAAATGGTGAATGAATTTGATCCAGCGTTTATAGTCTGCTTTGTTGGAAGTATCGGCGGTGTTGGACCGGGTTGTGCTGTGCAGTAATGTCTGTGGATTTCATAATATGTAATTTTGTTTTTGCTTATTTACTCACAGGGAGATGAGGGGAAGTGAAAGGGGGAGTGATGTAAGCATGTCTCATCTGAGAGTGATTTGGGAGAAATGGGATTTCCTGATTTGAATGGAACAGCTGTTCGCAGTTACACATATTTCGGATTGATTTCTTGTTTAAAGGGCCGCATGGAACCGTTTGACAGTCCGTCTGGGGCCGGGCCCGGATCGAAGCGGCTTTCGGGCAGAGGTCGGAGAAACCCGCGGCAGCAGTAGTATTCATTAGAGCATGTTTACACAACAGTGAGAGCTTTCTAGTCATTGGACAGCGGCGAGGTTCATGGTGTCCTGTTCCTTTCTGTGTATTGTTTGTTGGCCTAAGCACAGGGCCTCCTGGCTAGACAAACCCACACGCAGTGGGTCATGTTGCAGTCTCATTGGAAATCCAAAACAGTAACACCCAAAGCTTTTATCTCGTGGACACTTTTTTGTTTAGAAACGCACGTCTTTAAGTCAGTCGGTGGTGTGTTTGTGCTGCACGGTGGACTGGTGGTCAGGCTGCCATAATGAGTGCCGGAGAATGCGGGAGGGGGCCGTTTAATTGCACCATATCTCCTGTTCCAACGCTTGTTTGTTTTGGCAGCGGTAGAGAGGGCTCGAGTCGCCACTCTGCTGGAGCCGCCGCGGAAATCACCCGCGAGAAACCCTCAGCGCTTCCTGCCCCGACATGCCCACTCGGGGGGCGTGCCGCTCGGGTTCATCTACTGTCCGTCAGGTTCCTCACCGGTCCCTTGCCCAAGGTGTTGCACAACACCGGTTCTCATAAGAAAACCAGCTGCTGTGGTCATGTGACGGGAAACAGATGGAGAAAAGTCTGAGGTTAAATGTGTCAGAACTGCAGTATTTATTATTTTACTTTTACTTTTTTTACGGCCGGTAGACCGGGGGCAGGTCAGCATCACACCTTTGCGCTTCTCATATGAAAAGGGTGAAAAATGTGAGCTTTTTGGCAGTCTTCCCTCGCCACATCTTGAATGGATTTATTTCAGCGGTAAAATGGGCAGTAGGGTGAAGTTTAAATATGGGTAGTGGCGTATTATCTTTGCTGTAGAGCTCGAGCGCTTGCATGCAAAGCCACAAATCTCCTCCTGTGTTGGGTGGGGTCTGCGGTTCCAATCCCACAGATGAGTCAAAGAGCAGCAGGAGAGATGGGGAGCTAATCTTACCTTTGAATAAGACTGAAGGCGTCAAGGGGTCTTTTGATGGCATATTCCACAGTAGACAAACCGCTGCTGATAAATCTGTCTGTGTGTGTGTGACTCATGAGTCTGGTGTCAGAGTTGTGCTCTGCATATGTGCGCTATTTATTACAGGGTTGCTATTTTTTACTCCGTACATGTGTCCATTAGGCTGTAGTCTGCGTTGAATCGGGTTTAGTTTTTCCTCCTTCAAGCCGCTCTACAGACGTGGCCACTTGAACAACAGAAATACTATCCCAGTGACCCATCGACGCATAGCGGAATCTGCTCAATCAAAAAAATCCATATCACCTTAGTGCCATCCGTTCACAATGCACTTGAAGCTATAAAAAAAGCTTATTACATGTGGCAGGTTTCATTTCCTTCTGTACAGCCTACATGACATGCTTTATATTTCTGAGCATTAAGTGAAATAGACCTGTTCCGTTGTCATACGAAATAGAACATATTCTAGCAGCAGTTTGGCATTTTTACTGCTGTAAAAAAATCACGAGCGGCTGATTTTGCACAGCAATCGTTGGTGCAGTTTGTCATCACAATGCTGGAGCTAGCTCACTTGTGGAGGAGGTTCAAGGAACCTAAGGGTAGCGTTTGACAGGTACACAGAGAGAAGGGATGTGTCTGTTCTATTTTAAGTTCCTTTCCTTGCACCGGCACTTGATTACAGCCGATGAAAATCATTTTCTGCATGGCTGCGAGGCTACATGCGTCCTTTACCTCACTTCTCCAAGGTCTCCTTGTCGCCACGCTCCCCTGGGTTCAGCCAGGGTGATGGGGAAGGAGAAACCCCCCCTGGCGGGTCAACATGGCGGCCTTGAGTGGCAGCCTCAGAGAGCCTCCCGATTCGCGCCTCAGCACCACCCCTACCTTACCCCACCCCTTCTCTGAATCGCCTCAGATTGGGATGGAAATCAAAGCTAATTCCGCCGCGTAAATCAGACTTACGGGAGTGGAGCGAGGCCGTGGAACCGCGCCCGCACCGTAGATTTACGAGCGTGCCCGGCCCCACAACGCGTTTGATCATGGCTAAATCTGTTTGCCGTAAATCACCCCCCCCCCCCAACCCCCCACCCCCACAACAAGGCTGAGGGATGTTGTGTCTGGACCGTGCGCTACCATTGTTTCGCATTCACATTATGGTGGGAGTGTCCTCGGTTGCGCTGTTGCGTCATCACAGGGTCCGCCGAGGGAAAGCGAGAGCGGGCGGTGAACTGCCATTACTCCATCAATCTGGGTCATTGCCTTTTTATGATCAGCTGTAGAACATGCATTATTTATATGTAGAGTATAGTTATAAAAGGCCCTCCCAAAAATATGTAGCCGTCCCCTTTGTGTTCTGTGAACAGCTAATGAAATGTTTTAGCCGCATAAGGGCAAAAAACGGCGGCACCCTCGTTAAATAATGTATTTAAAGAGCAACAAAATACCACTCCAAACTGCTCTTTTACATTTACAACTTCTACATTCCACCGGCTCCGCGGAACAATAAGCGATTTAGCAACAGCCTGCGCTGGACCGGTGCAATGTGACCTTCCGGCCTTGATCAAAATGCATAGTTAAAGTTAATGAGCGATTGAGTCAGGTGTGATTGTTTGACTCGGCCGAAAGGTGAATCGCTCCGGGCCCTCGGAGTGAGAGTCCCGACAGCAATGTGTTTGGCAGCGCTGACAGGAGCCTGGATGGATTTGGGCCGAACTCAACCCACTCAGCAAAGTGTGCACACTGTATAGCCCTGCTGGCTGGCTCACCCTGCACATAGGGAGCTGTCTGTGGGTGTATGTGTGTGTGTCTGTGTGTCTGTCTGTCTGCACGTGTGGTTTTATAGTGGAGGGTGAGGGTGAGATGAAATCAGAAGATGCTATTTAGGGCTCTGTGTGTGTGTGTGTGTGTGTGTGTGTGGGGGTGTATGTGTGTGCATGTGTGCCTATGTGGGGTTTGTGTGTGTGTGTGGGAGGGGGTAGGGTTGCTCAGTAGTGCAAGAGCTGGTAGCAGGGAATCTGTTCCAGATGTCCTTCTGTTTCATACCCATCTCCCTCCGTTAACACCAGATGTGCCAACGTCTCCCCTAATGAGGATGTGTCTCCCATTGTGTTCAGGCTTCAGGTTTTTTTTTGGGGGGGGGGGGGGGGGGCACTCAAGGGTCATGTCAGCCATGAAAATGAGGTTATTTGTTTGTAATGAACATGTAATGTTTGTGTGTGCGTGTGTGTGTGTGTGTGTGTGTGTGTGGGGGGGGGTGTTTGTGAGACACTGAAGGCTGATGAAAGACCAAGCAATACATGGGGAAAAAACAGGGACACACTATCCTTGCCTCCACAGACTGTGCTCGTGCTTAAACCCACAGCTGCTGGCCGCAGGTAACGCTGGCCATCGTGTTTGTTAAGCGATTGGTTGTTAGCTTCCTTTTTATTTTCTGTGCAACAGAGGTAATCACTTTACCTTTGTAGCCTGGCTGTCAAGGGTGCTCGCTAATGAATATGAGTGTTGCATTGTGGGATTATAGCCTGTATGTTTGGGTCTCCCCTCCCCGGCGGCCACCCCTGACTCTTGGCACTTGGCGATGCATTTTCTGTCATAATTTAATAGGAGGCTCTATAACTTCATTAAAGGTCAGGGCTGCCACCGCAGTCGTAAATGGGCCGGAGGGGGTGTGCGTGTGGAGGGGGTAGTTGTCGGGCACAGCCCTTTAAGCACCTGTCTGGCTGTCTCCCGCCTTTTTAAAGGCTTCGCGTTCCTGGTGATTCAGGAACTGGTCTCCAAGGGACAGGGATACATTTCACTTCCATCCGTCCCCCCCCCTCCCCCTGCTGTTACTGCCGCCTAACCCCCACCCCCCCACCCTGTTCAGGTGTCTCCACTGGGAAAGAGGACTACAAACCCAGCCCCCACTATCACCCCCCCCCCCAAACACACACACACACACACACACACACACACACACACACACACACACACCTCTCACTCCAGTTCCCAAACCCTACCCTACCCCCACTGCCGTTTGACAGAAAATAATGTGTCATTTTTCCAGTCGGTCGTGGCGCCTGTTACCCGCGCTGGCTGCCAGACACATTTTATCATTCCGCTCCCATCCCTGCCGTCTCTCAATTTCCGCAGGCCCTAACCTCTATGCTGGAGCTAACCTTGGAGCTCTGCACTGAAAATGAACCATTAGATTTACCATTTGTTTCCTCTCCCAAAGCAATCCGCGTCTCCTTCCATTTATATAGCTTTTGTGCTGCCAGTGCTTGGCGTTCAGCGCGAGTAGGACGCCACGATGATGACTAACAAATGAACTATTATATAATCAAAAGACTATGGATTTGTTTTGGAGGTGCCGTAGCCCACACAGAGAGGCCTCATATTTCAATCTAGCAGTTCTGTTTTTATTCTCCTCGTCTGATGGTCATGAGGTGAGGAATGGATAATAAAGGGAACTGGCCATTATTTGTCAATTAAACACACTATACATTTTCCACAGCCTTTCCACAGGCTGGTGAGGCTGCTTCTTAGCCGCACATGTGTGAGACTGGGACGCCTCGATGGCTGAGAGGAAGAATTAAGAGGATGGTTCTCGATGGGGCTTCAATGAGGACTCTGTCCTGGGCAAATTGATGAATTTAGGGGGTCTCTTGAAATTCCCCTGCAAATTCGCCCCTCGTCACATGAGCCGATTAGACATCATTTATTTAATAAAGGCACTCACAAAGACGACTTCTGTCTCCCGCCAGCACGGTGCCGCTACACACACAGTGTAACTTTTCCCTCCAATGCCACTGGACCTGATCCCCCCCCCCCCCCCCCCCCATGTTATGATGATAGTTGTGGCGGCAACAGCTAAAACCCCCACATACCTGCTAATAACGTAAATGCATCAACATTCCAGCTCCCGTCAGATGCAAGGCTCGCTGGCCTCGTTTTTCCCCCCTCTGTTGTAGTTTGTTGTTTCACGAGGGTTGACTCGTGTCCAAATATCCACCCCCCACCCCTTCTTTTGCGTTGTTTTCTTAAAATGGCCCTCACAGACAGACTGCTCTTAGATGACAAGATCGCTCCGTTTTTTGTTTACTGTGTTCCCACTCTGCTGCTCTGTTCAGTGAACCACTTACTTGGGAGATCTGATGCCTTGAGTGTGTTGTTTATACATAGCTGTTCTTATGTGATGAAGAACACTTTTTTTCCCAAGGGTTCCTTAAATAGGATCTATGTCTGGCCGCTCCTGTACAAAAACAAACCAAACTTGACAATGAGTTCCTCTAAAGTGACCTCACTGTGCTGTCTGACCAATAATTGGGTTATTTATGAGTTTTCGCCGATCCTAAGCCCTCTTCCTCTGTCTTATTTTTTAGTTTTAAGTCTCTATGCTGTGCAATAGCAGTGGCGGACAATCTGCTGTGAGTGTTTAGATATGGATATGGTTTGTCTGAGGTGATTAGCTGAGGAGAGCTGAAGGGATCAAGTCAGAGGCAGCAAACTAAGTGGAAGAGACAGATGGCAGTGGAGCTTGTCACCAGACTGGAGCCCCCAGTGCACTGCCAGCCACCTTCGATTCAGCCACAAATAACGACGGAGGCATCTCTATTCCAAAAGGTGCGCGTGGTCACGTTGCCATTCAGAGGCGCATTTTAAACGTCTTTGCACGTTTGTGTGTGTGTGTGTGCGCGTGCAACAATAAGCATTTAATTAAGGCTGATTAAATATTCAAAGGCGGAATCACTGTGGTTACTCAACATCAGATTCAGATTTTGTCTCGATGCCAAAGTGATTTGCCTCTCGCTTGAAAACCACACGCGTGCTCACGTACGCACATGAAAACGCGAGACAATCCCCCCCTGTAATCAAATACCTTTGCCATTAGCCACTGTATTTCTTGCCGATAAATTTCATGCATTATTCACAGTCACAGTCAAGCTTTAGGTAACCCCCTCTCGCAATTCTTGGATACTGAGAAGCCTCGCTTCCCTCCTTGGTGTTTGCTGAAGAAAGAGTGAAACAAACATTGAATACTCATTTCTCCCTGCCTCCTATCGCTCTCTCTCTCTCTCTCTCTCTCTCTCTCTCTCTCTCTCTCTCTCTCTCTCTCTCTCTCTCTCTCTCTCTCTCTCTCTCTCTCTCTCTCCCATCTCCTGGTTTCTCCTCCATTTTGTTGAGTAAGAGTGATGTTCTATGTCAATACGCCGTGATGTTTGATGTCAGCAGAGAGGGATTCTGGGATACGAATTTGAGGTCTTGAGGGGGCATGGGAGGTGAATGTGGATTTGGCGCAGTGCTTTTGAGACAGGCACCTGGAACTGGGTCATTTTTCCAGAAAAGAGAAAGAAGGACAGAGAGGGAAGGAGAGAGGGAGGGAGAGAGAGAGAGAAAGAAGGAGAGAAAGAGAGAAGGAGGAGGAGGGGGAGAAACGGAGGGCGTTGCTCTGATTTGAGCAGTCAAGCAGAGGTTGAAACAACTCTGAACATATCATTATGGTAACTGCTAAAGTTACACCCCATAATCACTTCAAGTTGCAGTTCCTGTCCTAGAAATGCTGCAGTCTTTCAGGTAACTAAGGAAGTAGGCCGTTTTTGCCTTTTTTTTCTTCTTTTCCATGGGTTCTTGTTGTTTTGAATGACGCTCTGGACATGCTACACTGTGTATTTTCTTCTTTGATGGCCTATTTTAAGATCACTGTAACTAACTGGCATAGCTAAGTCCTGGCTGACTATTTAAAGCTTTAAAGACCTAACCACAACCCAAATACTGGATGCTCCAAACACTGGATCCCCACCCACTATCACCACATTTTTCACTCGCGTGCACATGAAAGATGGAAGCTCCGGGATTGAATTAAGAGAAGCATCCAAGAGAGAAAGAGGAATGGCGGAGGAGAGAAAACACATTTCCTTTATGACAGGAAGCGGTTGCTTTTCATAGTCTCCCTCTTTTTTTTTTTTTTTAAAGGAGAGGGTTTAGGAAATCAGCCTCTGTCAGATGATGCCAGTTTGATTGGTTTAATAATGCTTTCACCGAAGCCGCCCTGCGTCGCGGCTAATTCTATGATTGCTGTGCATTGTGCTCCCCATTGTCTACGGGGAAGGCTAGAAGGCTGGGACAGCTTCTCAATAGAGAGCAATGCCTGACGAATGACAGGCAGAACAAAAGGAGAGTCCTCTTCACATGGCTGCATTAATGGCCTGCATATAAAAAAAAAAAGGAAAACACTTAATGAAGTCTTTCTTCGTCACTGTTTATACACTTGATTAGACTTACAGTAGCATTTCGCTCCGAGTGTTCGTCGTCTTCTGTGTTGGCTTTCTGCAAATTGAAGAACCTCATGCATGTGGAGTTCAAGTAACGGTGCCCATTATGCAACCTTTTTCCCCACACATTTAAATCATGTCTTTTTCTTTTACTTGTTTTTTTTTAACATCCTTTTTATTTTTGCTTTGAAGTAAGTGTTAACAAGGATGAGCACATCTTTGGTGTAACCAAAGTGCTACCTGCCATTACAGCCGGTTATTTTTATCTACATATGTACTGAGAAATGATTTGGTTAAAAAAAACAAAAAAAAACATTCACCCTTCCCAGATGCTTCTCATTTCCTCTTACCTGATGTTGTTATTTTGTAACAAGTTTGTGGGTATGTTAAAGTATAGGTTGAGTGACAATTACTCGCTTCCATGGCACATAATTAATCACTGGAGGGACCGTTCCCGCCTTCGTTTGGAGGTGTTTAGTATGCAAAGCCGCAGGAAGCAGCGGATGCCATCACCATTGTCCTGGGGGATTGATTTGTAAATGAATTGTGTCGTTTTGAATAGCATCGCTTAATGTCAGTTTGCACAGCAGATTAGAGAGACACCAAAGTCCCCTGTCTGTGGATTACTGGATGGAGGGATGGATGGCTGGATACCCCCGCTACCTACCTACCCACCCATGCAAGGTCTGTTCACCCCCAGAACCTACCCCACAATTGTTTCCACCGGAGCTAGGTAGAAGGAGCCCAAGACTGAGTATGGGGTGTGTTGCTGCTACTGCTGAGAATGGCAGTCATGGCACTCCTGTGACCCTTGTGGAGTTGTGCTCAGCATTGTGTGGACACTAGCATTCCCCTCCCTTGGCTGCCATTCAAGAATTGTAATGAGTTCTTTTTTTTTTCCGGCTCTTCTTCTTCTTCTTCTTCTTCTCCTACTTCTCCGTTTTCTCTCTGCCCAGACACTCGCTCTCATCCACGGGCATTCCGGCAGGCCTGCTTGGCAGTTGGCTGAGCTAATCAGCCCAGCCGAGAGACAGGGACTCAGGCCTCTGCAAAAGGCCCCTATTCTCCTCCCGAGCATCCACACAAAGACCCTGACCTATTGTCTGCAGGGGTGAGATGTAATTTTTTCTCTCCACTGCCCCCCCACCACCACCACCATCCTCACCCCACCCCACCCCACCCCCGTTGTTCTGGCACTGGCTGTGTTTTGCCTCTCTGCTGTTTCGGATTTATCTGAGCTGACCAGCTTGAGCTGGTGTTTCTCTACGGGGAGATGGTGCGGTGCGCGGTGCGCGGCCTCGCCCGCCGTGGCCGTGCCACCAGCGCTGCTCGGGGCTCAGCGGCGGGAACAGCTCGCCGTGTTTACAGTGGCACCAATCGCCTGTTTGCTCACATGGTCGAAGGCGGCCGTGTCGCCACCTCATTTGCAAGCCCTGTCATTTTTAACAAGGTGTTTGGGTTGTTTTTTCTTTCTGGATGGGGGGGGTGGGGGGGACTTCGGTTTGATAAGTGACCTTGGACTTAAATTGCTAAATTAATGACCTGGAAGGTTCTTTTGTTGTTGTTGTTCATTATAATTTGAGGTAGGGAGTGGAGGAGGCCCTTGTTCTGTGCGAGCGCACACACACACACACACACACACACACACACACACACACACACACACACACACACACACACACAGCGCTGGGGTGTCACTGACTGGAGGCTGTGACCCTGCCGTTTATGGATCATTGATTTGTTTGGCGTTTATGTTTGCTGGGTAATTATTGATCATGATGGGGAGTTTGCTGCGGAAAGCAGGGACCAGGTGCTGTTGTGAGGGATGACGGTGTGTGCGTGTGCGTGTGCTGGATAATAATGCCACCCCCCTCACACATACACACACACACACACACACGGATACACACACACACACACACACACACACTCATACACACACACACACACTCATACACACACACACTCATACACATACACACGAGCACGAGGCATAATCATGTCCTCCTGTCGGTGTCATATTGTTGTTCTCTATAGACTCCTCTACACACCCTACCACCACTGCCACCACTCACTTCTCACCCCCCTCCCCTCCCCTCCCCTCCCCCTCTCCCAATCATCCTGGGACTTAATCAGGCCTGACTGCCGCTTTCTCCAAGAGCTTTCTCAGGCACACGACGTGACAGCCAAACCCTTTCCATACCCCTCCCCAGTAGCTAGCCCCGACTTTCCAACACACCCACGTCGCCACACACACCCATAGGACCCCCCCCCCCCTCTCCAACACACACACACACACACACACACACACACACACACAAATACATCCCTTACCAGTAGCTACCCTTCACCACTGCACACACTCACACACATTCGCTCATACACCCCCTCCCCATTCCAGTAGCCAATCCCCCCTCACACACACACACCCCACCCCTACACACACACACTCCACCCCTACACACAAACACACACACACACACAGATACACACTCCTTCTCAGCCTCCTCCTGCTCACACATGTTGGTTCACTGTTCCTGCTAGCATGCTGAAGTTAAACGACTTTACGACTGCCTGCTGGTCTTTCTTTGCGAGCTCATATGAATATGTCTCTTTGGCAGCAGGTTTAAATACCTCTGTGTCCTCTGTGTGTGCACGCGTACGTATGCCTCTGTGTGTGCACGTGCACGTGTACGTATGTCCTCTGTGTGTGCACGTGTACGTATGCCTCTGTGTGTGCACGTGTACGCATGTCCTTTGTGTGTGCACGTGTACGTGTGTCCTCTGTGTGTGCACGTGTACGTATGTCTGAAAGATTTGTGTGTTTCTAATGGCTCTGGTCTCGGTAGCCCCTTCAACCTGGCGGAGCAACTACTGCTGAGCTTTATGGCGCCCGGCACTAATGATATTTTCAGACCCAGAGCCTCTCTAGAGAAAAGCACCATTTACCAGTGTCTTATCATGCCTTTGAATTTTTGTGTTATGTGGGTAAGGTTAGACTCATATTAGCCTGATGTTTTAGGGGTATATAGGCCTACTCCGTTTAAGATGCAGGCCCAGGGCCTCTCCTGACAAAAGTACCATTTACCAGTGATTTTTCAACAGTGTCTTATCGTGCCTTTGGCTAAAATGAGTCTAACCTTACCAACATAACACAGAAATGCAGTCGTGTTTAAAGGAGATTTCTTCCTGTCATTTTATGACAAAAGCATATATAGATATGTTTTTGAGACGAGTATTATCTTCAGTCAACTTGAGTCACGTTCAGGCATCTGTCATGTCATCGGTGACAGCTCCTCAGCTCCTGACCTTGTATACATTTTGTTTGCATAGTAACCTTGTGTGATGTGTTGTTGATGTGACATGTTTACATGGCTGTGTGAGTTATTTGTTTTGTGCTCACAGTCTGCCTTTTGTTAAAGTTGTCAGGCGGCTCCCTGGTGGCTCCTTAGAGGCAGGAGTTTCACTGGTGGGGCCTCCTGGATGCGAGGCGGTACTGTACAGCTGCCCTAGTGTAGGGAGAGAGAGAGAGCGAGAGAGAGAGAGGGAGAGAAAGAGAGGGGGGGAGAGAGCGAGGGAGAGAAAGAGAGGTGGGGGGAGAGAGAGAGGGGGAGTGAAAGAGAGGTGGGGGGAGAGAGAGGTGGGGGGAGAGAGAGAGGGAGAGGGATGGGAAAAGAGTGAGACCAGGAGAAGGGTCTGTCTCGTCTCACTGCAGAAATGTTTCAAACCGCTGCGAGACGGCACTTAAATTAAATGTCCCTCCAATCCAAACAACCTTATCATTGGAATGTGAGGGGAAACTCCAAAAAGTCAAGTTCTGTGTTTCAGGGATCTATTTCTAGATCTGTTTTTGTGTTTTTTTGTGTCACACATTTGGGCTTTGTTTGTGCTCTATGTAGCCCAGTCGGTCATGTAATCATCACTGGTTATCTCTAATGACATAGAGCTATTCTATAGTTATCCTTTTAGCATTTATTTTTTTTTTTTTTTCATTTTAGCAAGCTCAATTACCACACACCAGCTAGCAGTTGAGTCATGTGCACATGTTTAAAGATAACCCCAGAGATGTGCGTTTCTGTCCGGATTTTCTCGGTGTAAAAAAAAAAAAGAAAAAAATCAAACTGGAGCCCTCCACAACAAGGACTGTGAAATGGCTCTCCAAGGTGGTCCGTCAAAAGGCCACGTTTACAGAAGACAGGCAGCAAAAAATTCCATCAACCGCCATATTTATTTTGGCCGTACCAGCCTTGTATCTCTCTGTGCCCTGAAATGACAGCGACAGAGAGGAAGGCAGCCCAAGAGGGAGACGTGGTGAGGACAATGGTGCTGCTGGTGGTTGGGGGTGTGGGTCGGCAAACTGATATATTCCCACCCCCCCCCCCCCCCCCCCCCGCTCTGACACCAGATCCAATTCTTGTGTCTATGATTAGGGAATCCAAGGATTCGGCATGCCTCACCGACTCGAGGCAGAACCCCACCCCTACCCCACCCCCCCCCACGCCACACCTATCCTCGTTCTCCCCCTCCACCACCCACTCACCACCCCTCTACCTTCACTCCCATCCCCATCCCCATCCCCCGACCCCACCCCCACCTACCTCTCGGCAGAATTGACTTACCCCAGGAGCTCCACCTCATGCAGAGGACATTTACAAGCCCCCTGAGCCCCCGCTGCCCCTCCGTGCCTCGCTCCGCCGTGCCTCGCTCCTCCTCTCTTTGTCTTGATGAAGTGATGGAAGGACGGACGGACGGACGGATGGATGGAAGCGGTTCTGGAATCCACATTGACCCTAACAAAAGGCGAGGGGCACCCCAGCGCCAAGATGAAAGGGTCTAATGAAAATGGGACCGAAATGTCAAAGGAATATTAAACATGTCACAGAGAGAGAAAAAGAGGGAAGGAGGGAGAGGGAGGGAGAGGGAGGAGAGGGAATAAGGAGAGGGAGAGACAGAGACTGTGAAAGAGAGGCAGAGAGAAGGAGCATGAGAGGGAGAAACAGACAGAGGGAGAAACAGACAGACAGAGAGAAACAGAAAGACAGACAGAGAGACAGACAGACAGACAGACAGACAGATAGAGAAAGAGAAAGAGAGACACAGACAAAGACACAGAGACAGACAGAGAGAGAGAGAAAGAGAGACAGACACAGAGAGAGAGAGAGACAGACACAGAGAGAGAGAGAGAAAGAGAGACAGACAGAGAGAGAGAGAGACAGACAGACAGACAGACAGACAGACAGACAGACAGACAGACAGACAGACAGACAGACAGACAGACAGACAGACAGACAGACACAGAGAGAGAGAGAGAGAGACAGACACAGAGAGAGAGAGACAGACACAGAGAGAGAGAGACAGACACAGAGAGAGACAGACAGACAGACAGACAGACAGACAGACAGACAGACAGACAGACAGACAGAGAGAGAGAGAGAGAGAGAGAGAGAGCGGAAGAGAGGGGCCCAGTACAGTGAGCCAGGTTGAGATGCTGTCACCAGGGCATGCTGACTCACGTGAGGTCAGGGCCAGTGTGTTTAGCGTGAGCATGAGCTAATCCCCCACCAAAGCCCATCTCCATCTCTGTTCTTCTCCATCCAAATGAATGGCGCTTTGTGATGCGTCTCAGTGCCGTTGAGATTTTTATTATCCCATTTGGAAAATGGCTGAGAAAGGTACGTTTCTGCCGAGCCGAGTGCACTCTGTTCTGGGCTCAATTAGCCTTTTACTATCAGTCTGAGGAGCAGGAACAAGATAACTGCCAACACACAGAGGCCGACGGGTCCATTGTTGGTGAAGGCAGAAATAGAATGTGTGGCACCAAGAAAATGCCTCACCAGTCATTTTGTGAGTTGCATGTGAATTGATAATGTATTTTCCCTTTTTACAGGAATCCTACGCCCGTATATTAAAATGCATATTTACCGTTTGGTCAGCAAATCTTTGCCGCACCTTATCATAATTTGAGCCCAGTTTCGGTCTTTCCTCTCCAAAACCTCAGGCTGTCTGCGCAGAACTGAGCAGAGTGGTGCGGTGCAATGCCTCAACTGTCAGTGAGAGGCAGTATATCCTCGACCAATTAAAACAGACAGGCTCAAAAATATCTTAATCAATTCCATTGATTGCCTGGGCTTTACTTCTCCATTCAGTTTGAGGAAAATATAACCCACCGGTACAGAGCAGACAGGCAGAGGCAGAAATCACTGAAGCACGGGGGGGTGTGGGGGGGCTGGGGGGGCTGGGGGGCTGGGGGGGGGGCTGCCAAGAGCAATACTGGGCCCTGCTAAAGAAACACATGTCACTGCTAAATAATAACGGCTGTGTAACATGGCGAGATTGGGGAGAATTGTTTGAAGGCAGGAGTGCGAGCCCAAGACAGTTGTGTAAAATAGGACACAACAGAGCTGAGGGGGGGGTGGGGGGGTGGGGGGGGTGGTTAAGGGGGGGTGTGGGTGTGCACTCGGAAATCTGATACAAGAGGGCCCGTGCTCCGAGAGGTAAATCAATTATTATTCGGTTACCACGGCGACGGTGAAGCACGCAAATCTGGCATTTCCCTCGGCAGCATCACTTGTTTTCATTCATCTCTCCCGCTGTCCCTATCTGTCTCTCCTCAAGATGTGATTAAAACTTTTTTTTTTCTGTGTGTGTGTGTGTTTTGTGTGTTCATGGTGGTGTTGTCTTGGTGAAAGCGATGGGAGAGGTGGAGAATGCTTCTGCGGCACATTGCTCTGGATTAGGCCCGTAAAGCCTGGGAGTGTCCTGGGGTTTGCTGCATGGTTGGAGTGAGCCTGCTTGGGCTTGACCTTGGTAGCGGTCTCAAGGGTGCTGGAATGAAATGGTGATGGGAAGAGCAGAGAGAGAGTGAGGAGAGAGAAAGAGAGAGCAAAAAAGAGAGAGAGAGAGAGAGCACTCCACCATGAATTATTTAAGGGGCTCCTTGGGAGGATAAATACATTTTCAACACACTATGAATTTTGACAAATTAGAATAGCGTATTCCATACATTTTCAGGAATTGATCTGGGTGTCTAAGAAAAAAAGACAATCCTTTCCTTTTTGTTCTTAGGCAGGTCATCATCTCTCATCAATGAATATTTTTGTAGGCTTACACCCGCAAATGCTCAAGTCAAATGGTTCATCTCTGGTTGCGTCTTGCCCTTTGTCTGGCTGTGGACTGTATTCTGTGTTTCTCAGATTCAGTGAGTGAAATCCTATCAGAAGCCTGAGCATGTATGCTATTGAGATGCAACCCCATGCTGATAGCCACATGTTAAGTGGGGCCTAATATGTGTCCCTGTAAGTGTGTGTAAACCCGCGCGCACACACACGCACACACACTCGCACACACACACACGCACACACACTCGCACACACTCTCACACACTCACACACTCACACACTCACACACTCACACACTCACACACTCGCACACACTTACTCACACACACACACACACACACACACACACACACACACACACACACACACCACACACTGCTTTCACCTCCTCCCCACTCATGTATCTATGTGGTGCAAAGAGTGGCCACGCGGGAGGGAAAGGCTGTGGGGTGGTGGGGGGTGTGAGTAGGGCTGCTGTCCAGACAGATCATCTCTCTGGGTGGGGTGGGGTGGCGTGGCGTGACAAGAGGGTAGGTCTGGGGGGGAGGGAGGGAGGGAGGGAGGGAGGGAGGGAGGGAGGGATGTAGGGGACCGACAGTTGGGTGCTTGCATGCCTCGAAGGCAGTCCCGCTAGTCAGTGCTCCTTGTTTTTTGTGTGCATGCGTGTGTGTTGTGTGTTCCTCAGTGGCCCTGGCACCCTCACTTTGTGTGTGTGTGTGTGTGTGTGTGTGTGTGTGTGTGGTGAAGAGGGGAGGGGGTCGGAAGTAATTAATGAGCTTAAAGCCGTCCCTTCACCCCCTTCTCTCCCCTCCCCCACCCATTACCTCATCCCCTGTCGCTCCTCCAGGGTTAATGGTTCAGTGGGCATTGCTTCAGGTCGTGTGATGCATTCAGGGGCTGTGGTTAGTGATTTGAGATGAGCAGACAGGATGGCTGCCTGGCAGACACAAGAGAACTGTTGTGCCCCATCTTCCTCATCTATTGTGTGCGGCCCTCGGACAATGGTCTCGTTTCAGACGGACCGTTGGGTCTGTATATCACACCGTAATATGCAATACCGCCGGCTGAGAGGTTTGTTTTTTTTTCTTTTCGTGAATGTCTTTAAAGAGCCGTGCAGGCTTCCTCAGACGAGTGGTAGCACAAGTGGGTTGTGTGAAATGAGAAATGTGGCCGACGACAAGAGAAGAAAGCAGCGTCCAAGTTTATCCACAACGTGAGAGTGCCCTATCTTGAAGGGAATGATAGCATTGTTTTCCCTTGAAAGTAGAAGACAAAAGACATTGTTCTGTGTTATTGTTCCTGTATGTATTGATGTCTGGCGCTAATATATTTCTCACAACCATAATTGTAACTGACAGGTTAGTACATACATATGGGTATTATTCCCACCAATTCTCCTATCAGCAGAATAATTATGCACAACAGTATTGTAATTATAATGAATATTGCTTGCTAATTAATCTGCCTCTGCTGTTGGAAAAATGGGAAATTGGAATGTTACCAAGTTTAAAATTAAAAGTTGAACTTTGTCATCCTATAATTCTTTCTTTTTTAATGAAACCCACAGTCTTTTTAATAATGAAAGCTTTGTGATAAAATGCTCTATTAAAAATCATTGGCTCATCATTGCGATCACAGAAAAATATTGTCTCGTCAATGGTATGGTAGGAATCAGTGGTAGTATGCGTAAGTGGCGAGCACAGAAGCCTGCAGCTGCATGACAGTCCTTTAAATAGACCACCGTGTCAGGAGAACACCTGTTCTTTTGGAAATATGAGCAGAGCGTGCCAGAGACTGCCACTCCAAAAATGAGTTGACATAAGTAATAATAATCCACCGGCATAATGCCCCACTCATAACAGTCTGGGTTTTGACCTGAAGCTAATGTGCTTGGCTACCAGGAGATAGCAGTGTTTTAAGAAGGCTTAAGAATGAGACATGGTTGGTGAATCGTTTGAAAAGTTTTTTTTCCCTCCAAGTTTTCAAAAGGGGAATTTCAAGAGATGAAATTGGCATTGTGTCTGTGTGTGTGTGCCTGTGCGTTTTGCGTTCGCGTGTGCATGTGTGTGTATGTCCTTTTAAATGTCCCCAGATCAAAGTATTATTCCTCTCAGTCTTCCATTTAAGTCAAACCCCACCACATTTAAATTGTTTATTGTGGTAAGATTCAGGTGGGGCTTTTTAATTTGCCTCCTCAAAGGTATCGCCTTACCTCGGAGGTTAGCTGTAATACGGTTCGCGTGTTTAAAGTAAGAGACCCCTCGCTGAAAGCAGGGATTCGGTTCGCTCCGAGCACAAGCGTAAACACCGCTGGCGTAATCCATTAGATCACCCACCACTGCATGTGTCTATCAGAGGACATCCACCACCAAGCTCCAGACCTGGATAATGAGACGTTGTGGCACTCGCTCGTGGTTTTTTGCCCCGGAGCTGCATTGTGGCGTCGGATTTCCAAAATGGTGACAAGATAAGACTCGGAAGCCTCCCCCTCTCTCTGCGTGTGTCCATCACTGCTCGCGCCGAGGCTTAGCGGGTTCCTGTGGCATCTAACGCACTCTTCAGAGGCCTCTCTCTTGCTGACAAGCCAAACTGCTGACCTCTCTAACTTACTAAATGCCCTCGGAATTCCAGTTATCTCGCAATGGAAGCACTGAGAAATCATAGGGATTGTGGAGGTCAAACGCGTTGTTTAGATACGCATATGGGGGAGAGAGGGGGGTCATTTCTTTTCATCATTACATTACCTACAGAGCAGGCACCATAATCGTCTCCACTTTGTCATTGTGAAGAAGGTCAGCCTCATTTAGATACACGTAAAGGTTGTGGTTTGTTTTCATGAGGAGGGCTAGTTCGTGAGCGCTCTTTCTTTTTTTTTTCTTTGTTTTTGAAGATCTGCTCACCTCGGTAGTTGTCTGCTGCTGTGTTCCGTTGCAACCAATAAACACATAAATATATGTTTGACTGCTGGGGCAGGGGTGGGGGGGGGGGGGGGGGGGGGGGGGGGGTGGGAGTTATACTAAGACCACAGGTGATTGAGTCCTGTGGTGTTCATATAGAGAGGGAGCGAGAGAGTGAGAGAAAGAGAGAAAGAATGAGCTAAGCCACACTCTCTGAGCTTTTAGTGTGTAATTTAGTAGCTGCAAGACCCCTGGTGTAAAATAGCCATTATCACCTCCCGCCAGCTCTGTCACAGAGAGGCAGCAGGGCTGGGGGGCCTCGGCCACACCGCTGCACACCTCCCCTCTCCTCGCCTCCCCTCCCCTCTCCTCGCCTCCCCTCTCCTCTCCTCTCCTCTCCTCTCCTCGCCTCTACTCTCCTCTCCTTCTCACCCGGCATCCCGCTGCACTGAGGCGGAGAAGCAGGCCCCAGTGGGGGGGGGGGGGGGGGGGGGGGGGGGGGCACTAAAGGGGGATGGGGATGGAGGGGGAGGGGGAGGCGATAGAATATCGGCCTTATTAGTGTTTCGAGCCAGGTGTTGCTCTTTGTGGAGGTACTCATTGCAGGCTGAGGGGGGTGGGGGTGGGGGTGGGGGTGGCTTTTTCTTTATGGTTGAGGAAGGACGGATGGGGAGCAGCGAGAAGCGTTTGTTTCCAGCAAAGGGGCTTATCAGGTGACAGGGGTAGAAGAGGCCCTTATGTGGGGCCTGTCAGCAGTTGACCACCGACAAGGCACCGGAACGATAGGTGTGTGTGTGTGTGTGTGTGTGTGTGTGTGTGTGTGTGTTTGTGTTTTTCAAGGGAAGGTGTCGATAAAGTGGACATGCTGCTTTTTTTTAGTTAGAGGCTGCCCGTGACACTCCCAAAACAACTTGCTCCTTGCTCCCAAAAGCAACCTGATCAAAGGATGTTGACCAGTGTGTCAGGAGGCGTACTCACAGGCACACTTTAGACACACACACACGCACACACAGTCACACACTCTTGTAGGCTTTCCCTAGTACATTCAGATTTTTTGCCTGTGAAAAGTTCAGAAGTTCAGAAAGAAAATAATTGGCAAATTGTTCTTTAAAAAAAGAAAGTATATCGTAATAAAAGATCTGGCCCACCTGTTTTGCTTTGGTGGGACTTATGAAAGATCCACACACATCTCTGTTTAATTTGAAGTCTGACATTTTAAACACTTCCCTCACTCACTGTGCTATCCTTTCTGTGCTGCCTGGAAGACTGAGACACTATAAACCTCAGTCATCTCTTTGGAGCTGGACTGAATTAGATCACAAGCCTTCCAGATGGCTCAAATTTAATTATTTAGTGCAGGGAAACCTATTCGGGTCAGACACAAGTATATAGGGTGAGTGGAAATTGCGTATATACTGGGGTGTGTTTTTATTGCGAGCCTGAAGGTCACGAGCTGCAAGTAGGCACATGCTACAGAAGAGTGTGTGTGTGTGTTCGGAAGGTCACCCTGGGCCGTGCTAAGGATTTTTAACTGCGATGGGATGTCGGAACAATATGATGTTAATTTGCCTCACCATTCCCACCGTCCGTAAAATGCATGGCAAGTGACACGAGTGATCTATGGCCTGGAGAGGGTTGTGTGAGAAGTCACACACATGACATGAATAAATGCGCAGAGGATTTGAGGCTCCACGTGAAGTGGAGCTGTCGAAGGCATGCCGCTCCACCTCACGGGGGAGAGACTTCTCTGGGATGGTTTCTAGGTTTGTGGGTGGGTGGCCCGGCCCTTCAGGGCTGCAGGTAGAGCGGAGGGAGGGATGTGCTCAGGGTAAAGGGAGGGGGCGGGGGCGGGGGGGGGGGACTGAGATAAGCAGAGTTAAGAGTCTCTTCAAAGCCCCCCTGAGGGTTTGCTATCAGGCCCACGGAATGGGACTATTTTCTATCGGAACTCCCCAAAGTTCCTAGCCTCCTTAAAGTAGCAGCGGGCTAATGGCTCGACAAGCTGGTGGGAGTTTAGGGGGAGAATGGCAGTCACTAGTGTTGCAGTGCTGGTTTGGAGCCCAAGTGCATGGAATTCCAGCCATGTAATGTTACACCCCTGAGTTTAGTAAGCAAGAGGACGTGGAGAGAGACCGAGACACCTGGATTCCCTCACCCCCGGCCTAATGGTTTTGTCAGGGCGTCACATTTCAGGGCTGCACGCACCAGGCTAAACAAAATAAACATAATGAACCATTCATTTTAATCAGTCTGCAGTAATTTGCAGCTTAAAGCAAACAAGGGAAGGTTTTTGTGCTCGTCTGTTGAAGCAAGTGTTACGCAAATCAGTAAATCAACGCATTGGTATAATGAAAAATGCTTTGAAAACATGGAGGACTTGTTAATGCCTAATAGATATTCTACTAACAGGCATAGTAATAATAAAGTAATTATGGTGAAGACTGGCCATTTGTGAGGTAATGGGGGTATGCAACAGACATATTTAAATATTCCAGTAGTGTTTGAAAGAAATCATTGAGAATGGAGAGCACATGCGGGATATTCTTTAGTAGCCAAGAGGGTGTTTTTTCCTAGTGTGAAGGTTCTCTGTGGGTAAAGCTTCCTCCAGTGTGGACCATAAAAGAGTGAGTTAAGCACGGCCCGTCCTACTCTCGGCCGCTCTGGCTAAAGGTTCTTAAAGTATTCCTTTGAACTGTGCTGTTTTCATGAAGACAAGCGAGCTCAGAATAAGATGGCCGTCTCGAGTTTTATTTTGTGTACTGCCCAGAGGTGCATTAAAAAAAATGCTGTTTTCTTAGAGGGACCAGTCTCAAGAGTCCATCCGTGGCTCTCTCTCTCTAGGAGCTTCGCCGTCGAGACTGCGCTACATCGCTCCCAGCCTCGAAGGACACTTCAGGCAGGCGGCAGGCCCGTAATTGTGTTTACTCTCAAACACTGTGACATAATTATTGTTTGTCCTCCCAGACACTGTACTCCATTCCAGAATGTAATGACCCAAAAGTTGACTCAGCGCCGTGAGGTGTGCATGACTGTGTTGGTTTTGATGAGCAGCAGATAACGGCTGACTTTTTTTTTTTCTCTCCACGCGATGGCTTCACTGCGTGCCAGCTGCTGTCGTCTGATGGCACATGGTGTTTGTTGGGTCTGCGTAACTCTTTCCCACACCAATCAGGCCATGAGGTGCCTTTTTGATGTGGCATCTTCCTAAAAATAACACAGTGATGTGAATATGGCTGATTTCTTAAATATATGATTTGTGTAGAGATGTGTACTGTACATATCCTTGTCTGCATCCCTTTCTTTGCTTTCATTGCTAATAATTATGAAACTGATAATAGATCAGCTTGCACAACATAGCCGTGATGTTACTAGAAACATCCCACTGGACTTTGATATGGGCAGGAAGGGTATGATTGCTTTTTTCTGACTTATCTGACTTTTTTTTCTGACTTATCGGGTTGACTGTTAAATATAGTTAGAGGAACAATTGGGTTGTAGACAGCTGAATGCCCTTTCGTTTGATGAACAGGAGTTCCTTTTTGAACAGACTGGCAGTGACCACTTAAAAAAAAAAAAACACATTGAATAAAGACCAAAGAGAGTCAATCAATTTACCATACACAATTGTGACATGTTATGAATTTCCCATCCACTTCCTCTAGTTTACTCTAGTCTTTGTTTGTTCTCAAGGGCATTGGTGGCCCAGTTCATTTAAACTTCCGTTTTTTTTTACTCCCTTAAATCATTCTCATAGTTTTTCTCTTTAGGCAAGACTCTATTACCGCGACAGAAGTGCTGTCATTGATTTCCATATTCCCTCCCGTGGCGGCATCACTGAAGTCCGGTGAAGAGGGGGACACAGCCTTTTGAATTTCATACACTGCTTATATATATATATATATATATATATATAAAATTATGTCAAACAAGGTTAACTACTTCAGTGGGGGCATTTAACTTGCCCAGGAGTTCCTGCCCTCTGCTCTCCAAAACACAAACGCTGTCAGTCCACTGCGAGCAGGTCCCTTTTGACAGCGTGCCAACACGCCGAACGGACGAAGGGGCGTGCTCCCAGCCGCGAGGATGTGCAAAACCAACATGCAATTTCCTCCCGAATTAATTCCAGGATTAAGTGCAGTTTCGTGTTCACCCTGGCCTGCCGAGTGCTTGCACCTGGTCGGGCGACGCAGAGGTTAATTGGCTTAAGGTGGAATTTTTAGGAGCCTCACAGGGGTCGTTGGCAAGCGTTCGTCTCTTGCACAGGGGGCCCTCCCACACTCCCTCCCTCCTTCGCACCCCTGTCATAACCCCCCCTCCCCTCCCCCCCAACCCCCCATGCTGACAGTCCCCTGGCTCATGCCCAACACCTGAGCTGCCAAGGATGCCGGGGAGGCGGCCATGATCAGCGGAGCCTGACCGCCCGGTGCTTCCTGACAGGAGTTTTCGAGCACTAACATTCCTGCGGCGTTCCCAGCACTCTGGTTGTGACAGGCTCTCCGAGGCCTGAGCGGAATCCTCAAAGCTGCAGGTCAGGAGGAAGGGCGGAGCGGATTGATCGCAGAAGAGCCGAAGTGTGTGTGTGTGTGTGTGTGTGTGTGTGTGTGTGTGTGTGTGTGTGTGTGTGTGTGTGTGTGTGTGTGCGTGTGCGTGTGCGTGTGCGTGTGCGTGTGCGTGTGCGTGTGTGTGTGTGAGTGAGAGAGAGAGAGTGTGAGTGTGTATGTGTCAAGGGGACTGGGGGGGAGTGATGTTTACTTGCTGTCTTGCGTTGCTGTTTTTGATACTCCCACATGTATCCATTTATAGAATGTCTTCTTGCAGTGGGACCTGTACTGTGCGTGCGTGCGTGCGTGCGTGCGTGCGTGCGCCTGGGGAATACTAGGGCATTTAGCAAAAACAAAGCCCAGTAAGCACAAAATAGCCACTTTTACTAATCAGTGTCCATCGACTTGGATTGATTTGAACATCAAAACCTGGATGGGATGGTTGTGGTGTATTTGGGTATTTAATTACTGAAATAGATGTTAATTACCTAGGGCCTTCTGTCAACCACTGGGATTGTATCCTAAAGAGCTCTATGTACAGATGCTAAAGCCCTAAACAAAACAAATCATGGTCCATCCAGCATGTAGTTCTGAGAAACCACTACCTTTCAATGCAATGTTATCACCAATCCACCAGAGGCATTATTGAATTTAAATCATGCTGGCTACCATTGCAGCTGTCCCAAATTCAATAACAGGACATCTCTGTATTGACAGGTACAAAGGTTGTATTTACAGAATGACTTCCTGTTGCTCAAACAGAGCCATGCCAGCCCACCGTGCCCCCCTTCCCACCCAACCAAACCCCTCTTCGAGCCCCCCGTCCCCGTCCCCCCGTCCCCCCATCCCCCGCGCTCCGTTTTGGCTCGCATCAAAGGCTGCCTGCTAACCGGCTGCAATTGTTGAAAACAGTGCTAGGGTTGAACATGGGCCAGCACGAAATCCATGATGTCTTAATGCCACATTTCAACTGTCGCGCATAGTTAATCACTGTAGACTCTTGGTGAATTTTGGCAAAAGTTGCAAAACACGCAGAGAGGGTGAGAGAGACAGAGAGAGAGAGGGTGAGAGAGAGAGGGTGAGAGAGAGAGAAAGAGAGAAAGAGAGAGAGAGAAAGAGAGAGAGAAAGAGAGAGAGAGAAAGAGAGAGAGAGAAAGAGAGAGAGAGAGAGAAAGGAGAGGTATTGGCGAGAAAGGAGAAGCTGGTCAGAATTCTGCGTTGGCTGAGGCTCCTGGAGCACGGTCTGCGCACACATTTCCTCCTCTCCTGCTCACTGAATAGTGGAGGGAGGGAGGGAGGGAGAGAGAGAGAGGACTCCAGGGAAACTGACATAACCCTTAGAAAAAAAGGCGTTTGCCGGCACAAAGCTGACAGCAACACCCGTGACTTGCACTAACAGTCGAGGAGAAATATTTATAACCTTGAAACTGAAACATAACAATGACTTTTTGCTTCTCACAGTTGAAACACTTCTCACAGCTCCTTGTAATGCGTGATGCCAACAGCAGTGTAGAAACATTTAAATGGAGAGAAGTGTTTTTGTTTCATATGCCACCCTAAGGACATCGAGTCATATGAACTGATGTACTATATGCATTGTTCCATTGTTGGTGCAATTCTAGTGAATAGTGTCTAGTGAATTGACCCAAATGAATGTCATTGTGAGTAGTACTACTAAGCATTATCTGGTCTTCACACAATTTTTCACTTAAATCGTTGTAGGAATGAGGACAATTATCCTCATTTAAAAAGTATAAGGTGTCATGCCCTGTGCCCCAGTGGTGTTCAACACTCACCAAGCACATCCTCCAGACACAGCACGGCTCTTTGTTGACTCCGGGTTCAGAGGGCACGGCGGGGTCAGAGGCCATGGAGTTTTCTAGAAACACAGCCAGAGGGCTCGGAGTGTGAAGGGTTGGGGGAAGAAAAGAGGGGGTTTAGTGGTGGTGGCAGTTTTGTTCCTTTAATTGGGGGAAGAAAAAAAAATGTCCCCCCATCCCAGGTAACCCCAGGAGCTGGGACAAAAACAGGTGTTGATTCTCCAGAGCCCACCTCCGCTTGTCTGGCTTCACCCGTGCTTTTAGGCCGTTCTCGGGGAGAAGGGGATAAGGATTCCTAATTGAATTACCACCCCTTTGTCAGGTTCCTGGGGTGCACAGCTTTGTCTCTCGGGCTCTCCTAAGAGGATACATTTGCAGCACAAGGGTTTTGACCTCATTTTTCAAGGGACCAGGAAACTCTTCACTAGTTCTTTTTTTTTTTTCTCTGCGCCATTCAAATAGATTCGACCCTTGAACACAAAATGGCAGCCCCCCCAATTGAGACTAGTGTAATACACAAGGGGGCATGCAGCAGCCCTGTCATGTAGCTTTAGATGTTTGATGAAGATGCAGCCTCCTTAATGTATCATGGGGTTTCTGTTCTTTATCGCAGGAAAATATCCTCTCATTTACTTGCACTCAATCCTCCTGGCTGTGCGAGGTGGAGAGGGTGCCTAAGGCTCTAGGCAGTGACAGATCTTTGGCAGCAGACTCCCTTTAGGAAACCTGGCGAGGGCTGCCTGGCTCTCTCTCTCTCTCTCTCTCTTTCTCTCTCTCTCTCGCTTTCTCTCTCTTTCTCTCTCTCTATCTCTCTTTCTCTCTCTCTCTTTTTCTCTCTATCTCTCTCTCTCTCTCTTTCTCTCTCTCTCTCTTTCTCGCTCTCTCTCTTTTGGCCCTTAACAACAGAGAACAATGTTTTGGAAGCGACATGAGCTTCTTAGTATCGTCAAGTACGAGGCACTTTGGAACAATTAGAAATGCAATCTTGGGCTTTTTTTTTTCTTCCTTAAAATGACGCCCTGGTTGGGGCTTGTGTGGAAAAAACGTTCTACGCGCAGTTGTGAATCGGGAATGTGTTACGCATTATCTCAGAGTGTTTTAAGTCAAGTCTATTTCACAACCTAGTCCTGTTGGGTATTGAAGAACGCACATTAATAATAGATGGCTAAGAACATATCACATCTTTACAAGCTTCGTCTGGCCTTGTTTCCTTTGATTTCATAATGCTGTGTGAAAGGAGTGGGAAACGTAGAATTTAGTACAAGATTATTGCGATTAAAGAGAAATATTACCCCTCAGCTGTTTTAATAAAAACAAAAGGTTGGCAGGGAATTTAAACTAAGTTATGATGTGTGAGCATGTTTATGTCCGAGCCATTAATGGTCATTTGAAATTTGAAAATGTTATCTTCACATTTGCTGATATATATTTAATTACAAAAACACCACCCGCTTTCGCACAAGTTATTAGATACATAGTAATTCCTGGTTAATTACCACGAATGAACTTTAATTATCATGCATGAAATGTCTATCAAAATACTGTTGTCAGACACAGTTTCTAATTAACTTAAACATGCCTCTTGTCTTTTTGCTTCACTTGACGATAACAAGAGCCCATATCTTTTAGATTGGTCTGGTTTCTTTGAGTCTGAAAGTGCAGGTTTTCTCTCCCAGTGTCAAATGTCACTTTGGAATTTTGCAATTTATCTTGCAGTCAAGGTAGATGGTGTTTCTCCCTCTCTCCCCCCCTCTCTCTCCCTCTCCCAGTCCATGTCATCCTCTCACTCTCTGTCTGTTTTTAACTTTTTTCTCATCTAGCTGATGGACGGTCCCCTTTTGGAGAGGCCCCATACATCTAGCACTGACTGGCTATAAGGTCAATAACATGTGCTTGGCCTGGGGAAGCGCTTAAGACCACCTTGTACTGATTGAGACCACACTTACGTTCCTCACATTCAATTTCACAGTGACTCTGCCTGTTTTGAGCCTTTGATATTTCTGATTGTGGTGTTAGGAGATCAAAGGCCCTAACTCTTAGAAATAATAGTTCCTCTTCCTGTCTTCAGGAATAACGGACATTCAGCCCTCACGTAACCCGTTCAGTTTAAAACGACCTCCCACCCAAAAAAAAAACCTCAAACTCCCACCGACCTCTGCCGTGCTTTCTTCAAAGAAATGTCTTTAAATTTTAATAAGCTACGGGCATCGTGTCCTCGAACCAAAAATCGGGATATTTATGCGTCAGTATGTAGAAATTGCTGAAGCTCTGTTTTACTTTTTCTTTGCCGAAAGTTCGTTCCCGGGCTACTCCGTGATTTGCAGCTCCTTTGTTGCTGTAACTCATACTCCCGACGCTCGGGGAGGATACTGCCGAGCCCCGAGGAGAGTGAGGACATCTACGCTCGGAGACGGGACTAACTAATGAACCCGAGCGCACTTAAGGGGGTTCATTCTCCAGGTCCTTGAAGTTGAGTTCTTGCCGGCATGGGTCCCAATCGATAAGATAAAAAGCATGTAAAGGGAGCAAAATGGGCTCCTTATCCCAGTCTCAGTCCGCCTGTCATAAGCCCTAATTTCCCTCATCTCTGATCGATGAGGAGAAAAATGGGGGTGCAATCAAGCCGTCGGGCCTTGTCCAGATTCTTCAGGCATGCCACTGTGACCAGCAGGTTAATTAGTGAATGGATGGGCACTCAGCAGTGCCTTGGCATGGCTTGAATCACAGGGAGGTGGAGGGGAAAGTAATATTTATCTGAATTCCAATTACCCCTCATCGGAGCTGTTTGATGTTGTCAAGAGGTCAATTCTCAGTAGGCTGAGCAAGCACTCTGCATCTCAAACACTCAGCTACAGTCAGGACACTCCCATAGATATGCACTTTCTGCTCTCCCTCCATCTCTCTCTCTCTCTCACCCTCCCTCCCTCCCTCCCTCTTTCTATCTTCTTCTTGCTTGCTTTCTCTCTATCTGCCTCTCTCTCTTTCTCTCTCTCTCTCTCTCTCTCTCTCTCTCTCTCTCTCTCTCTCTCTCTCCCCTCTTCAGTCTATGCCCCTGCAAAGCCCATTTAAATCCTCAGCAGAGTTGCTGGCATCCAGAAAATACTGTAGGTTTCGAATGCCAGCTTTTTCTCCAGGAAAACTTGGAACCCCGGTTTGGAGTATCAGGTCACATTCACAGACCAGGAAAAATGCCTCTGTCAGTATGAATAACATGGCCCCGGCGCTGTGGTGTTGCTGTTGATATGCATCACTCTCTGCTCGGAATTTTGACACTCTTGCTGGATTAGAATCCATTTGTGTTGTTAAGAAAACTTGCAAACGTACAGCGCTCTCAGTGATTCTCATTGCTGCTGAATTGAGGTGGTATTGTGGCATTTTACAGCCACTATATGAAAATGGTTTGCCACTTATAATTGCTGTCAATGGCTTTGTGCACAATCTCTCCAGTGTCCTATTTGCAGGGTATGGAGAGTGGTACCCATATAAATGTTTGAGTGAAAGAACAGGAATCCTCTTGAGTTTTTAAGGTAATTTTGCAAATGTATCAATCTGTTGAAGTATATAAAAGGTCATTATTACTTGTTATGGCTTGATAGGCACAGCCATTTTATTTCCGACTTCGCACAGATCCATCTATACCTGGATGTTTTCGAAAGAGCTGTGTGGGCAAGTCACCCTCGAAATGGATCGACTTTAACGGCTTTGCAGTGTTGACCACTGTCGACCACACAGTTCCTGAGTTTCGCCAATATGTCAAGCTCCTTTTTGCAAGCATAATGGGCCTAAAAGTGTTTACCTTCTTTTGTTTGAAAAATGCCAAAATGCCAGACTCCTGGTGGTAAGCGCTGCTGTAAGTGTTCGTGTTTGGACACATGGAGTGTAAGATGAGGTTCCATTCCTGTAGTGAGCCTGAGCGTTCTCCACTTGTTCATCGCCAAAGAGTGGGACAGCAATGGGAGATGATGATTATTACAAAATGTGACGTCGTTTTGAATATCAATGTTGAAGACATGGCCTGATTTAACAGAAAGTACATTCCTTTTTTTTTTGTCCCAGACGTTGCTGAATATTAAACACTGAGCTTTTGGGCCGTTGCAAACGTTTCTCCATTTACATTCTTCATATTTGATCTTAACCCCCAGGATCAATTTCGCAATCAGAATGTCTGCATAGCAGAACGGCGCTGGATGCTAATGCAAACGCAGTTCTCCTCTTCTCTGTAAACAAATACATTTTAATGCTGCGTGGCACCACAGAGGCGGCTGAGGGTGGACGGATGTGTCACCGCAGCTGGTGGCACTTCAATCGACAAAACTGCAGACAATGGTGGTCATATTTCAGTCCTTGCTGTCCCTGCTGGCTTGGGGAGGCGCGCTCTGACTTGGCCAGTGACTTGTGACACCCAATATGGCAGCCCTCGACTAATTGATGTCACCTTGTCAACACTAATTACTGAGACTGCGGCAACGAGCAAGGCAGCTAATTAACAGACTAACGATGTTTGTCACTTCAGACCGACCCAGATATTTAGGAAAGAGCCAGGCAAGTCACCCCCTCGCATCTGCTCCAGATCTCTTTATTTCTTCGATAAGATTTTTGTACATTTCCGTTCTGCCGTGTTCTCTCTTTCTTTCTCTCTCTCTCTCTCTCTCTCTCTCTCTACATCTCTCTCTCTACATCTCTTTTTTCCATTTGGCGGTATTTTTCTGTAACTCTGCATTAATTCAGTTTATTCAGGCTGACGCTCTCCGTCTCTTGTCATATTTCCTTCAGGTATGATTAGGCCTGTGGAACAAGCAGTCACCTATTTCTCTCTCTTTCTGTCTCTCTCAGTGGAATGGAGGAGGGGTGGAAGTGAGAGAAGGTGTGCTGTGCAACTGTAACTGCAGTTGTCAGTGGCGCGCTGTATTTTTACCCAATCACATCAAACGATTTTTTGATTTTGACATTTTTAGAACTCTTTTTACTGAGCAAGCTCTGTGCTCTAATTATCAGTGTGAGAAAACAGAGGGAGGTGGTAATGATGTAGCAGCAGGGGTGTGTGTGTGTGTGTGTGTGCGCGCGCATACATTCTGATGTGTGTGCATGTGTGTACGTATGTACACACAAATATGTGTGTAGATATAGTGTCATTAAAATGTAATTGATTTTATTTCTCCCTCCCCTCTTGTGTTAGTTTGCTGAACCCAAACCCCCACCCCACCTCCCCGTAGCAGCTCCTGTCTCACACACACACACACACACTCACACACACACTCACACACACACTCACACACTAGTAATTCCTCTGAATTTCCCTTTTCTAGGTCAGTGAAAGATCTGTGAGTTTGGAGTGAATTGGGGAATTATTCTCCAGTATGTGCCTAGTATTTGCTGTAAGAGCAGTGATAATAAGGTGTGCGGCCCATTTTAAATGGTAGCTGAAAGCAAAACAGTTTGTTTTGTGCAGTGCCACCACACATCTTAGATGTGTGTGTGTGTGTGTGTGTGTGTGTGTGTGTGTGTTGGATTTTGAGTTTGTCATACTTATGTTCATGGTTTTCTTCCGCAGATCCGTGTGGATGGCATTCCTCCAGCATCCCAGAGTGCCCTGCTGTATGAGACGGTGACCGTATCTGAAGGCCATCCGATTCTGCGGGATATGGTGTTCAGCCCGGATTATCAATACATCTACCTACTGAGCGACAAACAGGTGAGCAGGAGCACAAACTGTGCCAGCACTTGTCAGAACATCACAAACATTTGACACCAATCTGTGAGAAGGGGGAAGTTTTGGACTGTTTTTAGTGGGATAACCACATTGAAATGTCAGGCAAGGTGAGTTTATTTATGTTTATAAATATAGCAGATTTCATACACAGAGGCAGTTCAATGTCCTTTACCTCAATAAAAACAAAAGGAACATCCAAAGGTTAAAATAAAGACACATTTCTTAAGAGTGCAAAACAATAAAAGATGTATTAGTGCTGTCAGTTTTAACGCGTTATTAACGGCGTTAACGCAAACCCATTTTAACGCCGTTAATTTTTTTGTCGCGAGATTAACGCGATTTTTAAAAAAAATTTTTTTTAAGATTAACATTCTTTTTGGCCTCGCAAACTGTGTAGTAGGCTGACGTTACGGTTTGAGTGAATGGTGAGTGCGATACGGCGAAATGGATGATAAAAAGCTTCTGAATGGAAAGTTTACTTTTAAAAGTTGTGTTGTGCAAAAGAAGCGAGCTTCACTGTTGTCTGAAAATGTCAACAGGCAGCTGGCTTAAAGCAAAGAAGTAGTAGGCTTACCTTTTATTGGTAACCTAACTGTTACAGTTCATTGTTTCTGAAATAAGAGGCCTAATCGCGATTCATTTTCAGTTAACTATGACATAAATGCGATTAATCGCGATTAAATATTTTAATCGTTTGACAGCACTAATATGTATATAATTCAAAGGAAGTACAAACTACGTAAAATAGCAATTGAAAGAACAAAGATTTAAAATTATAATTAAATAAAAAGAAATGTGCAGTAAGAATAGTGTCATTTTTAGAGCTCAGTCATAGGTGAAATAAGAAATGTTTTTAACCTGGATTTCAAAATTGCTACATTTATGGCACATCTAAGATCTTCTGGCAGTTTGTTCCAGTTGCATGCAGCATAACATCTAAACGCTGCTTCACCACGTTCAGTTTGGACTCTGTGCTCTACTAGCTGACCCGAGGCCATGGATCTAAGAGCCCAACTCGGTGTATATTCTTTAAACGTGTCAGAGATGTATTGTGGGCCCAAAGCAATCAGTGGTTTATAGACTAGTAGCAACACTTTAAACTCTATTCTGTAACTAACTGGAAGTCAGTGTAAAGATTTTGGAACTGGAGTAATGTGCTCTGTTCTCTTGGTCCTGGATAAAACTGTAGCCACAGCATTCTGAATGAGCTGTGTAGCGGACTTTTTGGAAAGACCCGTTAAGAGACCATTACAGTAGTCCACACTACTGGAAAATAAAAGCATGGATGAGCTTCTCTTGGTCTTTTTGGGACACCAAATCCTTGATTCTTGCTATATTTTTAAGATGACAGAAAGCTGATTTGGTGATTGCTTTGATACTGCTGGTGAAAGTGAAATATCTTGCATGCCTGCTTGCTCCTCAGAAATGGCAAGACCTTGATGTAACAGCAGAATCATTTTCCAAGATGAGTTCAGATTACATATAACTGATTTACTGCCTCGACATTTGCTTCTAATTTATTTCGGAGTCATTCATAATGTGTGCGAAAACATTTGTTCAGCACTGTGAGGACCTATCCTGGACGAATAAAAGATACATTTGTCAAAAGGGGAATTGAATGGGACCCGGCACCGTCAACAGTCTGCTTTGTTTGGGAGCCGAAACCGGAATTTCTAATATGTTGTTTTAACATCTGCAAGACAGGAAGATGGAATATGAAACACTAGCACTCGTAGTCTTTGAATCGGGAGGCCCAGCTGGCTCTCGTAACAAGAAAATAAGAAATGGAGGGGAAGTATCTCCATCGAGAGCGCGGCAGAAAAACATGCCTGTATGGGGCTGTATTGTGCTCGCGAGGAGGGAGGAAGAGGAGGGGGGAGGTTAAGGCAAAGACCCGCAGCTGACTGGAGAAAAGACTTCCATACAGTACAGCTGCGCCGAAGAATGAATGCAGTCTTTTTCGTTCCCGCTCTCGTTTCGACAAAACCCCTGTGAGCTCCGAGCTCGAAAGTTCGCCCTCTTGCAGAATTGAGAGATTAAAAATGAAAATTGCCGCCATTGTGTCGCACTCAGAAAGCAGGCTGACATTTAGCCTTTGTTGCTTTTTTTTTGGCCCGAACGATGCATTTTCCTTAACGAAGACAAGACGCAACCTATTAATGATGCAGTTCTAAGGACGTGGTGGTGAGGCCTTTCGTATTAAAAGACCTCATCGGAATCATTACAGAGGGCTAATTTCTCATTGCAGTGGAGTATAAATAGAACTCATGGCAGAAGTGATAAAGCTCTGTTTGCTATAGGCTTAAGTCTGAAGTGTAGCCAGTGCTATATAAAAGTACAGGGGAAGCTGGTGTTAATTTAACTGAGAAGATAAAGCAACAGTAGATTCCAAGTCGTAACCCCAGAGTCAACGCTTTTAAAAATTAGGTCAGATCAAAGGAAAGGACCACATTTTTTAAGGAGCCCAGGAAAGAGGGACATTTGGTCTTCTGGGCAGTTTTACTGAATCTGATACCTTTCTGCCAAACCTCATTTCTGCAGTATTCTTGAAGTAGGCTAGCTCCACTCTCCCTGCACTCCATCGCTCTCCATGACTATGGAGGTACTTGAGCATGCAGGCAAACCACACTGGCCAGCTCCCAATATTGATATTTCCTTTAATGGTGAAAAGTAATGCACTCCTGGTTCACGTGTGCTCCCAACTCCTTATAAATGGATTGTTTGGGTCCCATTGCTTATTAAAAGCCTTTTAATTTGGAGATGATGAAAGGACAGAGACGGGACCACAGATCCGCTACAGACACAACAGTTTAGGCCTAACCACCCCCACCCCTCCCCCCTCTGCATTTAGAACCCTCCCGCTGTTGTTGCCCTGGTGATGTGCGCACTGAATTTCTCCCTGTAAGCTCCTAATGGGGAAGAGGGGAGTGAGGTGAGGGTGGAACCTGAGACGCTGGCGGAGGCTGTGATTTACTCAGGGAGCTGCAGCTCCGGAGACATCGCCTGTAATTATGTCGGGGACTCTTTATGAAAAGTGAATGAATGGCAGCGGCTAAATAATTCATGCTCCACCGTTGACCGCGGGATTCGCCCCCGTTTTTAATATTTCATTAGCGGCAGGTGCACAGGTAGGCGCGCGGTTTTGTTTACACATTGCTGGCCTCCTCGCCGTGTCCTGTAGGTCACCAAGCGAGAGTAAACACACATCGGCAAGAGGGGAAGTGGTCCACAACGCAACACGTAGCTCACCGCGACTCTCATTCCTCTGCGCAATCCATCACAGCTTCTCCTGGTGCACCTGGGTACAGTACGGCCTAATCACTTCATTTTCTCAAGCCTGACTGAGCAGTTGGCATTTCTGTGGCCCAACACAAACAAATCCCAGTCACATACACATGGGGTTCTTCCCTAACATGCTAGTAGTGGATATAGCAGAGGCATATAGTGTAATGTTAGCTTTACTACTGGCTAAAGATTCTAGAGCATGGAATGGTATTTTACAACCCTTATGCCTACTCCATACCAGGACAACTTAAGCTCCCACCCCGAAGGGGTATTTACAGCTGTGCAGTGTCGTTAAGTGAATTAGATAGCTATTTATTTCTGTGTAGAAACTATTATGGTGCGAACTGAACTCATTCAATGTTGCAATGTGGATTTGTTGGTCATAGCGTAACACTATGCAACAATTTTACACTTTTTGAGGTATGGTTTTATAGGCAACTAGTTTTGGTACCATCCTCAAATTCATTTTGATAGCATATGGTCATGTGAAGGAGGCAAAGGCAAAAGTTATTTGTGAGTTGCAATAATAGGTAACTTTAGAATGGATAGAGAGTGTAAAGAATATCAGTATAGTGACGCATAAAACAAAAATGTAGCTCAAGTCAATGTCTAGGGGCATCATGCAAAACGGACAACAAAAAGCCAAATGTCGACTGAGAGGAAGGGAGACGAGCAGAGTCTTCTCCTCCTGCCCATAAGGGAAGAATCACCCACACCTGAACACCACTCCACCTGCAGCAGTGAGAGGGAGAGAGGCACAGGTACACACAGTGGGTGCGTTTAGAGGAGGCCAGGCGGGCTGTGACATATTAGCAGTAAAGAAATGAAAAACTGAAATAAACTATTTGCATAAGTGTTCAAACCCCTGTGCTTTTGTGTTGCAGATTTTAACAAATTACCAAAGGGCAAATTATATCCTAGGTACCACTTATTTTCCCTTAACTGATAATAATAATTAGAGATGTCCTTCTGGATGTAAAAATCACTCTTGTCAGTCTGGTGTGAAAACTAAAGACTAAACAGACAAAGTAAGTGAGGAAAAGCCTTTAGGAAATAATCGTCTGTCGGACAATATCGGGCCGTCAGTGAGCATCTGCGGCCCTAGCCTTTGCAGTATGTCCCGCATTATCCGTGCTATTCGGACCCCTGTCTGTGGCTTTTCAGCCGATTGAGCATGTTGAATCAGTTGCGGAGCCCATCGCTGAGAGAGATCACTCTGATTGGCGGTTTGGCAAAACTAAAAAAAAAGAAAAGAAAAAAGGTTTCTTTTATCTACAGTTCTCGACACAGGTTCAGGGAAGCCCCTTGAGCCTGTCGCTGTAGTATCCGTGATTGCACCCATTTAGCATACAGTTTCTCGTTATTTTTCCCCTCAACCAAAAGACCAAGGGGCTGACAACTCCTGTGCCATTTGCAACTTCTTATGAGACATACTCTCAATTAGAAGTAGAAAAATAGAGCTTTGGCCCATTTGAAGCCCTGATCAAAATCCTACTGAGAATCTGTGGCGTTACAGTCCAGAAGTGCCATCTACCTCTACCATAGATTATCTATATTATCTCTGCCTACAAGAATGGGGAAAAACACTGCTGAACAATTTGCAAACCTGGTAATTTCTCACTTCAAAAGACTTAGGGCTGTTATTACAGCAAAGAGGTTCTCTACCAAGTATTAATGTATAGGGGCTGAATACACACGCAAGCAGGATATTTTTGTTTTTAGTGGATTTATTATCCATTTTAGTAGACAACTAACACATTTTGCCTTAAGAAATATACTAGAGCATATGTGTGCACAATGAAAATACCGTTTGAGAAAATAGCTTTTGTAAACCAGAAAATGGTGATTGCTTTCAGAGGGGTTGAATACTTTGGCAAGGCACTGTAGGTAAAGATAATACAATTCAAGGCTTGAAGTCAAGGGGCCTAGGCTAGGGGTCATCACTTTGGTATCTCTCCCTGTGTGACCGGTCATTGACGCCTGACACAGAAGAATGCACAGAGTAGTCTTTCCACACCTAGGTCTTCTGCTGCAGTCTGTAAAACATCTGTGACAATAAGTCATGTCAGTGTGTTTCACTATGAATCAACAGAATGTCGTTATAGATACAGCAATCCATACATTCTGCAATGTTGTTATGCACAGAAGATCAGAAACAATGTCTGACTCACAGAGCTGAAGACTTTGGATAAGCACACACTTTAAAACAACACTATGCAACAATTTGTCACCTTATGAAATATGTTTTTATAGGGCATCTAGTTTCTAACTAGTAACTAGATGATACTTTGGTATCGTCTCCACATTTATTCTGAAGGTATATGGCCATGTGAAGACAGACGAAAACGTGTCATTCCCACTAGCCATACAGGATATGAACAATGTAGTTCTGTGTTCCATGCTGGAACATCCTGCGAAAATGAAAGAAAAGCTTTCAGAATATAACATATCACCAAAAGACACTAATTAGCATGTTAGCAACCTTTTATCAGTGCCAGTTGAGCTGTTGGTGCTGTCAGCAAGGCTTTTGAGCGCCTTTCAGGTAGTTTGCTTTTTGTTAAGACGAAAGCTCCTTGCTGCTGCTTTAAGATGGTCTCTCAACTCGTATGTGATGGCCTTCTCTATAACTAGAATGCACATGTTTACATTTGATTCATCATTTAGAATAATCAGTGTACTGTCATTGAGGCACCTTTTTAGAGCAGCACATGAAAAACGTATTAAACACAATGACTGCCACCCAACTGGGTCATTATACATCCATTTCTGAAATGGCAGGGTGTCGTACCTCTTTTTCAACATCCAAACGCAGTGAAAGGCTTAATGTATCTCATTTAACGGATGATAATACGAGTGACAAGTATCATGAAATATGCATGTCCTGAAATGCTATGACTACCAATGATATCTCTCAAATTAAAATGAGTGTTCCAGCATCAACCAAGGGGTGTTAGATGCATATGCACTCTGAAACTTGTCACTACCATTCTGTTTGAAATCATGATCCAACACGTCATCGGAATTTTAAATGAACCTACATAAGGGCAGGCATAGCTACGTAATGTTAGCATTATGCTAGCATGCTTCCATACTTGCGAAATAACCTCAACCGTTTAGTGTTACTGAACAATACATGAATGCAATACGTTCCAAATAAGGTCAAAGTAATATACCTAATGCATTAAGACATTGAGCAAGAAATGTTTACATCTTACCGTGAAAGTAGGTGTAGGCAAACTTTTCAGGCCAGTCGTAGTCATTACTGAATGTTTTCAGCTCTCGGCTTTTCTTTCGATACTTCTGCCTGTTAACATGCGTCATCCTCATACTAATCCAAGAAGTTATCACAGGGGGTGTGTCGTGTACTAAGGTGGGTGTGTCGTGTACTAAGGTGGGTGTGTCGTGTAGTCTGCAAGACTGCATATACACCCTTATAGACCCAGATTGACGCCCTGAGCTGCAGAAAAAAAAATGCCGGCAACAGTGTTAATAAAAAATAAAAAAAGCGTTCAGGATGTTTTTGAAATCACAGGCTACTCCATAGGATTATTGTGTAAAAGAGACGACACCTGTGACCTAAGCTTCACTCTTGTATGCTTCAAAAAGATGTGCTGATACTGTGAGTAGCCCTGGCGTTGAGCCCTGTGGTAAATGCCCCCGATCTCCCATGCAGAAGCACTCAGCATTTAAGCTGCTGGCAGGCACTGCTTACGTACACGGCTATGCTAATGCTTGGTTTACCCTCTCAGTCTGCGGTAACCTTTTGGTGGCTCACTGGAGAACTCGTTGCCCCTACGGTGAGTGGCACTCCACGGTGGCCTTCTGGGTGTGTGGTGTGTGGACAGTGCAGGCGGTGGCTCAGGCAGTGGGAAGGCTGAGAGAGACGGAGGATTATAAAATAGCAGTGTTTACACGCAGCGGCACCGCAAGAATAAATTAGCGGGAGAGGAAGGAGCGCCGCGCCTCGCCCACCCACCGGCTGACATGCTGACACCACTGGCAGAGGTGTGCTTCTATGTGTCTGCCAGGCGAGACGCTGTCACGTACGCAGATTCACACATACACACACACACACACACACACACATTTACAATTCAAACTCACGCATACACACGCATGCATCAACACAGAAACTTGGAATTTGTCTTAAATAGACTTTCACTCACCATGATCATGTCTGCTCATTCTCTCTCACACACACACACACACACACACACACACAGACACACACACACACACACACACACACACACACACACACACACACACACACACACACACACACACATTCAAACACACACTCACACGTGTATTGGGCAGCACACACACACACACACACACACACACACACACACACACTCACAGACTATAAGCAAATGTATACACTAACCCTTCATGCCACCAGCCACTCTGCATTTGAAAGGCAAAATACTGTCCCTTCTGAGTAAAAATTTTGGTGTGTTTTTGCATTCTTTCTTTTTTTGTTGTTTTTTACAGTTCTGATTCCTTTTTCCCCCCTTTCATCTTTCTCAGTACTTGTTTATCTCCGTTTGCATTTTAATCTCCAGAATGATCAAAGGAGGTCCCAACCCCCCTCCAATGAGTCTTTTTATGAATCTTACCGACTGCAGAGGAGCTGGTGAAACAGCATTGTTTGTTTTTGTCCCCTCTTAAAGAACAGCAGCAAAGCTAGTTCAGGTGACAGTGACGGCCCAGCCCAGAGTCGTGTTCAGGACTTATTCATATGGAATCTGTCTGAACAAACTCCCAGCATACAGGGCCCTATGGACCTCTCTGTACACACGCATGTTCATTATAAAAACTTTTTTTTTTAATTATTGGTCTCATCTTCTGTTATTACTCACCCTCGTCCTCTAGCCAACACATGAATCACTGTGCGAATACATATCTAAGAATGTCCTACTTCCCTGTGCGTTGACTAGACACGAGACACGCACATATGCTCACATTCCTGTTGACTCTGGACTCTGTCACGCTGTGTGTTTGCCCTGTAGTCTCTAGAGCAGAAGCCCTGAGTGAAGCGATCGTTTAAAAAGGGCTTCTTATGTTTGCAAACACAGCCGAAGCGACGCGATCGCTCGCTCACTCCATATTTAATTCAGACGAGTGACTGCGGGGCTGCGCTGCCATGTGACTGGGAGAGGAACCTCTGCAACGCATCTCCCCTGCGCGCTCTTAGCTCCATAACACTCTTTTTGTTTCTTCACTGTCATCAGAGGCGAGGCAACCTCTCAGCGTTTATTTTTTTTTCAGGTCGCCACAGATGCGCACACAACATGGACATTTATAATGCATCTCTACACGAGGGTTGAATGCGAGGAGGTTGTGCTTTGATGACAAAACAATGTCTGTCGGGCAGTCACATGATCATGAACGACATTTCATTTCATCCCTTTGTCTTGTTTGCCCTTGTGGCAGATACATCTAGTTCCATTAAAAGTGGATGTTGGTCTGAACCATGAAAATATGTATTTCGAATACCAGTAATCATACTTAGATTTACATGAAGGATTAACATGAGTTAGAACTATAAATAATTTATATGGGTTTAGTTGGAATACAGGGGAAATGTCGTACAAAGGAGTTCAATGTAGTACTCATCACACACAAGCTACTAAAGTGAGCATGCTGTCAACTGGAATCAGACTATTTAGCAGAAAGGCTTACAGTACCGTGTGGTAGCGCACAGTGTAGTATGCACGAGCCAGTTTGTGTAGTGGATACGCTAAAAGAGCAACACCTGCTGATCAATTGTGTGGTGAACCAGTACACATGTGGAGCATTATGTTGAGTAGAGATGTGAAGTTCTGGTTTTGTGTTGCAGGTGAGCAGAGTTCCTGTTGAGAGCTGCAGTCAGTATAGCACCTGCGACGGGTGTCTGGGCTCCGGAGACCCCCACTGTGGCTGGTGTGTCCTCTACAACAAGTAAGTCCAACGCTCCTCCTCGGGTGTCTTTCTTTTGTCACGCGTCTCTCTGGCAGTAAGACACTTGGCAGACATGAGGTGTACAAACTCCAACTCCATCTCCGGTCTCACTTATTATTATACCGTCTTCCTACGTGCTTTGAAGATACCATAAAGAGTGGTGTTACATTTAACACAGACACATTCAAGGATTTTAAAGACTGTGAAATATTAGTAAGGAATCCTAGAAAGTGCTGATTTCTCCTGTCAGTGCTCCCATAGATGCCTAATGTGAATAGGCTGAGTCATTTAGTCTCTCCAGTGATTAGTTTGCTTACCTACTTTCTCAAATAGTTTGCCCTCGCATTATGACACCAGGAAGCTTTAAAACACTGTCCATAGAGCGCAATATAAAGGTTTTACACCCCAAAAATGATAGTAGTGTCAGACTACAGCCAAGTGTGTTTTGTCAAAATAGCATAGGTTTGGGTGTAGAAGAAGACACTTATGAGCATGAATGCACTGCTTGGAGGTGGGTGAGAGTTTAACCTTGCTGGTAGTATGGCATCAAGGCTCACTGCCTAAGGACAAACCTCTTAGATCACTGATCTGAAAACAGACAAAGAATGGAAGTCTCCATCTTCGCTCCTGTGTTCCTGACCTATAATAGGCATATGGTCTCGTAGTCTGTTCCCATCAGCCCTGTTCTTCCTGCTGGTGCAGCTATGTTTTAGCGGTCAACATGACGGATGGCATTTAGAATTAACCCGTCAGTGCTTTTGAAAATTTGGTAAATGGAGGAAAAATGTTTTGACCTTTTTATGTTCCCCTTGTCCACCTTATGCCCCCCCCCCCCGCTCCATAGTTAACCTCATGAACTACAATGCTGTCAAGGCAACAAAGTAAAACTCCAGTAAAAGTGAAACCTTGGCATTTGTTAGTGATCGACTAAGAGCAATGACAAACAGCCATTACCGATGTTCCCCAGTAGGCTTCTTAAATGTCGCCTATCAGTAAATCCTAAATATTTCCCCAGCGTATTATCATCACCATCAGTCTTATGGCCTGAACATCCACCCTGTGTTCTCCTCATCATTCATTCCCCTACAGCATGAGCACAGGGTCTGGCTGAGGTCAGTCGGCCTTAATGGATCATAACATGAATGTGCCTGGGAACATGAATGTGCCTGGGAACATGTAGAGCCTCAACCTCAACATTAGAGCCTGACCGATAAATCGGTGTGGCGAAATTATCGGCCAATATGAGGTAATCATCGATAAATTAGATAATTAAAAAAGTAATGATGAGACAGAAGATGGCTCCTTCACCTATACTACCAATGTTGTAATTGCGTAGTTTGTCCACCCAAGGGCACAAGGCAACACACTTCTTTCCTAGGCTACAAATCCTATTATCTAACTCTGTCCAATATACATATTTAAAAAATATTTACATATATAATATTATATGTTATTTTTATGTTATGTTATGTTTGCCCAAACCACGTTTTGCTGCTGTTGATGATGAACAATGAAGGATTCCTAAGATTTTGCATGCATTGAAAATTATTAGAACATGAAACAAACATACGAATTTTGGAACAAGTAAGCTGCATAACAGAGAGAGCTGATTCAGACACCCCCGTGCCCGGTCTCTTCATTTTCCTTCTCTTGCGTGTTCAGTTTTCTTGCGTGTTGACTGCATAGGTGAAGTTGTCTTTTAAAAAGTGACAAATGGAGGTTGGAAATGTTCTCTTGTAGCTTGTATAGAATTAAAAGGGTAATAGTCATTGTGACCGATTAGGGGTAAGGTTGTAGCCATCTTGATCAGAACTCCTCAATCACTATATACACAATATTGACATCCTCAAATCAAAATATAAAATCGGTATCGGTCTTAAAAATCGTATATCATTTGGGCTGGGGTAACACTACGACTAGATGAAGAGATGTTTTTCCGAAAATGGCACTCTGGATATGTACTCACCACTGCGGCCCATTGATGATTGTGCCGTTAAATGTTCGAGGGCTCAGCTCGTTCAGAGACTCGATTAAAAATATGCTTCATGTCTCTCGGAGAGGAGCGGTCTCTATGGAGATGGACCAGGGACGTTCGGCAGTGAAAGCCTGTGACGATCTGCCCGCGAACTTTTCCTGACACCCCCGGCAGGCCTGGAAAGCCGCCAGCCAATCGTGGCTCAGCATTGGCAGTGCCCTGTTTCACCTGGTCCCCACAGGATGTGGCAGGTGACAGCTGCCCCAGATGTTTTCTCTTCCACTTTCACTCTCTCTCTCTCTCTCTCTCTCTCTCTCTCTCTCTCTCTGTTTTTCTCCCACTCCCCCCCCCCCCTCTTTCTCCTGTTGACCCTTGGGCACCAGCTGGTAGGGAGACAGGAAGTGTCTGCATTTTGTTGGACCCTGGCCCACCCCCACACTCTTCCTACACACGCACACACACACGCGCACACACACACACATGCGCACACACACATGCGCACACACACATGCACACACACACACACACACACACACACACATGCGCACACACATGCCCCACCACACAATCCCTCCACCCCGGCACGGGTTGTCATCGAGGTTCTCTCCGGACTGTCGCGTAATTGATGAACTCCCGAAGAACTCCATGTGAGAGGCAGCCTGTGTTCTGTCACTGGCAGGAGGCAAGGGTCCTCCGAAGGAAAAGCGTGTGTGACTGCAAGACACGCCGCCTAATTTATGGAGTGCGATGGGTGGGAGATGGAAGGGCTTTTGACATACTCGTGCAGATGAACCGAGGGAGGGCTGATGAAGGGGGGGGGGGGGGTAAAAAAAGAGAGGCCCCCAAAGGGGGAGGTGCAATCTTGAAGAGAGGATATTGACAGGAGAGCCCTAGAAACATGTTAGGAAGCATGAGAGACCGGATTTTTATTATTTTTTCGCCAGCCCCCGAAAAAAAATGAGGAAGTGGGGAGAAAAAAAATTGGCGAATGGTTTTTGAAACTGCGCAGAACAAGCGTTGTGATTGGTGGTTTGTTTGTTCTTTTCCTCCAAAACGGTGTAATATTTTCCTGGTGTCAGCCGCGTTGCTGCTTTGTTCATTCATTTCTTCAACCGAGGAGCGGTGAGGTAGATAACACTGTCCAGGGGTGGTGGAAGGCGGTTGGAAGGGGGGGGGGGGGGATTCTTTGTTCTGAGCCCCATTCCTGTGAAGACCTTTTTGCAGATTCATGGAAGGGAGCCAAAGAAACAGAAAGAAGAAGAGAAAGTGGAGGGGGGAAAAAAAGAGAAAACTTATTCCTTCTATTTCCATCTCATCCATACCTTAATCAAGATAAAGATCTTTAATTAAGATGTAAATCGGGGATTGATGGAATAATTAGCGTGGGACTTTGCGGTGCCAGTTTGGAAATGGCATTTGTTTGCATATTAATGCCGCGGCCCACCCGAAATTTACATGACCTTGCGACGAGACGCTCACAGCTCAATTAGGCGCAGATCAAGCACAGTGATGAACAGATTGAACGGAGGCTGACTTTGTCCTTGCACCCGCTTCTAACCTCTCTTCCTACACCCCCCCCACCCCCCTCCTTCCCGGTTCTGAGCGGGTGCCTCCACAGCCGTGCCACAGCCAGACGGCCAGTCTCACACCACCCCTGCCCACCACCCCATGTCGCCTTCTTCCCTTACCCGCCTCCAGCATGGCGACTGCTGTGTGCCTGCTCTCTCTCTCTCTCTCTGTCTCTCTCTCTCTCTCTTTCTCTCTCTCTCTCTGTCGCTGTATCTTTCTGTACCCTCCATCCAACGAGAGCAGGCTGAGCTGGAGACGTAGAAAGACAGGTGGGCTTGGGGGGCTAGCATTAGCATGCTGCTAGTCTGTTAAGTCAACAGACACCTCAGTGTAACTAGAGTGTAGCGACAGCTTCACCAAGTGACCTTTTTCTTCAAGACTGCTCTTTACCAATCCAGCCTTTAATCCAAAGCAGCTAACCATTAATAGAATATTCATGTCTTCAGGCTGTGAATTAACCCCTCAACCTCGATGTTGTTGTGCTACCCCAGGTTCAGCGGTTTAGTGTGGCAAGCATGCTCCTCTCCACCTCCTCCTCCTCCTCCTCCTCTGACACGAGCCTCAGTGCTGTCGAGGTGCACGCTCGGGGTTGGAGAGGGGACGTGTCCCTGTGTGGAGTGTCACCAAAAGGGGGGCGGGGGGTGTCCCAGGAGAGAGCCAGAAATGGGGCTATTGTTCCCCAGCATGGGGTGTGATGATGGGGGCCTCCGCCAAGCTGAGTCCCACCGCCGCTGACGCTAATGTCTCCACGTCCTCCACACAATGCAGCTCATTACCGACCACACCTCAAACACATGCCCGATCACAAAGCCACCACCATCTCAGGGGGTAACCTGCTGCTCGGCACACACGCAGTGCAACTCCACTCGGGGCTGTTTGTTTCATTGTGGAAACTGTGACATTTCCAGAAAAGATCGGGGGGCTGCTTTATGATGTTCAGCCATATGTGACTGCCTCTTTCTTATTAGCGTTTTGTGCTCGCGATCAGTGGAGATTTGACCGGGGATTCACTACGAAGTAGCTAATTGCATTTCAAATATAAACACACCAATGTTCTTTTGGATTTTGGCATATAATTGAATCTAATTGAAAGCATAGTTGTATGACGTTTTTCTTTTTTTTTTTTTCTTCCATAATTTCCTACAGATGTCTAATTAAATTTTCAAGGTGACCTCCGTTGCTAACAGGAAAGTGGTGATGGTTGAACTGCTCTGTCACAGCCTGATACACACAACAACTTCTCCTCACTCGTCATTGAACATCAGAGAAGAAAACAGGGGGATATTTTTCTCTCATGAAAAACTCTCCTCTCATCCTTTTCTTTGAATTACAAGATGAAGGGCATGCCCATATGAGCAGCTTTCTTTTCCCTCATATTTATATATATATAATAAATCATATTTCAACTGTAAGGCTTCTTCTGTGAATCTTGCGCACCAGCTGAGGGGTGCTTAATTCTCCAATCTTCATCGCTGTTTGTCAGAACCTCCTTTCCCCTGGGAAGTCGAGCTGTTGCGTTGCCATGAGAGATAGCTTTTTAAATGCGTTCACACACACACACACACGCCACACACACACACACACACACACACACACACACACACACACACACACACACACATGCACACACATGCACCACCCACCAAATCCACTGTCTTTGTGGGGTGGGGAGGCTGGCTGTGACCTGCTTCCCTTTCTTCTGGTTGTTGTCTTGGCTTTGTGTGCCGTTCCCCAAGGGCTCTTTAGCCTCAAGCCATCATGTTAGCTGAGCCAGGGTAGAGGAAAAGGGGGGAGAAGTGGGGGGGAGAAAGAAAAGAGGAAGGAAAAAAAAAACAACGTGCACGCTGGGAAATAGTCTGTGTCCATGGCAACAACGGGAAACTGGAAGATGGATTTGAAGTGTGATTCAAATCAGCCCTATTTGGTGATTTCTGCGCAAATGTATCTGTTCATGGGGGCACTGGTGAGCATGTCTCTGAAGACCGCGCGGCGTTTCTTCTCGCTCGCACACAAGCACACTCTTGTTAAAGCAACACCAGCCACTGAGACTTCATTAGTGTTCTATAAACGATTCATCCTCTTGACATTTTGTCAGCCTCCGTTTAGTAAAGTACACACATTTATGTACATGAGTAAATATCGTGCTCCAAAATGCAACTAACACAATTTATTGTAATTCGGAGATAATAGTACCCTGGCAGCAAACGCTGAAAGGATAATGGAAAGGGAGGGGGAAAAAAAAAATCAATGTTTGATTTGGGTGATGTTTTAATACTTTGTCCTGTCTTCATTGCTGAAATGTTTGTCGTCACATCGTTTTTTTTTGTTTTGTTTTGTTTTTTAAAATCCACAGATGTAATGTAATTGCAGTTATGGTTGAAAAAAAAAACCAGCATGGTCTCGTTTACAAAATTAAGCTTTATTATAGTCAAAACCACTCTCTAAGCTAAGGCAGTGAAATGGGAGATGGTTAACACATATTAGCATCAGTTTTTCCAGAACGGTAATCTTACCACGTAATGACGTATGATGATATCATGTATGTTAACATCCACACACACTAATTACAAGATAATTCGGTTTTAGATTACTGACCATAGTCTAATGAACTGTTGGCTTAGAGCTTGTTTTTGATTCCATAGATTTGTTAACATCTCCTACATAGCACACTGATTAAAAGGCAATTCGGTTGTACTTTACTGACCATAGTCAAATGGACTGTCGGCTAAGAGCGTGTTTTTGAATCCATAGGTTTGTTAACATCTCCTACATAGCACACTGATTAAAAGGCAATTCGGCAGTACATTACAGTCCATAGTCAAATGAGCTGTCGGCTTAGAGCGTGATCTGCAATAGCATATTCTCCTCCTCTCACATTAGTTAATATGCTTGATTTGAGTCTTTCTCCGTCCGCTGAAACCCTTCTCTTTAACTTCGCACTCCCCCACAGTTCAGGACGGCTCCTTATGAAACCATGTGTGGGTTTCAATTTGCTGTTTCAAACCAGCCTGACCTATCATTTGCAACAAGTCTAGCGTGACCTTTTTAAAAAAAGTATTGCTCTGTGAAAACGGTTGGGGTCTGTAAAAAATCTCGTGTGCCACGTAGAGGGCTTGTGAGCATGTGCTCCGTGGTTTAATACAGGCTGCAGTATTAGGTACGGTAATAGAGCTCTTGAAAATTGAAATGGCCCAGGCCTGGTGAATTGGCCTTGCTTTAAACCATCTCCCAGAAAAAAAGGGGGGGGGTGATTCAGTCCTAACCCAGCCAGTTACACAACCGTCCTCCGCTCATTCGCTCGCTCGTCGGTTCGCTCGTCAGACGAGGGCCACGCGCTTGAGTCGGAGAGAAGGAAGGCGGAGCGGAGCAGCCGAATGGATCGGCTCAGCGTGCGCGCGCACGGTACACGGCTGCTTTCAACCGAAGGTTAACGCAGGACCCCAATCTGTCCTTCTCCCCCCTCTCCCTCTCCCCCCTCTCTCGAGCACTGAATGCACAGCCACCCTTCTTCTCCTTTGACAGTTTATGGCCCCATTTCCCTTAATCCTCGCGCACGTCAGAGGGCTCACCTGCTAATTGAAGATGTGGCGAGTCCATCGTGTCCTCCAGGAGAACAGAGGAGGGTCGTGGGCCGTGCTATTGTCTCTGTCGTCACGGGGGGTGGGGCGGAACGGGGGATGGTGTCGGTCATGGCGACCAGACATGGCGACCAGACATGACGACCACCTTACCCTCATCGATGGGTGGGGTGGCGTGGGGGCTGGGGGCCGGGACTTATCATAAATCACATTACTGCTGTTCCACCAGGAAGAGTTGTGGATGTAATTGGATGAAAATCTCATTCTAGAATCTGGTGCGAGAGAGAGAGAGAGAGAGAGAGAGAGAGAGGAAAGAGTACGACAAAAACAAGAAAGGAGTGGTAAATCTTCGGGCGAGATGTGCACAAGAAGTCGACATGTCTGCTGCCATTTCTTGAATTAAACATGCTCCCATTCTCTCCGCCAACATATGGCAGTAATTAGAGGTAAACAAATCATTAATGGCGTGTTGCGTCTCGAGTGAAAAGCGACAGCGATTGGCAATACTTTTTATTCGGCTTGAGATGCTTGTGCAGAGCAAGTGGGGAAAAAAAGGGTGGCTTGCTTTGGAAGGTGTAGATGAAACCCCAACACGAGCTTCACCATATATCTCCTTGCATTCGCATAGCTAATTTAGTCACATATGAAATGTTATCCAAAAACTACTGGGACTGTTTGGTCAAACCTACGTGTCTACTATACCTACAGTATGTCGTGATACAAGTCCGGTCCTGTGTCAATAGCCAGTGTTTTTGAATCCTGCCCCTTAAATTAAATGACGTCTTCTTTTTCGGTACCACAGCACTCCTAATGAAGATCATGGAGTCAAATGCCACAGTTTCATTATGGGCTGATTTATCTAAGCTGCAGAGGATACTTACTCGGGCTTGGTTGATGCGTGTGGCTTCTAAGCGAACAGCAGGAGGTGTCATCTCTAAACGCTTAGGCAGGGAGTTTTAATGCCGTAAATTTATTTCCCTCGCTTCTGTGTGGCTGTCTTCTGCATAAACATGCACAGGCTCCAACACCCTTTTACACCTCCAACAAACGCAACAACACCATGAATGTTTTAATATTAGGCAGCTTTTCACAGAATCAGCTGCAGGGGAGAAGAGGACACTCCCGCATCCAGAGGAAACAGAGAATGGGGGAAGAAAAAATGTAATCAAATTCCCAAGTTGATATTTCTATTCCAGGAAAAAGTGGGGCTTTTTTTGTTAAAGAAATTGTATGCCATATGACTGGCATTAGATACAGTCTTTCATCCTGTTTGTGTGGAGAGAGGCATCAAGGATCGCGATCAAAACACTTTCAAAGTATTGTGGTGGTGTAGACATATCTATGGCTCATCATAAAACTGGCTTTGTGCCGCTCCCCCCCCCCCCCCCCCCCCTCCAAGAAGATCTCTTTACAGGTGTGGTTGAGTGACGGGAAGAGTGCCAGATGAAGTCATTCGAACGCTCCATTTCCACATTGTTGGCAGTGTTTCGTCCCGTTTCATCTTCTGTGTATCTGTCTCATCATTAAAACACATGTGCACATATATTTTTTACTGGGTTCCTTATCAGGAAAACGCCGCTGCCATTGTGTAGCTGTCCATTCCAGATGTATAGTCTATTCCAGATGTGGTGCTGACCAGAGCGTGTGATGATGATTTTTTTTCTGTTTCTGTCTCTCTGTCACCCGTGTGTCAGGTGCTCCCGTCAGGAGGCCTGTGAGAAGTGGGCCGAGCCGCAGCACTTTGCCACGGAGCTGAAGCAGTGCACCGACGTCAGCGTCACGCCCAACAACATGTCCGTCACCTCCCCCGCCACTCAGGTGGGCAGCACAGCACAGCGCAGCGCAGCGCAGCACAGCGCAGCACAGCAGAGCTTCTTACTCACTCACACTCCAGGATAGGGAGGGAGGGAGGGAGGGAGGGGGGGAGAGAGGGGGATAAATATCCATACATACTCTGGTCCGTCTGTCTCCGCCTCCATATCTGTGTATGTATGGTATCTATAGACTTTTACACACCGCCTGTGCATACTGTATGCAGAGATACAGATGTTGACATACAGATCTATCTGCATATAGATGTCTCTCTTGTCACACAGGAACAAATCTGAAATGCGCACACATGGTTTTACATCTGCCCCTCAGGTGAGCGTGCGGGTGTTGAACGTGCCCAGTCTGTCGGCGGGGGTCACCTGCGTGTTTGAGGACCTGTCGGAGAACCAGGGGGAGGTGCTGTCCAAGGGCCAGGTGCTCTGCATGTCGCCCTCCCTACGGGACCTGCCTGCACTCACCCAAGGCTACGGTAAGGAGAAGAACAACAAGAACTTTTGTGTCATATTGAACGGATTTCATAGGGAGTGCTTTCCGGGGATAACAATGACGAGGGAGATGAGGAGAACAGGAAGAAAGCGTAGATTATTGATTCAGTGGGAAGGTCAGTGTGGGAAAGGGGACGTAGAGCCTATACGCACTATATCCACGTCAGGCCGTCATTGGGTGACTGGGAACAGCAGGCTGGGGAGGATTGGCTGGTTCATCTGGATTCATCTGTTTCTACTTGGAAAAATGTAAAGAGCACTCGGAAAGTGCTGACCTCCGCCAAGGCCAATAAATGCCGCAATATAGTATATCTCGCAACGTTACAGAAAGTGAAAGAAAATTCCTGGATCTGGCCCTTGACCCAGATCCGCTCCAACAATGTAACAGGTTCTTTCCCTGGCACATGCTACACCGTTCCACCTAGTTCCGTGAAAATCGGGCTGTTTGTTTTTGCGACAGACAAATAAACAAACCGAACCGAGAGCATAGCCTCCTTGGTGTTGGTAATAATACACTAATAGCTTTGCAGCCACCTACAAAAAAATATCATAATTTTTCCAACTTTACTTTTCTCCCCATGAACATCACATCGCAGTAATGTGTTTGCATCTACTCTTATTCGAGTTCCATTTTCTTTTTTCTTTTTTTTTATTTCTTTTCTTTTTTAAAGCTTCTGGTACCATCACAAATGTACTGATGGTAACCTTTAAAGCACACAGGGCTTATTATTTCCATTAATGACAATTACGGCCTGTCCGAATAGAAATATTATGCCAATTATCTTGAGGAGAGGCACACAAGTATAATTGGCGGCGCAGAAATGTAGGCATTAGCTAGGCGAAAAATGAAAGAGAGCGGCAGGTTTGGAAGAGTAAGTGCATTCCACTCGCGAGCGGAAGAGGAGAGGAGCAGAGCGGAGTGGGAGATGCAGTGGCATAGCCATCAGGGGGGTAATCAATGTGGCCGCTATTGAGTTTGGCTTGGAAGAGGGGAGTAATCATAGCGTAGGTAAGGGGGGCGGGGGTGGGGGGGGGGGGGGGGGTTTGTGGACTTCCAAAAAGGCTCCTCACAGCAGGAGAGGATTGCTTACTTCTTGTTTTCCCTTTTTTTCTCTCTCTTTCTCCGTCTCATGTCTCACTTTCTGAACATCTTTTTCCCCCCGCAGGTGACAAGCACGTGGTCAAGCTGTCACTCAAGTCCAAGGAGAGCGGACACACGTTCATCACCACCGATTTTGTCTTCTACAACTGCAGCGTCCTCCAGTCGTGAGTGTCTTCCATTTTCCGTCTTTTTTTAACCTTTTTTTTAATGTTTAAGTGGTGTGCTATCTGAATAGTGCCACAAGGGCCTGTTTTGGGGGCTTGATGGCGTACTGTATTTCCTTAAGAAGATGTTTCCTTTTTCTCTGAATTGCTTCCAAGAATGGCTTGGAGTTGCAGCAGCACTGAATAATCTTGTTTTTGAAACCATGACCCGTCAGATTGTATTAGCATTCTGTGGTTATTTATTTTGTGAAGATAGCAATCACTATTATTTCTAATGATGATTAAATAATTTTTATGAATATGTATGAGGTCTCACATGCAATCTATGTCACTATTCCAGGATACAAAGCATGAACAATATTTGTAGCAATAGAAATACACAAATACAATACAATACAATACAATACAAACAATCACAAACACAAACACATGCACAAACACATGCATGCACAGGAAAACAGACCTCCCTAAGGTCCCTAGTAGCTGTCTCAAATGGGGAGTCAGCTCCATCCCAAGCCAAGGTGTTCATAATGCAAAACCATGTGATAATGGGAGATGGCTATCTCTTTGTTGGATTCAAGGTGTGTGTGGGGGTTATTTATTTGTCAATATATTTATTTATTTATTTATTTGGCACTGCTGCACGAGCTGTGCTTTCTCTCTCCTATGAGTGCCACAGCAGCAGCAGCAGCAGCAGCCACATGTGGGGCAGTGGTCCAAACCACAACTGCGCTCTCAGGCCCGGCCAGAACAATGGTTCCCCGCGCTGGTTCCCCACGTTGGTTCCCCACGGGCCAGCTGACCAGACGGGCCTCTGAGCAGAACCAGAAGAGAAGAGAATCCGAGTTGGAGCGAAGCCCGTGGGCCGGCCACTCTCTCTCTCTTGCTCTTATCTCTCGCCCATCTCTGGCTCCCTTTTTTCCACCATATGTGTTCATTTGCACTTCAGTTAGCTAGCGCTAGGGACAGAGTCAGTGGCGTGGGTGTAGCTGCATAGAACTCCCATATCTTTTTACTCATCCACCATCACTGCCGTGTTGCTCAGTCAATAGAGAAGCACCACATCACTTAGTCAGAGTGAACAAACACAATTAGGTATTGTGTGTGTCTGTGTGTGTGTGTGTGTGTGTGTGTGTGTGTGTGTGTGTGTGTGTGTGTGTCTGTCTGTGTTTGTGTGTGAGGTGTGGTTTTTTTGTCCCGTACGTGACTGAAGCTGTGCCAAATGAGGCTGCATGTGCTGAGATATGCATCGCTACGACATAAAGAAGTCATGAATTCATCAGAGGAGGAGAAGAAAGGGGAAGGCGAGGAGAAGAAGAACATTTAGATTTGGCAAAGTCAGTCACACAGCACCCATCACACATGCGTTAAATACAATTTGTTCCCCTGGCTAAAAACCTTACATGGGTGTTTTTTTTTCCCTTTTGTCATTTTTTTTTTTTTTTTTTTTAAACAATTCAGAAGGGAAAAAATGCCTTGCTTGTCGGCTGGCAGCAACGCGTGCGCAACAATCAATTCTCCGGTGTTCGAGAGAGAGAGCCCGGGCAGCGTAATGCATGCAGGGGCTGGCTGGCTGGCTGGCTGGCTCACTCGTTCGCTCACTCCCTCGCTCTGCCTCCCAGTTGCCATGGCAACCCACCCTGGTTGCCGGCAGAGGCCTAGCCCTACCTTGCCAGAGTGCGGCCTGCCTGAAGCCTGTGCCAGATTTCCTGTTTTCACAAAAGCCCTGTGGGAACATTTAGCCCTCGAATTGTTTCCCTCTCTGGCGTGGCTTGGGGACAGCACTCACTCACCCTCACCTCTTTTCTAAGCCCTTACCTCCCCCTCTCCTCTCCTCTCCTCTCCTCCCCTCTCCTCCCCTCTCCTCTCCTCTCCTCCCCTCTCCTCTCCTCCCCTCCCCTCTCCTCTCCTCTCCTCTCTTCTCCCCCTCACCTCTCCTCTCCTCCCCCTCCCTCTCCCCTCTCCTCTCCTCTCCTCCCCACCATCTCCAACCCCGCGAGCTCGGCCCCGCTTCGTGCTTTTTTTTCTTCTTTTTTTTTCTTTCCTGTCTTTTTTTGTGTTTTTTTTTTTGTGTTCCCACCATTCTTCAGCCTGAGGGTTATGAGACTGCCCCCTCCCCTTGTTTTTGAGCTTCTGGGATAATAGCCACCTGTGAGAGACGAGGAGCAAAAGCTCTCAAGCTCTCAAGAAAAGGAGCTGTTGATTATACACATTTTACCCAAAAGGAACAAAAGTTTTTCGGGGAGACTTTTTATTTTTTTCTTCCCCCCCCCCTCTAACTACAACCCATTTTGTGTGCTTCTCAAAGTCTTGCCGCCGAAAAAGGGTTTATATAAAATCTTGCCAACCCTCTTCTTTTCCTTGTCGGCGTATCTCGCTCGGATTCATCTCTCCACGGTTAATTTTAGCTGCTGCCAATCGCTCTCTCTCTCTCTCTCTCTCTCTCTGACATATGCATATCTTTTTAAGTGTCATAGCAGGAAGTCACTTCTTTCGGTGAGTGCTCAGCAGAGTTCCCCTTTCTTCTCACGCCAGTGGGCAACATGGCAGCAGCACCCAGAGTTCTGTCAGCGCGCCAGGCTCGTCCTGTCCTGTCCCGCCGTGCCCGCGGTGACGACGGCGTTTAAAGATCCGCGCTCTGCGTCAGCGCCCCGTCAGTCGCCTGTTTGGCTAGGCTGTTCAGCGTTCCCCGGCTGAAATTAAAGCAAAGTGAATTGATGGGGTTTATACCCCTGACGCAGCATATTGCATATTTCATCTGGGGAGTTGCAGATGTGAGCGCAGTATTTACAGCACTTTTCCCCCTGCGGGGTGTGTGTGTGTGTGTGTGTGTGTGTGTGTGTGTGTGTGTGTGTGTGTGTGTGTGTGTGTGTGTGTGTGGAGGTCTGGGCTACTGGTGCACCGACACCAATGCAAAGCCCAAAGCACTACAGTTGTATGCATGTGGGTGTGCTGTGGGTGAAAATGGGTGTGGATAATATAAAAAACTGGGTGTGTATAATATTTAAAAAATATGTGTGTGAGAGGAAAAAACGAGAAAGCCATGTCTAAGAGGGAGAAACTGAGAGAGTGTATTTCCCTTAAGCTGGAGGAAGAGAAATTGATGAGGTACCAGTGTTAACGGAGTGAAGAGAGAGGGCATTGGGAGAATAGTGGTGCTTATACCTCGCCGTACTGCAGAGTGCAACTGAATGGCCTCAACATGCTATGATGATCCTTTTGGCCTCACTTTGGGCTTGATATTTTGAGGTGACCTGGGGGAGGGGGGGGGGGGTTGGAAGAGGGAGAAGGGATAGTTGGCAGACTGTGGTTCAGACATCACTGACGAATGCTCCCTTTTTCAATTCTTAAGGGGGGGGGGGGGCGTGGAGCGGAGCCTGCAACACCACAAAATATCCTCAATCTTTCACCAGACAGGACGAGGAGAATGAGAGCGAGAGAGAGAGAGGGATGGTGGTGGGGGGGTGGGGAGAAAAATAGGAGAGAGGGTGAGAGCTTCCTCAGGGCTGTGTGGAGATTATACAGTGCGGTGCAGCTTAAGGTGCGGATGTGTTCAGACTGCTGAGAGCCCTCCAAAGGGGATTTTTGAACTGTGTCTCGGGGGGGGAAGGATATGATTAGTATGGGACAAAGTATATGCTCCTCACACAGGCTCCCCTGTGCCCTGAATGCAGTATGGACCAGGAGCGGGGGCGAGGCGGGGGGAGAGCGGGGAGGGCAAAAAATAGAGCAGGGGCCGGGGTCAGCCTGCGATTAAACGAGGGATGAAATATCTCCGCTCGCTCCACCGTTTATCTCGCTCGTTCTCGCAGCTTGCCTCCTCTGGACCACAGGTGTGCTGTGTTTATGCCACACCGCAGGTGATGGCTATCTAATTGCGCCTGTCGTTATATTTTTCTTTTTTCTTTTTTTTTTTTTCTTTTTTTCTTTTAAAATCCTAAGTGGCTTTTTTGGGGGGGGGGGGGCTCCATTATGGGCTAATTGGAAGGCAGCTTAAATGTTTCAGGCTGACGGGGCTCCTAATTGTGCATGTCTTTGTTTCCGCTCGCCTGAAAAGATGTCAGCAGCATACTGACCACTGAGAGCTCGGGCCGACGCGAGTCCAGCCTCACACGGGGTGCATCATGCTGTGAGAGCCATGCTGTGTGAATATCTGTCCTAACTCTGTCCTCCTCCCTCCCTCCCTCCCTCTCTCTCTCTCTTTCTAACTCTCTCTCTTTCTCCCTCTCTTTCTCTCTTTCTAACTCTCTCTCTTTCTCTCTCTCTCTCTCTCTCTCTCTCTCTCTCTCTCTCTCTTTCTAACTCTCTCTTTCTCTCTCTCTTTCTCTCTTTCTAACTCTCTCTCTCTCTCTCTCTCTTACTTTCTTTCCCAGGTGCTCCTCCTGTGTCAGCAGCCCTTTCCCCTGCAACTGGTGCAAGTACCGGCACATCTGCACCAACAACCTGGCCGAGTGCTCCTTCCAGGAAGGGCGAGTCAGCAGCGTGGAGGTAAGGCATCCGAACCCCCCCCCCCCCCCCCCTCTGACCAATCGCCAGCGCACTCGCTCGCCACGTGACACGTCACTAACGACACACACACTCTCCCTAGCGAGCGATCATTAGTGTTTAACTAGACTAGCAGCGGCCAGAAGTAAAGAAGGAGGCTTGATCTGTGGAACTGGGACGACATTTGGCACACATCTCCCGAGCCCGAGCCCGAGGGCGACAGGAAGCGGTGTCAATGGTGCCGCTTGTCCTTGTGTTTCTCCCCCTTTTGTTTCGGAGAACTTGTGACTGTAGGTCCTTGAGGTGCCCTCAGGCTATGGGGGGGGGGGGGGGGCCCAACCTGGTCACGGCCCCTTTGAACCTGACAGGCCCTCCCCGTTCACATGTCACACACACACACACTACTCTGAATGTGTGTGTGTGTGTGTGTGT
>NC_045155.1:5035643-5040643 GCF_900700415.2 Clupea harengus | reverse complement strand
AGAGGGAGGCAGCAACTGGGAAAGAGAGGAGGAGAGAGGGATGGTACGAGACCAGAACAGAGTTAGCGAGGGAGAGACGAGGATAGAGGGCAAGAGGGAGGGGAAGATAGAGGGATATTGGGTAGAAAGAAGAGGGGGGGGGGGGTTCAGGAGATGGCGAGAGAGCCTTGAAGAGGGGGAGAGAGAAGCATAAAAATGAGGATATAAGGATAGAGAGAGCGAGGGAAAGAGATGAAGGACAGGGAGAGATGAAGCACGAGCTCCTTCCAAGCCCCTCTACTTGTAGCCCGAGCCAGAACTCACTCTTTCAGTCTTTCACTCGCTCCAAAACCAGCAGCCCTTTTTCTCCCCTTTTTGAGAATTTTGGGCCATGTGATTTAATACAGACTGACACCCCAATCAGGCTCCAACTCCCGATACTCGCTGTGTCTTTATGTCCCCCTCATCCGCCGCACAATGACCTTTGAGTGGCCAATTAAAGTGCCTGTTGAGACGGCCGTGGCTCCGCGAAGCCCGCGTGAATAGGACCGCCCGTCTGCCTCACTAATGGCCTGCCATGATATGTCCTGGTGTAAATTCACCAGACTTATTAAAGCGTATATTTCCTATAATCCTCCGTCATGGCATATCTCTGTGTCTGTGTGTGTCTGTGTGTCTGTGTGTGTGTGTGTGAGGGAGAGAGAGAGAATGACTCCCCGGCGTGCCGTCTGGAAAAGCTGGCAGGATTTTGTTTTGTGTAAGCAGGTGTGTGCTTCACCTTTAACCTGTAATTAAAGCCCTTCATGGCATTTTGTAGGGTGCTTGATGGAGCGTGCCCGCCGCAGCAGCGTGCATCATGGAGTTTCCTGTCAGTTATGAAATGGTAGCGTCAACGGAAAATGACATTAAGCATGAGATGGTGTGTGATTTTAGGCTGGGTTTAGGTGCAGGGTCTTGCATGTAGGAGGCGGAGCCTGGCATTTGTATTGTGTAGCTGCCTTCATTCAAAGCTACATGTTGGGCAGTGACAGCTGATGGAATTGTCAGTGCTTTTGCACTACGGGCTTTATGGTCCAGTCCAGTCATCTGATCAGATGAGCTTGGAAGATTTTGGATCTATAGTTGGTTTCAGTATGACATTACTCTGTGACCACAGTTTACGAAGAGTACATCATTTTCGTTTCGTTTCAGAGTGGTCACTGTCAGCAACTACTATTCTTTAAGAGTTTTTTTTATCTTTAGACTGCCGTTTTAAAAGTGGCCACTTTTTGTTATTGCTTTGTTCAGCAGGGTGCATGCAGATCTGGCCCCGTGTGTCGCCTGTCCACTAATACTGTGTTATTTACACTGTGGCTATGGGGAAAGGTGGAAGACAAAGATGGCTAACCAAACACCCTGCAGCGAAATATTTATGTGCCATCGTAATGAGGTTAATCGACTCAGGGTTGTCACAAATGTGTTGCCAAACAGAGGTAGTGTTTCCTGAGGTAATTATAACCAGGCCTGGAATTTTGCCATTTTTGGAGTAGGGATGCTTCTGTTTTGAGGGCACTAAGGCCTCATGTAAGGGCATCAAGTAAAAAAAAAAAAAACAAGGTTATTCATTAGGTTAATAATTGTACTGAATGGCTAAGTACATTAATGCCCTATCCCTCTTGCCCTTCCTTGGCGTGCTTTCTGAAAAGAAAAAAAAGTTACAGGGACAACTTGCCTATTCCACATAAAAGGAATGGTAACCACACATAAACAATCTCTCTCTCTCTTTCTCTCTCTCTCTCTCTCTCTCTCTCTCTCTCTCTCGGTGTGTCTGTGTTTTTTGAAAAAATAAATAAATGAATGAAGGTAAATCATGTGCGGCACCAAGGCCACAGTGGCCAATGAAAATGCAGTATTCACAAGGACACCAGGGCCACAGTGGCCAATGAAAATGCAGTACTCACAAGGGCACCAGGGCCACAGTGGCCAATGAAAATGCAGTACTCACAAGGGCACCAGGGCCACAGTGGCCAATGCAAATGCAGTACTCACAAGGGCACCAGGGCCACAGTGGCCAATGAAAATGCAGTACTCACAAGGACAGCAAGTGGCAAATGTTATTTCTCGGTGAAGTACAAATTTTTGTGATACAGTAGTGTAATTTTAGTAGTGTAGTTTTTTTCCCTACATCTCTCTACTGTGTTTAAGAGCTCCCTGGTCTCGACTCATCATGTCTCTTCAGATCCCTGCCTGCTGGCCTTGAAGCCCATGACCTCAGTGCTGGGCTCCTCTCTTCTCCTCTCTTCTCTTCTCTTCTCTTCTCTTCTCTTGGAGCTACAGAGCATACACTCAGAGGGTACTTTCCCTCCAAATCTGGAACAAGATCTAAAAAGATGCTGAGATTTTGATCACAGAGGCTTTAGGGGTGTTGCTTTTATTTGATTCTCCTCTCTCCCTCTCTCTCGCTCTTTCTTTCTTTCTTTCTCTCTCTCTCTCGCTCTCTCTCTCTGAGCACTCATAACTCCCTGTACCTATTCACTGTAGAGTGGGGAAGGGAATGAACCTCGCCAACAGCCACTCCTGCTTCTTAGTTTAGATAAGAGTGCAACCTTGAACTGTCTTATCTGCACAGAAGAGCGCTCTAAGGTACCATATAGAAACTGTACTATAAAAAGTTCTCTGCTCATCCTTCTTCTGAACGTCCTTCAGCTCTTTGTTCCGTAGGCCTCTATTGGGTTACCACTTTCTCTTCAGTCTGAAGAACCCATTATTTACTGGCTAAACATTCCTGTATGGCCGGAGGCTTTTGTAAAAGCCCACGAGGAACCTTTTCTCCTCTCCAGCGGGCCACCATGTGCAGACAGAGACAGACTGCGGCAGCAGTGGCATCGCCGCAGCCACCATCTCTCCTCCTGCGTCGCCGGAGTCATTACTGTAAAGTTAATTACAGCCGGCCGGTCTTTAACCTCGCAGGCGGCCCCTCCCCTCCGCGCGACCCCGGGGGAAAACGGCTCTGTGCCACTAATGGCCCGCCGAGCTCTCGGAGACACATTTTCATACCGGCCCCCTCTTCTTCCTGTCCCGCTGGGAGCCCACATCAAAAAACGGTGCCCCGCTTTTTCTCTCTCTCTCTTTTTCCCCCTCCTCCTCTCTCTATCTCTCATCCCTCTACAGCCCCACCCACCCCTCCTCCACATACCACATCCCTCCAAAACAACCCACCCACCCATCCCCCCCCCCCCCCCCCCCCCCCCCCCCCCAGCCCCAGCCCCAAACTCCCCCTTGGCGGTGCAGCTCTGTGGGGTGGCCTTTTATTAACGAGCGACGGGGCCAGTAATTAATTACAGGATGAGTGACAGAGGAGCCATTAGCCCGGCAGGAAGCGTGGCAGCGCTCCTGGTTTTCTCCAGGGCTCTCTTGGCTGGGGAGGGACAGGAGGGGGGGGGGGGGGTTGTAAGGAGGGGGCCGCATTGCTTTGGTGAGGGGAGGGAATGCCTTTGGGTGGGGGGTGGGGGGGGTTTTAGCGAGAGGGGAAGTGACACGGTGAGTGTCTGTCACCAGCAGGCCATTACAGAGAGGCCCAGGCTGTAGCGCTTCCACCGCATGCCGCCACAGCAGCGAAGCAAAGGGGGCTGAGCTGGAGACCGCCATCATTGCCCAGGCTGGGCTCACATGGCCCTTTATTCTTTTTTATCTCTGCTCTCTCCCTCTCTCTCTCTCCGTCTCCCCCCCCCTCTCTCTCTCTCTCTCTCTCTCTCTCTCTCCCTCTCTCTCACTCATTCAATCATGCTTTGTCTCAAATCACTCTTTCTTTACTCTCTCTCTCTCTCTCTCTCTCTCCTATTCTCACTCTCTGTCTCTCTTTCTGTACCCATGGTTTCTTTCGCTCTGTTTTTTTGTCTCTCTCTCTCCTCCCCCTTCTGTCGCATTTCCATGTTTTGTCACTGTCCCTCTCCTCTCTCTCTCTCTCACACACACACACACACACACACACACACACACACACACACACACACACACACACACACACACACACACACACACACTGTCCCTCTCCATTTCTCCCTATTGACCTTGCCCTTGCTCTCTCCTGATACTCTCTCCATTCTGTCTGCAACTTTCCCCCTCTCTCTCTCTCTCTCTCTCTCTCACACACACACACACACACACACACACACACACACACACACACACACACACACACACACACACACACACACACACACACACACACTGTTCTCACCCCATGGTGGAGATAAGCTATCTTTGTTTTTGCATCTCAGGACACTTTGTAAGTTAAACAGGCTGCCCCCCCCCCCCCCCCCAGCTTCCGGACAGTGCCGCGATCTGATTTGGGCCTCGCAGACCGCTGATGGGTGTCCTGAGTGAAAGGCGTCGCGCCTGAACCCCCCCGCATGTCTGCGGAAAGGAGTGTTGCTCCAGTCTAAATGACATCCGGCTCTCGGAGTCTCTCAGAGTTTTCACATGCCACACTTCTGTAGAGTCGGCAGCAACCGGGTGGATGTTGACATGAAGCTCAATTAAAACTAGAGGATAATGAGTTCCATTTTCTGGGTATGTTATGCCAAGGTGATGCATTGTGGGTGCAGTGTTGCATTCATAAGAGTGCTGCTGTAATTATAATGGTGCTGTTCAGATTCACACTAGTCATGCAATGCGTGGTGTGTTTTATGTGCTAACAGAGTGGTGCACATACGTACAAATGAATCCATGACTGTCGTAGTAGCTTTATACATTTCAGTGAGTAACTGAGAGTGTTTTTCTTTTGGGGGTTAGGGGCTGTTGGTGAAGAGTGAGGGCAGAAAATCTCATGTAGCATTTAATTGGAGCAGTTCCCACATGACACAGAGCTGGATGCCTTCCACTGCAGGGAGGGAGGGAGAGAGGGAGTGCATTTCATGGATTATGGCACATGCAGACTGAAAATGGGATTAGTGGAGGAAGCCGAGATGGAAAAAGAAGAATAGTGACCGAGCAATTCATTGCTGCAGAAATTGTATATGTAAGCAACAGCTCATTTGCCC
>NC_045155.1:5003143-5030643 GCF_900700415.2 Clupea harengus | reverse complement strand
GTGGGGGGAAAGAATGCTTTGCCTCTCCTCGCCTCATTAAAGAATTGCGTATGCTGAGGAACACTTCTCCTTTTTTGGGGAAATTGGGTACAGTGCAGAACATTGCTCTTGAGGGCACAGAATGACAATGAATATGTCTGGAAAATCTGCCAGAGGAAGTCAAGGTGACTTTGCACAGTCTCTGATCAGGGTGGGGGGGAGGGGGGGAGTGGGGGGTAAAAAAAAAGGAAAGCCTTTATCCCGGAAATCAGCAGAGACATCAATTCATAACGTTAAAGCCCGTGTGTTCACAATCCCGGTGAAAAATGTGGCATGTCAGAGAGCTGACATTGAGAGTCTCCCCACCCTCCCTTCACCCTTCTCCCCTCTCTCTCTCTCTCTCTCTCCTTCTCTCTCTCTCTCTCCCTCTCTCTCTCTCTCTCTCTCTCCTTCTTGCTCTGTCTCTCTCTCTCTCTCCCTCCCTCTCTCTCACACATATACATTCTCTTCCCCTCCCCCCCCATTTCTCTATCTCACTTTCTCTCCTCACCTCTCGCCTCCCTCCCTCTCTCCCTCTGTCTCATGGTGGCGATACAGACGGCAGCCTTCTGTGACCCATCTGGTTGTCACAGTAACCCCAGGGAGTCTTGTAAAATAATTAGCTCGGCACTGGATGTGGGTCTTAATTTGGTCTGACAATGTGACCTAGTGAAGGGGAATGTGGTGTCACCATTTCATGGGGTGTGGTGGGGGCTCAAAAGAATGGGGGGGGGGGGGGGGAAACATGTGGTGGAGTGTGTGCCCTTTGACCCCTTTTGACCTCTGTAAGGTCAAAGGGCAGCCTGCGTGCCTGCGTCCTTGGACAGCACGATTGATGTCCCGCGGCCACTTAATAATGAGGATCACGTCTGCTGCGCGCACCCGCCCATACGGCAGGGGCTCGGCGCTCCGGCGCGGGATTGATTGTTGTCCTTTCCCGGAATGACACATGCTGCCGCCGTCGGCTGCTCCATCCTCAGGTTTAGGTAGGGTGGGGGTGGGGTTGGGGGGGGTTGGGTGGCGCAGGGAAGGACCCTGCCTCAGGAGCGGCGCAGCCTTGCCCCCATCTGCTCTCCTTCATTTCCCCCCTCTCATCACTCACGCTGTCTCTGACCCCCGCCCTGTGCCCCAGTCCCACTCCCCGCTATGCATTTAAATTGAAATTGAAACATAGTTTTTGTAGGACGCCATTAATTTTATTTCAAACCAGCGGTGGTGTGTGTGTGTGTGTGTGTGTTTGTGTGTGTGTGTGTGTGTGTGTGTGTGTGGTGGGGGGTGGCGGGGGGTTTGCACAGAAAGCACAAGCTCTCCTGGACTTCCAAACCGGCAGTAGAGTGCAGGAAGTGTTGAGCGAGTTACGAAAATTCCTCCCCGTGGCACGTGGGATGGAGAGAAGGTGTGAGGGAAGGATGGAGAAAGACGGGGGGCAACAGGTGCCTCATCCGTCCACTCCTTAACACCCGGCTGCATGACTAATGGACGGGAGGGGTGGACAAACCTCCAGCAGGATAAATATTTATGACCTCAACTTTGTATTCTGCGAGCTTAAGTGATTTGCAGACTAGTTGGCACCGTATTTTAGAATTAGGAGCTATCTGTGTTTGTGGGAACTATAAATCTCACGTCAGCCTCTGTCTCTGTTCAATTTGACATCAGCAGGAGCCTCAGACTGATAGGCAGCCACTGTCTCCCCCCCCCCTTCCTTTGTGTGCTGTCTCTCCATCTCTCTCTCTCTCTCGCTCTCTGTTCCTCTTCCCCTCCCCCTGTCCAGTACCCGTATCTGCCTTTATCTCCTTGCCTCTCTCTCCCCTCCTCTCCTCTCCTCCCCTCTTTGTTGGGATAGGGCCCTTTCAGATTAATTGATAGTCTGATTACCTGTGACACCGCAGGGAGAGAGCATATCATCTCCTCTGGGCCTCTCCCCTGCATTCCATGAATCTCCGTTGAATAGTAATCTGGCCGTCACAAAGACATGCTGCAGATTACTCCTGCTCCCAGGGGTAGGGGGTGTGTGTGTGTGTGTGTGTGTGTGTGTGTGTGTGTGTGTGTGTGTGTGTGTGTGTGTGTGTGTGTGTGTGTGTGTGTGTGTGTGTGTGTGTGTGTGTGTGTACATCCCCCTCCACACACACACACGTGCACACTCAGGCATACACATACTCACCAAGACAGACATGTACACAGAAACACACAACCACACATACACACACACACACACACACACACACACTGGCTCACCTACTCATGGAAGGCAGCAGCCATCAATCAATAAGGCCGTCAAGTGGAGTCGCGCGCCTTCATTCCCACCTCGCAGGAGCCAGGTGACTTTGAGGCCGAGGGGTCCATGCTAATGCAATTGTGAGTGTCCTCCGATGGGCAACGCTGAATCAATCAGTTTCATCTTGTGTTTACTCACAACGCCCGTGCAACTTTTATGAATCGGTCAGCATATTTCACCTCTCCCTCCCTTCCCCCCACCACCCTGCCCATGTGCTGCTGCTGCTGCTGCTGCTGCTGCTGCTGCTCCTGCGGCAGCCATTGCTGCTTCGGGGAGATGGGTAAGAGGGCCTCTGATGCCACAGGAGGGAGGCAGTTTGAAAATGGATGCACTAGGTGAAGAGATGGCAGTCGAGAGCCCGAGTGATTTCTTTCCCCCTGTCAATTTCTTCTTGGACCATTACTGCCACAGTTCACTCGCAATTTTGAAGTAGTTGAGGCGCCGTTTGTCAAAAAAAGAAAAAAAAAGGGTGCATGTGGAGTGTTTGAATGTTGAATTTGTCTTCTGAATTGCGTGCCTCTTGTCTCAAATGGTTTCCTGATCCCTTGGTTGTACTCGAAAATGTGTCTGAGGTCCTTTCTTCGGCTCGGATAGGCCTGGCACCGCTTGAGAGATGTGTATGGGATTTGGACAGCACTGATAATCACTCAGGGTGGGCTTATTGTATTGCCGCTCGTTACGCTGCCCTTATCCCGATGCAAATCTCTTTCCCCTCGGGGGCTACTCCCCACCTCTCATTGGCAAAGAGGGAGCCAAATCAAGTTAACTGGTCCTTTTTTATGCTGCTTAATTTTTCAGCAGTTTCCTGTTCCCATCTGCCCTCCCCGCACTGCTCCCTGACACACACATACACACACACACACACACACACACACACACACACACACACACACACACATCGTCGAAGCAGCTGGCCCCTCTGCACTTTCCTACAATCTCCGCATTGTACTGCGACTCTCAGCTTCCGGCCCTTGAACAGGCAGCACTGTACTTGTGTCTTAGATGAGTCAAAGGTCCTGCCCGATTAGAGCCAATTTCAGCGGGCGGGATTAGCATGACAACGCGAAAGGTCGGCGCGGATGCCGACGATGAAGGGCGCCCTTGTGAGGTGGTTTCAACCGTGCGTCCAGATCGAAACTTTTAGCGGAAGGGTGTCTGAGTATGGTGAGCGACGCAAGCGGATGCGAATGTAGATGCTATCGCTTGCCGAAAGTGGCTCCCCTTTCCTGTTGATTACTTTACGAGTCGAGTCGGGTTTTAGGCCACTAGTGCAGTTTATTGACTTAACGTGACGCTAAGGGAAAGAGCAGGTGCCACGAACCCGTGTGTCCAGATCAGACAACTTCATAAAGTCATCTCTGTGAATGCCTGCCAATTCATAAATCAATCTCTCCACTGTAAAAAAGAAAAAAGGGCGGAGGGGGGGATTGGGGGGGGGGGGATCTTTTCCAAGATGTGATTTGTTAACGTGTCAGAAGCAAAGATGTGATTCTTAATCCAGGCTAAAATTCGTCCCTTCCTGTTACTTCCTTTATGTGTCTTTTCTCTTGATTTGCACTGCAGACATCAGCAATATGCTGCCATAGCCGGAATAAATCAGAATGATACATCTCCACCCCACCTACAGACACACACACACTCACACCCCCACACACACACACGCACAAAGACACACATACGCATAGCCTTTCAAATAAATGATTAATGTGTTAGTTGAAGTTGAAAATTAATAAGCATTTGCTTTTTCACCATATATGGCCTGGATTTTTTTTTTTTTCAGCCTGCATAACAAATGGTGCTCTTTTATCATGCCTCATGGGTCAAAATCAAAAGACACACTTCTAACCTACCTTTTCATATTTTCTTTCAAGGCAAAAGGGAAAAAAAATGTCCCTCTCTAAAATGAATCCATGAGCAAAAGAGTTGCTAAGTGGCACTGACCCCTGTGTGGTGGGCACAGGCAGTGTTGCCCAGGTAACAGAGCAGCGGAGGCCTTTTACCCGATGACCAAGTTGGGAACCGGCCTCTCCATGGAAAGGGCCTCTCACAAAGGACATCATTACAGTCTTTGCAGGGTAGCGTGGCTTTTTGAATGAAAACACTTGAACGTTATTTTCGTCAGGCTTTTTTGAACCAGCTTGCCCTCATTATTCTATTATTTTATATCGAGTGCTCAATCAGACATTAAATTCTCCAGTGCCTCAAAGTGCACCACGCCATACTGTGCAAAAGAGCTTCTGAGCAGCATGGGAACAGCCAATGGCTGAAAGAACACTGTGTGTTTTTTTTTGTGTTCTTTCAAAACTACCTCTACCCAATCTGCCAACTTCTACCTAGCGACAGGCCAAGAATAGCCCTTTCCATCTTGCACCAATTGCCTATCTGATACCCATCTTAATTTCCTCCCCGATTTTGTCCCCCCCCCCCCCCCCCAATCCGATACATTTTTCCTTTGATTAACGTAGTCTACTTATTTCTCCTCTGCCTTCCCTTTGGTGCACGGTTCAGGTCATAGATGGCTTGGACTGTAGCAGCTGGTCTCCATTTAGATAAATTGATCATCGAACGATGGTGATCAATCAGCCATATGAATTATGGACCTATTGTGTTTCTCATCACATCATGTTGCTCTAAGCCCTTTGCTGTGTAATTTGAGTCTCAGCTGCGTGCTCCAAATGAAGATATAAGCCCGTAAGTGATACTCCAGAACGTTTAGTATGAGATCAGCACCACGGCCACAAGTTCTCATGGGGAAAGAATGCTTTGGTTAGTCCTTGGACCAACAATCTCGCCTCATTTATGGGGTAGGCGAGTTCAGCCGCCGGTGCATATATACCCTCAGCGAGCACGTCAGCATTCCCAACCATGCAGATGCTCGCTAGCCTCTCGGGAATAAGACCAAACCATCACATCATGGCTCCCTCCCCTCAAAGGAAGAAAAACCTGACACTGTGTCTGAGATATTCAACCATAAAATGCTGCTGTCTTTTTTTCCCCCGGTCCTTTAATGTAGTCATTAAAATAATATGGAGACATATGGTTGGATTAGTGATCAAGGGGAGAGAGTGCGGAGAAATGACACTCCATGTGTCAGTTGTTGAAGTTTGTTTGAAATAGCGGCCACAGTGGATAATTCTTCTCTTTCCGTGAGGTAGTTATACTGGTTTGTCTTTTCTGCTGAGTTCAGTTCCATTTTTAAAACTTAATTAAATGTACAGGAAAGCTTCCATCATTAAGTTAAATTGATTTTCAGTCTGTCACTTGAAGGAGAGTGCATCGACAATTCTGCCCGAGCCAAATTCTGACTCCAGCAGTCTCGTTTTTTAGGGACTTAAAAGGAGTGTACTCTCGATTTTCTGGGATCAAACACAATGAGTCATGATTGCATTTAGTGTCAGCCACAAACTGCAATTATGTTTATTTGCAAAAAGGTGGAATTCTCTTAGTAGTGGAATTTCATTTGGTATACATCTGATTGATCTTCCGTCATAACGATCAAAAAGCAGACAAGAGTGCCTAGTATCAGGTGCTACAGTAAGGCCCGTTATTGTGGCGAAAGAATTAATGATTTAGAGAGGATGCACACGACCAGCGATGCCTTTCAGACACACAGTTAGCGGTTTCCCTTCCACAGCTCTCAGTGTTGCTGTTCAGTGTGAGAAGGATAAGTGAAACAAACCACACAGATGGACCAACAAAAAAAACCACAAACATTATTTTTTTCTTAGTTTGCCGTTTTTGAAGTCTGCCGGGTGTGTTTAGGCGCAGATGGATTGGGTTTTTTCAAGGTGAGATTACTTCACTGTCTTTTTTCCGAGGCGAACCAGCGTGGATCCTGACAGAACGAGGGCAGTCCGTCTCTATGCGGCGCTCCGATCCACCCGAAAAAACAGAGGGCCCGAGGAAAATCAATTCACGACTGGCAGAGATAAGCCGCCATTGTATGGGCCGACACAAAAGCTTCCACCCATTTACACTCAGGCACTAATCTCCTCAAGCAGCCTGCCTGCCGCCCCTCTTGAAAAGAGGCAATAGGCTCGAAAAATACATTACATTACCACCTAAAATACATTGTATGACTGCACCGTGGCTTTCATCTGTACAGTCTATGACAGATGAGCAACAACAAGGCACTGAATTTCTCTTTATGTATCTATAAGGTCTATTTTTTTTTTTTACTTTAGATATTTTTTTTCTATCCAGACATTTCATTTATTTTTTTCCCAAAGCTCAGTCATCACTCCCTTTTTGAAGTCTGTGTCGGTCTCTACAGTCATTCAGTCGTACCTCTTTATCGTTATTCCAGGTATAATAAAAGATTTTCTTTGTTGCCAGACTGTGAATGTGCTCTGGCGGCCACTGCAGATAGGCAGGTAAGAACTCCTCATTGAATGTTAAAATGGCACCAGCGACGGTTAAAACATTTCTCTCGACTTGCAACATTATGCATGGAAGAATCTCTCTGACCTTGTGCGGGGGGAAAAGTGCGGGCAGGTCAAAATTGACCCCAATTATGGTCGGCAAATCCCACACACTGGGCTCCATAGATATGCCAGACTGCCTGGAACCTGGTGTCAACAGGTTGAGCAGTCTTTTAGCGCAGCCTCTTGTGCGTGCCAGACTTGGAGCGTTCCACACCTGAATTCAGATAGTGCTGAGAAACAGCTGCACAAAGACTTAGAAAAATGGGCTAAAATATCCCTGCAGTTTTCCAACGGCGGTGGCCGTCAAATGCCCAGGGAAGTGTGTGTGTGTGTGTGTGTGTGTGTGTGTGTGTGGGGTGGGGGGGCGGCGTGTTACAGGGTGGGGTACGGCTTGTTTGCTCAGGTTTGGCCATATTCCGCCTGGACGGCGAGGATAAACAGTCACACAGCAGCTGATGTTTCCATCAGGCCTAATGAGCGCATCTGAGGAATGCGGTTTTTTAGTGTGTGTGAGGACTCCACCGTATAGATTTTGGTTTGGGGTGTGTAAAGCGATATTGAGAGACGGCAGATAGATCTGTTTCCCCCGGCCAAGGTGTTTAGCCGCTACTAAACAACTGTGGAGATGTCTGCATTTATTTGCAGGATTGACTTAATGCAGCCTTGTGGAGAGAGCTCTGCCTCTTTCTGCTGAGTCCAGAGGTCCTTTGGCTTGGTGGCTGTGTTCTTTATATCTGTCTGTCTCTCTTCTGGGTCTCTCTCTATCTGTCTCTCTTCTGGGTCTCTCTCTATCTGTCTCTCCTTCTGGGTCTCTCTCTGTCTGTCTCTCCTTCTGGGTCTCTCTCTGTCTGTCTCTCTTCTGGGTCTCTCTCTGTCTGTCTCTCCTTCTGTGTCTCTCTCTGTCTGTCTCTCCTTCTGTGTCTCTCTCTCTGTCTCTCCTTCTGTGTCTCTCTCTCTGTCTGTCTCTCCTTCTATGTCCCTCTCTCTCTCTCTCTCTCTCTCTCTCTCTCTCTCTCTCTCTCTCTCTCTCTCTTCTGAACTCTATTAAGTGTTGCACCCTGCCAGTCAATGGAGCCGATCGGTGATGTCCGCTCAAGATAGGAGCGGCTAAGTGCTCTGAGTGTTACTGTCACTAATTGAAACGACGCTGACTGTTTAAAAAAAAAAAAAAAAGGAACACAGTACAAAATCACCACCATCTGATGGACAGCAACTCTCTCGAGGTCAAAGGTTCTTTTTTTTACACAAAGCAGCCCCCCAGAAGAAGCCTCCCCCACCCCCATAATGCACCCCCTTCATGACCCTGCTGCCATGGGCTGAGTTTAACGTTTATCCAGTTGCGTTCAGTCATAAACAGGGGGGTCTCTGTGCTGACTCAGTGTGCAATGGGCCTGTTGTTTATTTTGGAACTCCTACACATGTCTTAATGACAGTCTCTTCTGGTATTGTCGTTCATGTGTGTGTGTGTTTTTTTTTTTCTCTCTTCTTGCTGCAGTACTGGTACGAGGGGAATGAAATGGGAGACCTGCCCGTGGACTTCTCCATCGTGTGGGACGGAGACTTCCCCATCGACAAGCCGACCTCCATGAAAGGTTTGTGTCTGGTCAAGAGCTTTCGTGCAACTTTAGGTGCACAGTGTGTGTGTGTGTGTGTGTGTGTGGCAAAAGTCATGGACCTTTTATTTAATCTGCGTATCATGGCAAAATTCACCTTCCTTCCTCCAATTGTTTGTGCAAACAAATCTATTTGACCTCCCCTCACAAATCACCCACCAACACCTATTGCACTCATATTTAAGCGTTTAATGCCACTAAGAATGCGTTCACACATTCATGGTGAATTACATATTGTGGTGACGACTGTTCACCCCCTCCACTAGAGAGTGTGTGATTGGCTGACGTGCCCTGAGTGTGTGCACTGACGGGAGACATGTAGGTCACTGTAGCACACGTGACGCAGGTGGCTTCTCCCACGGGCCTGTCTTAGGCCAGGACCTCCACCCCATGGAGTCAGGGGTTCAGGCCTCCAGTGGCCCTGGCGTGACTGTAAACACACACACACACACACACACACACACACACACACACTCACAATCACACACACGCTGACACACTCACACACACGCTGACACACGTGGCAGTCCCATGCATTATAGATGCAGTCCCTCCACAGATGTCATTTAAGTGCAGTCTAACCCTGGAGTGTGTGTGTGTGTGTGTGTGTGACACGTGTGCATGTGTATCCAGACACACACACACACACACACACACACACACACACACACACACACACACAGACACAGACACAGACACACACACACACACACACACACACACACACACACACACACACAGACACACACACACACACACACACACACACACAGACACAGACACAGACACAGACACAGACACAGACACAGACACAGACACAGACACAGACACAGACACAGACACAGACACAGACACAGACACAGACACAGACACAGACACAGACACAGACACAGACACAGACACAGACACAGACACAGACACAGACACAGACACAGACACAGACACAGACACAGACACAGACACATCCATACACTCTAACCGCTCAGCCGTTTTCCCATGGTTTATTGATGGTGCGTTTTTTCTGACCATGTTCCCCTGTCGAAAGACTTCGATTGCAGTCTGCCTTATCAGTAGAGCTGTGTGTCTGTGTTATGAATGCAGGTGCTTTCAAGCGGAGGGTAAAGAATGCCAACTAATACGCCCACCTAACGATAAACCTAAAAAAAAAATTTAAAAAAAAGAATAAACTCTAACGAGCCGTCTATATTCCATGTAAACAAGCTACGCCCAATGTGCACAGATGTGTAGCTGTTTATCAAAATGGATCATCTTCTTGGAGTAGTTGGTGGTGGCATCCAAACGGAAAGTGACATTGAAACAAGGACAGAGGGAGAAGGGAGACGCGCTCTTGCACAAGCTGAGCATGTAGCAAAACACTGCGGCTGAGAGCACAGGACGTACCAAACTTCAGTGAACCGCGAAAGACGCGCTGGCGCACTGCTCATTAGCCACAGGTAGCTGACGACATCTGGGTTCCCTGGATCCGTCTGTCTCCTAGCCATGGAACTTGCCTCCCCAGCCCGACTAAAGTCAGATTCAACATCAGGACCGTTCCCTCTGCCTCTGTGTGCATTCATAGCACACACATTAGCCATTCAGCAGAACTAGGACAAAAAGGGAAAGAAAGGCTGCTGCTAGTTGTCAATATTTAGTGCAGGGGAGGACTTAATCTCCTTGTTTCTGCAGTAGCTCAAAGAGAGAATGAGAGAGAAGGGGGGAGTGGGAGAGTGGGAGAGTGGGAGAGAGGGAGAGAGGGAGAGAGGGAGAGAGAGAGAGAGAGAGAGAGAGAGAGAGAGAGAGAGAGAGAGAGATGGAGTTGGAGTGAGGAAGCAAACGTGCAGCCGAGTTGCCTCCCACTCGCTGGCACTGCAGATGTAATCACTCTTGTAAGTGATTGGCTTCATGCGCAGATTAGGCTGGTGGTCGCTTGGCCGGCGCGGCGTTTGATTGCTCTCCCCTCCCGACCTGGTCAATACGGTGCCGTGTTCGCTCCTCGGCCCCGCGCGCCCCGCTCACCTGTGGCATCAAAGCTGCTTAGCCACGCGCCCACTGGGCCAGGGGGAGGATACGCAAGGATTTACTGCGGGAGGGCGGGCGGGCGGGGCGGGCATCGAACCGAGGCGCATCACAATATACACTGGAGTCTCTTACTCACATACACAAACTACAACCCCCCCCCCCCCCCCTCTCTCTCTCTCTCTCTCTCTCTCTCTCTTTCTCTCTTGCTCTGCCTACCTCCCTCTCTGTCTCCCTCAGCTAGTCTGCTTCATCTTTCTTTCTCCCCCTCTTTCTGTAACACACTCTCCCTGTACTTCTCTGTCTCTTCTCTTCCCCAGTCTCTATCTCTTCCCCAGTCTCTGGCTACTGTTCGTGTGTGTGTCACCCATTTGTCTGAATGCCAGTGTGGGTGTTCTGTAGCCAGTAGCCGTTTTTCTGCTTAGTGCTGCACACAGCTGGACCCAGGGCTTGGTTTCCCTAACTGTGTATTCTCTGTGTGTGTTTCTTTTGTGTGTGTGTGTGTGTGTGTGTGTGTGTGTCTGTGTGTGTGCAGCTCTCCTATATAAGTGTGAGGCTCAGAGGGACAGCTGTGGTCTGTGTCTGAAGGCGGACAGCCGCTTCGACTGTGGCTGGTGTCTGGGCGACAAGCGCTGCCTCCTGAAGCAGCACTGCAACAACCCCGAGCACAACTGGATGCACCAGCTGCGCCGCAACGTCCGCTGCAGCCACCCCCGCATCAGCAAGGTGAGATGCTCACGCCGCAGTCATGCGCTCAGAACTAACCTACATACACACATACTGCTGTACACATGCACCCACACACATGCGTACACCCCTACGCAGAAACAGGCACGCACTCATGCGCACATATGCATAGAAATATACCTTAATTCCTCCCCACCCCCTTCACATATAAACTGTTGTGTATATACACACACACACACACACACACACACAGCTGGTAGATGCTGTTAATATTACTAAAGCATAGCTCCTCTCAGACACACGCTTGCCTTAATAAACAGGCCCATATGCCAACATACAACACACACACACACACACCCACACACACCCACATTATTTTGATCCACCTTTGTACGGCACATAAGCATATGCACACATTCCACACACACTGTCACAGGCCCTCACACATGCTCCTCTAATCCCACATTGACCTGATGCAATGTACCTGATGGTTACTCTACCCTCCGCCACCCCCACAGATCCATCCACAGACGGGCCCCAAAGAGGGGGGCACTCGGGTCACCATCGAGGGGGAGAACCTCGGTCTGCAGGTGCGGGAGATTGTCGCCGTGCGCGTGGCGGGGGTCCGCTGTGACCCCGTCCCCTCCGAGTACATCAGCGCAGAGAGGTCAGCACATCACTGAGTGGTTCCTTTATTTACACACACACACACACACACACACACACACACACACACACACACACACACACACACACACACACACACACACACACACACACACACACGAATGCACTGCGTTCATGCAATCATGACCTGGTAAAGACATCAAAGACATCAAACATTTGCAGCATGTAGATGTCTTTACCATTAAACTGCCCTCAGTGGCTAAATCGCAATAATAATACAACAGTGGCTTCATTTTAAAGCCCTCTATGATTTGCTTGCCATAAGAGAGATCCCAGCACATTAAGTGGTTAAAACAGTATAATGGACTCCTGACCTGAGATGTGTCTGACTCATCCTCTAGTATTTCAGCCATTTTCACAGGCCCACTAAGGTTCCTGTTGAACCCATCTTGACTTCATGATTCATGTTAAGTCCTATAATTGAGTCCTATCTTAAGTGTCGAGGTGTGCTTGAACCATTTTGGACTCGTGACATGCAGTTAAGACTCAGACTTCAGATATATGGGAAACTCATGCCATTTTGAATGCACGTTCGATTCATCTTAGATCCCAAATGAAATAATTTAGCAATATTGTAGGGCACAACATAGCGTCATGTATATGGCCCTAAGATATAGTATCATACTGTATATTCCCTCTATATCTCCTTATGCCTTCCTGTGCTTGTTAACAACCCTGTTAGTCCCATTTAATATGTCTTCATTAGCAGACTGTATTTTAAAGCAGATCCTCTGAAAGAGAATCAGTGCTAAATGCTGTGGAGAGCTCCGTCAGCCATTTCAAGTGTTTGTCCGTGGCCACTAATGAATGGGTTTGATGAGAAGCGGACAGGAGAAAGAGGCTCCTGAAAGGACAGAGTATGGAAGGACCCTTCTGCCTTCCTGTCTTATTGCTCTGCGCAGTGAATGAAATGGCCTTATGAACAGTGTGTCACCGATGTGTGTGTGTGTGGTGTGGGTGTGTGTGTGTTTGTCCTTGCATGCTTGTGGGTGTGTCAATGCATCTGGTGCGCGTGTGTGTGTGTGTGTGTGTGTGTGTGTGTGTGTGTGTGTGTGTGTGTGTGTGTGTGTGTGTGTGTGTGTGTTTTCTTAGGATTGTGTGTGACATGGAGGAGTCGCTGCTGGCCAATCCCCCTGGTGGTCCAGTGGAGTTGTGTATTGGCGACTGCAGCGCAGAGTACCGCACCCAGTCCTCCCAGACCTACTCCTTTGTGGTAAGCTAAACATCCCCCACACACACAGACACACGCACGCACACACACAAACACACACATGTTCACACACACCCACCCCACCAGTCCTAATCCCATCCCACACACACCAGCTGCACACTGTCTCAGCTGGCCTGTCCGGAAGGTTGAGAAATCTAATGTGGTTTTGGAGAAAAAGAAGCCCCCCCCCCCACACACACACACACACACACACACACACACACCACCCCCACCACCCCACTCTATGTCCAATATCCCTCCATTTACAGACACTGGTGTTGAAAAATGTGCAAAGACACTTCTAATGTGTAGGTAGATCTACTTGTATGCAAATGCATGTGTTTAAAATGTTGAAAGCTGGCAGTGTGGGATTGTGAGAGACACCACACCGGCATTCAGAACCCCACTGATATACTCTATTTAAATCGTTTATTTATACTGTATATGGAGCAGACGGATAGATAGACGAAACTTAGCTCCTCTCAGACACACGCTTGCCGTCATAAACAGTCACATATGCCCACATACATGCATGCATACATTACAGACACACACACACACACACACACACACACACACACACACACACACACACACACACACACACACACACACATACACACAAACAGATGCAACCTAAATAGTTGAAATGGGTGTGTTCGGTACTGGATATATGTCTGTGGTTTGCTTTTAGGAAAGCAAGCAGCCTGGGTAGATAGACGAAACCTAAATGAGGACTTTATAGATGTTTCAAATGCCTGTGTTTAAAATATTTGATATTTATTTTGTCTTGGTGAGGTTTGGAAAGCTTGGTGGTGGCCAGGCAACTTCCTTTAAATGGTTCAGTTCTCTATGTGTTTATTCACATAGTTAAGATTTCTGTGCTAGGGTGTTTATATTTCTGTGAGATTTGGCGAGCTGTGCTGGCACTTACAAACTGCAAATGTCAAACGGCATTTTTTTATGTCTGATAAGATAAGATGGTGCAGATATTTGTTAAATTTAGATTTGTGAACTTACTTGGTGAGCCAGACAGGTGGACAGTAATGGAGTGGACACACTGGAATGCTGTGTTTATGTGTGTAAGATAACGGAGATATGTTGCCTGGGCGGGGTTCAGGGCTGTTAGCTTGGAGAAGGGCAGACACACGTCTCTGTCAGCCGGAGAGGCCTCTCTAGACCGTATGTTTTGATTATTATGTTCTTAAGATATGTTTCTTGTTCCCTGTTCCCTGTTGCTGCTTTACCCAGTCTTAGTATGTATGTGGTTGGTTTTGATTTATGGATACAGCATGGGTGGAAGCTGAGCTAAATGTTAAATGCAGAATGTTAAATGTTGAGGCCGTTACGGACACTGGCCCAGATCAGGCCCAGGTCTGTGAGTCGGGCTGCTGTGGGGAGGGGGGTCCCTGGCTGCCTATCGGGTTCAGTTCTTTGGGGAGCAACCTGAAGCTGAGACGCAATGAGAGGGGAGGGGAGGGGAGGAGGGTGGATTCGAGGAGAGGCGGCCCAGTGTGGCGCAATTACACCGCCCTCCCCACAGAGCACCGAACACGACCCGACAGGGACACCGCATCAGTCCATTATCCCAGAGCCCGGGAACACAGCATGGGCACGCGCGCACACACACACACACACACACACACACACACACACACACACACAAAGAAGCACTCACACACACACACACACACACACACACACACACAAAGAAGCACACACAAAGAAGCACACACACACACACAAAGAAGCACACACACACACACACACACAAAGAAGCACACACACAAAGAAGCACACACACACACACACACACACACACAAAGAGGCACACACATATATACGCATACGCGCACACACATCCTCAGAAAAAGATATAAACACCTGCTCACAGAGGAAACTACACACTCACAGACAAGCACACACAAGTCACACACACGCTGATGAACACACACACTCACACTCACACACATATATGCACAATCCCACAGGTTCAGACACGCCCAGACATACTTACATTCTCAGACACACACACACACACACACACACACACACACACACACACACACACACAAATGGACACACACCACAAATAGATGGCCCTGACTGTATCCCCTGAACGCATAATCAATAGCAGCCAGGCAGTCTGGTTCAAGGAGAAGTACTAGCGGCCGGCTGCAAATGAATACATGCGCTCAGGGCAATTAGGAAGGTACACAGCTAATTAAAGAGAAAGGACAGTCCTGCCACTCTGACAAGCACCACATTAAATTAAACAAGAGCAGCCAAAAAAAAAGAAAAACAAAACCGCTTCCAACACTAATAGCACAAATATTTCTGTCCAGTCCACAATGGGAGGTGCAGCACAACAATTATTATCACAACACTGGTGAATAGTGTATGTGTACACGGTGGGGTGAGGAGTGTGTGTGTGTGTGTTTGTGTGTGTATTAGGGTGTGCTGGAGTTCATGTAAAGCACTTAATTGCCCGTGTCAATGTGCGGCAGCCTTGTGTGTGTGTGTGTGTGTGCGTGTTAGGAGGGGCTAATGGAGAATTGTTTGCTCATTGTCCCCAGGCCCCCAGCTTTAACAGGGTTCTGCCAGAAAAGGGCCCAAACTCTGGGGGAACCCGCCTCACCATCTCAGGGAGGAATCTGGACGCTGGGAGCACGGTGACCGTCATGCTGGCCAACGAGGAGTGTCAGTTTGTCAAGTGAGTGCAGCAGCAACAACAACAGCGTTGCATTGTGTTTGCTTCCACGTCACGTCACGTCGCTGTGATTTGATGATAATGTATGCACAGGAAAAATGGACATAAATTATATTTATGTGGCACCTCAACACGCTGTTCCATAAAATTGCCATGTTGTTGACATGTATGCTGTCATATATCAGCTCAGCGTATAGGATAGCACAAGACATAAAGAGAAGCAGAGATGTGTGAAAACAGGCAGAAGCAAAAGGGTTATTGGCTGGAAAATGAAAACACAAAGCCAGAGGAGTAGAGCAAATTGCATAAGTGATAAAATGCATGCCAGGATGAGCTTTACATTTTTTTTCCCAGAGAAATCGGAAAAAATGTGCTTGTTTAAGGGTGATCTGTCAATGTGATCGATTAGACTCGGCCACTTCACGTGTGTGTTCACTGTTCTGTTTTGTGACAGGCGGACCATGCGTGAGATCGTGTGCAAAACACCGCCATCATTGAATCCTGGAGTACACGCATCAATCAAGCTGTTCATTGACAAGGCAGAGGTCACCAACCCTGACGTCCGCTACTCTTACTCCGAGGACCCCACCATCGCCACCATCGAGCCCAACTGGAGTATCGTCAAGTGAGTATTTGAACCATAGCATTACATCATACTCACTAGTCAGGTATGCGTTTAGCAGGGCTCAGCAGAAGTCAGGAATGGTATTTATCATAGAAAGAACATATTTATCCAGTGTGCAGAGAAAGAACATATTTTAAGCAGCAGACATGTTTGCTGTGGATTGACACCAGCCTACCGAGTGCTTTCTTCTAGTTGAGCAAAGGAGTGCATTCAAGAGCACATCAGCTGCCCATAGCTGATACAGCTTGGCTCCCTCTCTGTGAATGAGACATTTTACCCCTGCAGCTCCCGACAGACTGGTTGGCACCTTATACACACACGTTGGTGTGTGAGTGTATGTCAGAGTGGAGTAATGAGAGGCATTACTGGTAAAGTGTCTTGAGTCCCAGGAGTGTAGCAACGCCCTAAACAAATGTGATCCAGTTATCTTTTATATCCGTCAGTCACCTGTGTGTCGGGTCGTGTCAGCGAAGCTTGAGCTTACTGTAGGGTAGCTGTGGTTTTCTGCTGAGGGCTCACTGCACTCTGTGGTGATCTGTGCTCATGCTTGCTGTGTTTGTGTGAATGCTTCAGTGGGAGCACCTCTCTCACCATCACGGGGACCAACCTGCAAACCATCCAGGAGCCCAAAGTCCGAGCCAGATACGGAGGAGTGGAGACCACCAATGTAAGCAAAAACACACACGCACACACATTTCCAGGGATGGGCAAAAATACATTATTTAGTATATCAGATACAAAATACTCAAGTTGTAAAAGTAAATACAGCAACCATGACATGTATCAAAATGAACTACGATATTATGTATTTAAAAAATGCAATAATATATTTCCCCAAGGCAACATGACATAATCTCGCAAACCTCCTCTCTGCATATGTATATTTGGTCATTTGATAATATTTGACAGCACAACAAGGCACGTTAGAAATCAATTTTGAGAAGCACTGTATCATGAAGGGGAGTATTCAAGACAGCTACATGACCCTAGCCATGTCAAGAAGGCATAAGCATACATCAAATTTTTTGTCATCATTCAGAGAGAGCAACAAAAATCTTCAATGCCTGGCTGCACTCTTTTACATGCAGCCAATTCTACGTCTGTTTTGTTGAGCAGCTCTTGTCGCCTGGACTATAATTTGGCCTTTACACTGAATCAGAGAAGAAGATAATTGAGACATCAATCTTTCACTTGCCATTGTCTTAAAGGGGACCTATTATGCTTTCCCCCTATGTTTTCCCCCTTTCCTTTAGTGTATTATTTTTTTTGCATGTTAAATGGTCTGCAGATTTACAAAACCCACATACCAGAGGGAGTAACTCCACAGAAACTACTTTTCTCAGCTGCCTGAAAAGCCCTGTTGGAATTCCAGCCCTTAGTTACAAGATGATGTTATCTCGTAATACAATTCTTAATGCTCGCCTAGCCGACCAATCAGAGCCCATTGGGCCCATAGGAAAGGGGGGCTTAAAGACACAGGAGCTCTAACGGAGCATTTCAGACAGACGGGGAACAGAAATAATGTGTTTTTGGAACATTGAAGCATGTCAATCTGTTCTAGTAGACCCCAAAATTCAAATTATGACCGTTGAAAATGAGCGTAAAGGGTCGACCTCAAGCATGGCCAAACAAGCATGGCCAAAGTGCTCAGCACGTCATTCTATCTCCCAAAGATACATGCAGATGCATAAAGTTTTGGGGAAACTATTTTCTGTGTTATTAATAATGAACACTATACAATTTTTCTACAAATTATTATAACCATTTCGGCCAATCAAATACAAATGACAAAATACTATTTTGTATTTCAAATACATATTTTAAATGTATGTATCAGAAATGCTGCCCATCCCTGCACTCTCCTCAGGGGAGTTCACGCACCGCCTGCTAACTCTTCACGCTACGTGCCTCTCTCAGGCAAGGCCTGACTTCTCACGCTCACGTTGCGTCTGCCTCTACACACTCCCACTGCACCCCCCCCCCCCTACCTGCTCATGCTCCCACACATCCTACACTGTAGCTGTGCTCTGTTCAACTTCACGGGAGATCCCCTGTGGATCATGTCGTGTTGATCTTAAAGGTATCTGGCATTTATCTGCTACAGTGAGGGTGTTGTTAGCATACCGTGAAATGGAGAGATGGCGGGTCGACCGAAACACGAGTCATGAGTTTGACTGTTGAATCACATCAGCGGGGTGGTGTGGTTATGAAAGAGGGTCTGTTTCAGGCTTGGCATCATAACAGTGGGATGAGGAGCTCCTGCAGTGGGGTGCCATCAGTGTGACCTGTGTGTGTGTGTGTGTCCGTCCGGTGTGTGTGTGTGTGATCCCTCCAGGTTTGCACGGTGGTGAACGACTCTGTGATGACCTGCCTGGCTCCCGGCATCATCTACAGCAAGCGTCAGACCCCAGAGATCGGCGTGCACCCGGACGAGTTCGGGTTCATCCTGGACCATGTCACCGCCCTCCTCATCCTCAACGGCACGCCGTTCACATACTACCCCAACCCCTCGTTCGAGACGCTCGGGACTTCTGGGATACTGGAGGTTAAGCCAGGCTCCCCTATTATCCTTAAGGTGAGTTCCCTCCCGAGTGTTATTTTACATAGCTACCATGAGCTCTCAACATTATTTCTTAGGGAGGTACTCAACTGTGAACCTCTTGTTTTTAAGGCATTAGTTGATTTGACAAAGGTATTGTCAAGATACACAAAGCTTTGACCGTGTAAGGGCAGGGATAAAACATACTCCCTGGATCATTTCTTTTTTTCAATATCTAAGCTTTCAGATGTTATTTCTGAGGTATACTAATGCTGGTATTAAGATCTTGAGATATTGTTGCAACTGGGCTGTGGTCATATGATTACGCATTTTTATCTGCTTCAGCATAGCCAAATCCAGTTGAATAATAAGCCTAATCTAAATGGTGTTCTTTTTGGAAACAGGGAAAGAACCTGATCCCTCCAGCCCCTGGAAGTGCCCGTCTGAATTACAGCGTGATGATTGGAGAAACCCCGTGTCTGTTAACAGTCTCAGAATCGCAGCTGCTCTGCGATTCGCCAGACCTAACCGGAGAGCAGCGAGTTACGGTAAGCGTCTCCTCGGCTGGAATGCTTTTGGCACCGTCCGAAAATATCAGAAAATATCAGAAACAGCTGACTAATAAGGCTAGCATAATAACTCACCGTGTTGCATGTATTTCAGCATATTTTCCAAGAATAATTAATTCTCCTTGATTTTAAAAGGGCTGGGGAGAAAAAAAAGAGGCAAATCTGTCCAAAAATTTGAAACAAAAAAAATGTGGCTGAATGTTTGGTCAGCACAAGCCAAGGCACTATATATTTGACTTAATCAATTCCATAACAGGCGGTGGCACATGGCCATATTTTACTTTAATGCTAATCCCCTAAACATAAAGGTCAAGCAGGGGAGAGCTTCATCATACATTAAGTACTTCTTATGATTACACTGGTGCGCTGATACAAGCAATTCTCTGTGTAATCTAACTATCTGTTGACTGTGCAGCTCAAACAATTATCATGAAGGCCCTGCATACTTGCCTCCCATCCCTGTCTCTCCCCCCTTCAAAGCGCACAGAAAGCGTGCAGGGCTTGTGACAAGAGACAGACAAAAGAACACAGTTTCTCCTCGAAGGCTTGTCATGTCATGTCATCATTTTTTTTTTTTTTTTTTTGCAACATCCTCCCGTACAGCCTTCTAGCGTCTATTTAGACACAAGAGATAACCGTATCAAGCGTTTGGACGGGGGGCTGAGGAATGACTGATTTGTTCTATGTCCGGGATGAGCAGGGCCGTGTGCATGAAGAGGTTTCACAATAACCAGAGGTGCCGCCGTGATAATTATCAGAGCAAATCACTCATTAAAAAACAATCAATTTCCATTAGAGGAAGCGCCCCGGACCGCGGTGTCTTTTGATGTCCGAGGCCCAGCCCTGACGCTCCGCTGCTGGCAGAGCGGCGTGTGTGGACTCGCCCCACGCATCCATCAGGCTGTTGACTCTGCGCGCCATTCAAACTCGATTTACTGGGATCAATAAGACCTAGAAGGAGGGGGGAGACAGGAGGGGGGAGTTAGGGTGTGTGAGTGTGTGTGTGTGTGTGTGTGTGTGTGTGTGTGTGTGTGTGTGTGTGTGTGTGCATGGGTGTGTGTGTGTGTGTGTGTGTGTGTGTGCATGGGTGTGTATACAGCAGGGGGTGGGAGACGTGTGTGAATCAAAGCACAGATTAGAGAGGAGTGAGTGAGTGGTCAGAGAGCAGTAGAGGTGTGGGTTTCTCTCTCTTTCTTTCTCTCTCTCTCTCTCTCTATCCTTTTTACATCCCTACCTCTCTCCATCCTTCTGTATCCCTTTTCATCTCTCCCTCTCTCTCTGTCCATCCTTCCCTCTCTCTCTCTCTCTCTCTCTCTCTCTCCCTCCCTCTGCATCCCTCTCTCGTGGGGCGGCGCTAATGACCTGACACTTATCGACAACTCGCTGGGATCCCTTTTGTTCCTCTCAATCCCCAAGCCTCAATAATTCATGCAGGCATGCAGGAGTGAAGCGCCGCTGCAAAGGTGAAACTCGTTAGGGATGCCGGTGGGACACCGTGGTTAATTGGTCTGAAAATAGGTGATGAGTGAGGAGAACAAAGGGGGGTGGGATATGAGGTGGGATTCGGCGGGGGGGGTTTATCTGTTCATTCAGTGGGTGTCATCATGTGTAGCGGCTAGCCAGTTCTGCTAATGCGTTCGCCTTAAGTATGGTTTAATATGGCTCCAACAAGGCCTCAGATGAGGTCGGATGCCTGAGAGAGAGAGAGCTATGAGGCTGGGGAACGTGTGTGCTGGTTCACTCCGGGCAGAGAGAGGAGTTCCAGAGTTCGGTTTGTTTTTGTGTTGTGCTATTGTTGTTGTTGTTGTTGTTTTTCTTCTAACAACGAAACATGTGTACAGACCTGATCAATATGCAATTTCACACACACACACACACACACACACACACACGTGTGTGTATGTATGTGTGTCTGTATCTGTGGCTGTGTGTTCATATGTGTTTGTGTTCTATATGTATATGTATTTGTGTGTGTGGTTGTTTGTTTATGTTCGTGTAAGTGTGTGTGTGCTTTCCGCTATGCTAACTTGCCAACAATGCGATTCCTGTGGTGCAGATCCTGGTGGGTGGCATGGAGTACTCCCCGGGGACGCTTCACATCTACTCCGACAGCACACTCACGCTGCCCGCCATCATCGGCATCGGGGCGGGCGGAGGCGTCCTTCTGGTGGCCATCATCGCCGTGCTCATCGCCTACAAGCGCAAGACCCGCGACGCCGACCGCACGCTCAAGCGCCTGCAGATGCAGATGGACAACCTGGAGTCCCGCGTGGCCCTGGAGTGCAAGGAAGGTGAGTGCAGATGGGATGCGTGCAATTTGGGCCGCCGCAAGGCTCCACCCCCCCCCCCCCCCCCCCCCGTGACCCCTGGTGGGGATCCAAATCAGGCACCCCAACCAGAGTAGGCCAGCTCCTGCCCCTAGCTGCCCACTGATTGAGTATTTTATTCATTTTTAAAGTAGGAGGTTCATGCCACACCACTGTGACCTATCTTACCTCTGTTACGCGGAGAAAGACGGCTCCCTCTTCGTTTGTAATGCTGTGCATACGGTTCCATCAGATGTGGAAATTCCAGGCGGAGAAACAGGACGTCCTTCCTTCCCTCAGTATTTGTGTGTGTGTCAACCATCTGGCTTTTTCTAATTGGCACAATTCTTGATCTGGGAGGCAGAACTTCTGAGTGAAATCAGATGGCGCCTTCGCTCGCACGGACCAGAAAACAGGGTAGTGGGTTGTTGTTGTTTTTTTTTTTTGTCTTTGAACTCAAACGATTCCAGTGCTTCTGGACGTGCAAGTGTTTCTGTCATTCGTAAACCAGCCCACTAGAATTCTGACACTGTAGGTCTTTGTACCGGACACTCTCACGGCAGGGCAGTGGGGTCGTTAACACCATTACGATCTGCACATGATGCAGAGGGCTTCAGCTGAACTACAAAGGCCTGGCCCCATTCCTACTACTCAGGCTAAACTCTTGCATCATATCGTATGCTAACCGCTAACTCAACACTGCTACCCTTACATAATACAGGGTGCACATTTTGTTTATTAGGATGATGGCAATGAGTACTGGTGTCATTTAATTGGTGAATCCTCTGTATCATGGTTGAAAGCACTGGTAGTCTTTGTGTAGTATGCTGTGTGTACTGCTGTATGACCCCTTTCTTTTACCCTGTGTCCACAGCCTGTGTGTGTGTGTGTGTGTGTGTGTGTGTGTGTGTGTGTGTGTGTGTGTGTGTGTGTGTGTATAAGCATGTATGAAATTCAGCCACTCCCACTAGTTCTAGTCTCTTCAGCCACTCCCACAACCTGCACTAATCATATCAATGCCTTTACTCATTATTCTCTGCGACTTTGGAATGTTTTTGTCTGTGTGTGAGTGTGTCTATCTGTGCGAGTCTGTGTGTGTAGGTGTGTGTGCTTGTGTGTGAATCTGTGTGATGTTGTGTCTCTGCCACAGCTGCCTCTGCCCATTATTCAGTGCTTCCCTTCTGTCCTGTGTGTGTGTGTGTGTGTGTGTGTGTGTGTGTGTGTGTGTGTACACGTGTGTGTGTGTGTGTCTGTCCATTATTTTGTCCTCGCATTGTGTGTGTCTGTGTCCATTATTCAGCTCTCTCACCTCTCTGGCACCCATTCTGCTTCCAGCGTCTTATCTTCCTTCACCATCTTGTGCTTGTGTGTGTGTGTGTGTGTGTGTGTGTGTGTGTGTGTGTGTGTGTGTGTGTGTGCGTGTGCGTGTGCATGTGCGTGTGCTTGTGAGAGAGAGAGAGAGAGAGAGAGAGAGAGCATTCAGTATTCAGCAGATGTATCCGTGTGAGAAAGTGAGAGAAGCAGCATTGAGCAGTGTGTGTGTGTTAATGTGTGTGTGCACTACAGCTAGCCCTATGTGTGTTAAACGCCAGTGCCATTGAGCTTTTTAAAGGCTGCTGTGTGTGACTCAGGCCTGAGCAATGGTGTGTGTGCAGGCAGGCTTTGTAGCTTTGTAAAGAGCTGAATTGGGTCATCATGTCTTTAGGTGCTGCTGGTGTTCACATCCTTTGAAGCTGCCTCGCTTTTTTTCCCCCCGCGCGCTCCTCTCGCTGAAGCTGCATGCCTGGGTGTGGTAAATTTGCCTCTGCACAGTTGATCTGCAGCAGGCATTTGCATATGCAAAGGTTGGGGTGGTTAAGGGGTTGGATGCATTTTCTGCCCAGCCTGTATGAGAGGCAAGCGGGTAGCTTGTCGTTGAGTCCGAGTCATCTCTCTTACCATATTGACAGATCTCTCCTGTTTTAAGGGACAAGATGTTTACAGTCAGTCAACTCTTTCACCTTAGTTTGACCTTCAGGCAGGCTCTGCGCCTCAGACACAGGCCATGCATATTCATGAGCCAGCCACCACTGGATGACTCAGCTTATCACAGCAGCACACACACACTCACTGCCCCCCCCCCCCCACCCACCCCCACCTCCATCTCTCTCATCCCTCCTTCTGCCCCGCCTCTCTCTCCCAACAGCATTCGCCGAGCTGCAGACGGACATCCAGGAGCTGACCAATGACATGGACGGCGTCAAGATCCCCTTCCTGGAGTACCGCACCTACACCATGCGGGTCATGTTCCCGGGCATCGAGGAGCACCCCGTTCTGAAGGAGCTGGATGTGAGTTCACGGTCTTGTCAAGAAGGCCCCCACCCCCGTCTCTTTTTAAACCTTTCGCACACACACACACACACACACACACACACACACACACACACACACACACACACACACACACACACACACACACACCCCAGGAGCTGCCCTGTGACTTTGATGTGTGGTGATGAGTGTGTGGAGCTAGAAACTCAGATTTTTCCCCCTCCTCCCTTTCTCTCTCACTGTCTCACTCACACCCTCTCTCCTCCTGCCAAAAAAAAAAACTGAGTTGAGAAAGAGGGGCGAAAAAAAAAGTCACAGATCTGCTTAAAAAGCTCCCCAAAGCTCAGTAGCACCAGAGCCTGCAGCCCAGCCTGTGTAGAGGGCTTCAGAGCGAGCCTCTCCTCCTCTCTTCTCTTCTCTTCTCTTCTCTGGGCTGGGCTGGGTTTGGCGTTTTAATTCAAACCTGAGGCGCAGTGGAATCGGTGTCCCCTGCGAGGCACTCATCGACCGCTTGTCTGGAGTCCACCACGCCACGGCTGTGAAACACACAAAAAAAAGAGAGAAGAAGAAGAAGAAGCCTTTTCAAAAATGGAGTCCACAGGAAGCTAAAAATGGCAGTCATGTTACTATCAGGAATAGAGGAGCAGACGGTTCGGACTCCATCCAAGTCCTTCCACCCCCTGCTGTCGGTGTCCTCTTGTTTGTTTAGACGTTCTTTATTTTTCTTTCTCTCTTTTTCTCTTCCCTCCTCCTGTCTCACTTCCTTTCCAGTTGCGGAGGTTTTACGCAACATGAATGCAATGGAGAATACAGTGTCAATATTGTCCGACACGGTAGTGATTTAGGGTCCTCTCTTTTAGACGAGCGTCATGGTGAGGTCCCCCTTTTTAGTGAACAGCCTCATTGTTCAGTGTCCCGAGCTAGAGAGCTGAATAAAAACCTAATTGTAATTTCATCAATACAGACCCCACCTTAAACAAAATAGTTGAGTATATTTTTATTAATGGACGGAACAAAGGGTCCAGGGTAAAAAAAAAAAAAGTCCAAAGGCTTGACAGAGTAAAATAACTCAGTGATGTTTGCTCTGGGTAGATGTTGACATTCTTAAATGCTAGAGAACAGGAAAACGATGTTGTTAATATAATGGGAGTACCTCTTCAAAAGACCCAAAGCCTAGTTCACACATACATACTTCTACCCATTCTACCGTGTCTATGGGCCATGGTGGGGGATCACCTTAATCAATGACAACTTCATACAACGGGTGTGTTGGTAAATATGCAATCATTTAATACAAATATATCTTCCTCTTTCTCCTCCTCCTCCTCCTCCTCCTCCTCCTCCACCTCCTCCTCCAGTCTCCAGCCAATGTGGAGAAGGCCCTGCGTCTGTTCAGCCAGCTGCTGCACAACAAGATGTTCCTGCTGACGTTCATCCACACGCTGGAGGCCCAGCGCTCCTTCTCCATGCGCGACCGCGGCAATGTGGCCTCCCTCCTGATGGCGGCGCTGCAGGGACGCATGGAGTACGCCACCATGGTGCTCAAGCAGCTGCTCGCCGACCTCATCGAGAAGAACCTGGAGAACCGCAACCACCCCAAACTGCTGCTTCGGAGGTCAGAGGGCAGAGGGGGAAGGTCACAGTGAGGGGGTGGGGAGGGGGGAGGGGCGATGGGGGGTGTGGGGAGACACCTGTGGTAGCTTTTATCATCTGGCTGTGTGTATGTTTGTGTTGTTAAGTATGTGTTATTATGTGTGTGTGTGTGTGTGTGTGTGTGTTTGTGTTTGGACTGTCAGCTGTGCTAAAGACACCCACAACCTTTGCAAGGCAGGGGGTCTGACAGACTTAAAACACTCAAAATTGTAGCATATGCTAGTGTGTTTTACTGTGTAAAACGTGTGTCTGTGTGTGTTTGCGTGTTAGTGTGTGTATGCGAAGTAAGTCAGACAAAGGAGAACAGCCTGAAGGAAAGGGTAAGATTGCATATACTATGTAAATGAAGAGAGTGAGATATGAGCTGACAGCGTGTGTGTGTGTGTCTTTTGGGTCCTTCTGTAGAACGGAGTCCGTGGCTGAAAAGATGCTCACCAACTGGTTCACCTTCCTGCTGCACCGCTTCCTCAAGGTGAGCTTTAATGATCACTTGCTGTGCTCTCACTCTCTCGCTACTTTTCAATTAAAGGTTAAACTCATCATTTTTTAGCTCTGGTTTTTCCCTCATTCATTTTCCTGCCCGGCCCTTCTCACAGGATGGCTTTATTTTTATTAAATACCAGCGGCGGCGAATTCAGAACTCATTTTCAGAAGAGCCCTGCTAACTAGCACAATATGTAATTTTCATGGAGGGCATTTAGGAATCGGCACTGCAGATTTTTCTGTGTTTTATTATTTATTTATCGTGAACAATGATTCATAGCCCTGGAGCTCTGAAGCTCACTCAGCCCACGCAGTGTCACAGGAAAAAAAAAAAAACTTGGTTTTTTAATCCAACACTGAAAATTAGCCCTCAGGGGCCACCATAGCGCTTCCCCCTTCCTTCCAGGAGCCATATCCTGCCAGGTGCTCATAACCTCCCCCCTCCCCCTCCCCCTCTGCCAAAAATGGCCGTGCTGTGCCGTCCCGGCTCGTAAGCTCCTGTCTTACACCTGCGGCAGACCCTGGCACTCGTTCGCCATTAAGGACAGGAACATCAGGCCTATTGTGCTCCGGAGCTGGAAATGCCCGTCGGAATGGAGCCCTGGCCATGGGCCAAGGGTATTTAAGTTACATCAGTGCAGATGTTAAAGTGGTTTTGGCCACCTCCCCAGCACCCCCAAGTAATTACTCTGAAATGCTTTCTGCAAGCTTACTTAAAGCTCCATCGCCTCGGCCCGCTAGCCTTCTTTCCCAGACTCGGCCTTCTGCTGCTCCACGGGGTGCCTTCTTAGTTATTTATACATGAATATTATGAATACATTTCTTCTATAGCCACGTAAGAAACATTTAGTTATATGAAGAAAAAAAAAAATGAATCATTAAAAAAAATGGTGATCATTTGCTATAACGATTAGAAATACTGATCCTTTGCTGTTTTCGAGAAATCACCGGCGAGTATTAATGTCAGTCAATAATTGTTAGTTAGTGTCAGTTTCCCCTCCGCCGCCCTGGTCTTATGTGCCAGTGGTGTGTGCAGTAGATCCGTGTCAGTTGGGCAGTGTAATGTGGAGCGTGTAATGGTCTCCTCTGGTGGAGGGGGGTGTAGGATTTCGCTGTGGGCCTGCGCTGTGGCGAGGAGCCCGCTGGGTCTAATGCACTGTGTGGCTGAGGCCTCTCTCTCCCTCTCTCTTAGGCCTGGAGTGTGTGTGTGTGTGTGTGTGTGTGTTTGTGGGGAGGGGAGAAGCGATGTTCTGCCGTAATTAATAATGTCAAGTTGATCGTGCCTAAGAACTAAATAATAGTGTTTCCCGTAGTGTCCCTGTTTAGTCATCAAAAGCTTTTAAGTGGGTAATTGGTGACTTCTCCGCTCCTCACC
>NC_045155.1:4963143-4990643 GCF_900700415.2 Clupea harengus | reverse complement strand
GTGTGTGTGTGAAAATGTGTGTATGTGTGGACGTGTGTGCAGCTGAGGGGGGGGGAGGGGGGCTTTTTGGGTGATTGGGAGGGCAGGAGATGGGGTGGGGTGGGGTGGGGTGGGTGGGGTTGTATCGATTATCAGGCCTGTGTTGGAGAGACATCCACAGTTAATGCTAACAAGAGGGTGGATACGAATGACACTGGACAATCAACACTAAGAACCACAGCACAGCACAAAGCCCAATGTATCTGAACCCGACCCCGTGCCCCCCAAATCCCCTCTTAACTCTCCGACACCTCTACCTGCCATCGCCAGTGGGACTATCAAGAGATTTCCTTTCTTTTTTTTTTCTTTTTTAATTCTCTTCTTCTAAGTCTTCTTCTCCTTCTTCTACTTCTTCTTCCTCTTCTTCTTCTTCTTCTTCTTCTTTTTCTTCTTCTTCACACTGGCCTTTTTTTCTTCTCTTTGAAAAAAGACTCTTAAAAAAGCAACTGCCTAAAACTCAATGGATGTGAACTACTGTGGATATAATGAGATACATTCCATGAAAAAGGCATATGTGACGTTGCCTTGGAAACTGTGCTGAATTGCCAAGCTAGTGCCATGGAAAGGTTAACTTTCATTCACTCTGGGGTGTGTGTGTGTGTGGGGTGGGGTGGGGTGGGGGGGGGGGGGGGGGGGGGGGGTTAAAAGAACAGAGAAAAAGAAAAAGATGGGATATTAATACTTCTTAGTAAATCCAAACTACGTCGTGGACTTTTTGGCATTTATCAGTGGGGAAAATAGTAATTAACAAAAAAAAGGACAGTACAAAAAGCAATTGGAAGTTCGACATTCAAACTTGGGGAAAGAGATACCCCAGGTAGAGTAGAGGGACATGAGTCAGCAGCAGCAGCAGCAGCAGCAGCAGCCATCTCGAGTCACGACCCGAGGACCCACGGGGTCATCGGCGGGGCCCGCGGGGACAGACGTACGGACTGATTCATCGCCTAGCACCTCTCTCGAATGCCATAGACTTACAAAAGCGCCCTTTGTTGTCTTCTCACTCATCTCTCTTTTTGCTTTTCTTCTGCTCTTGGACTTGTGTGGGGGTGGGAGTGGGGTGGGGCATAACGGACGCTGGCCTTATCGCTTTTGGTGAGAGTCCAGAGTTCTTCAAAGCTTGCCTTTTTTATTTTTATTTTTTTTTGTCGTCGTTGTTGTTGGTGTTGTTGTTGCATTCTGGCTGAATATAAACCACAGTCACTGTCCACAGATGGGTGCACGCAATGGATTCTATCCACCCAATCAACGTCCCCAGGCCCCTTAATGTTCCAACTCCACTGTGCATCCGTGAGGGCTGAAGTGCGTATCTTACGCATCCTCAGCTCTCTCAAAACACTACTGACATGGAAAAGGACGCTCCATTAACATCAGGTGTCCCCACACGTATCTGATCCACAACGAGCAATAAGTCTGAGAAAACTAGAGTGAGCCATTAGTGAGACATCTACTCTTTGAACACTCTTCAGTAACCACTAAGATTGAGGATGTTCCTACATGAATGTTCCAACGATGTTCCTATGTTTGTCAGCGACTTCTGTTAAGGGTGCTTGACAATAGAGTGCGCTCATTGAACTTCACAGTAACCCTGCAAGCATCTGTTTCCATTCAGCTTCATTATTCTTCGTTCTAATTCTAACATAGAAAAAGACACAAGACACACAAATGTACAGTGCTTGTCAGCTTTAAGTTGTAGATGTTTATGTGGACTCCTGGCTTTTCCGTTGAGCTCTTTAGTGTACGGTGGATGTTTATGCAGTACTTTTTTATTTATTTTTTTTACCAGATACCAGTTTCATGCAACTCCAAGCACAATAATGGAGGACTTCTCTGCCTAAACAGTCATTTTAAATTCTTAATTTTAACCCTTTCACTGTTAATATTTTGGGAACACACTTGACTCCAGGGTCTGTACTGAGCCAACATGTTCAGCTCTTACTCCTTTGCTACTCTTTCATGAGTCTGTGAAAATCATTTAACACGTCGCTCCTTTTGGCCTGCATCACTGTGCACATGAAGCAGTTTGGTTGTGCTTCTCGACAGTTACTCATAAACAGTTAGGCCTCTGTCCATCATTGCTTTTGTACATAGGGCTTGTGTGCACACACAAACACACATGCAGAGAAACACACACATGCACATTTGTGTCCCTGGTGTACATTGTGGTGAGGTATAGCCAGTGACTGCTGATGCTTTTCCATGGCAGTAGTGTTTAGCTGAGTCACCGACAGAGTTGTTTATGTTCAGCCATTTTCACCCAAACATCTCTAGGAAGGACGTACCAACTGGAGTTGATACTGTAATAACCGACCCCTGAGATTTTTGTATTATTAGACATTCTTTCATTTCTATGTGGTTCTGAGTTCTGCCCTTTCCAATGAAGTATTTATTGTGTCTAATTTATTGTGCATAATTTATTTGTTTTTTTTTCGCAACACAAGAATGTACACGATTTCATGTACAGTATTGGTGACTTCGCATACCCTGGTCCAGCTTAGTCATTGCTTATTGTGTAAGAAATGATACGGCACGAGAATGATTTTGTTTATGAGAAGTCTTTTCAAGATAAACTGCATATCAAGAGTTTACTATTCCATCCCCGCCCAACACCCCCGAAATGAAAAATTGTAAGGTTCCGCTATTCCACTGACCCCTAAGGTACCCCAGACCCCACTGTAATGCTCTCTATGGAGATATAATAATAAAAAGGAACGCGTTCTGACCAAAGAGGTTCTAGTTTAGAGCGAGAGAGATGTCGGGAGGGCCATAGAGGAATCAGGGCTGACTCATTTGGCCGCTATCATACCACTGTAGTGTGGAGTTAATGACACTGTGAGATTCAAGAGCGCTCCATGTGAAGTATGCTGCTCTCTTGCCATACCATGAAGCTAAGAAATCCAGTCCTTTTGATTCCCTTTTCCCTCATAAGTCTAGTTAGGTACATACCTCCTCATAGGCGTCTTATTACCCAGATACCAAACATGTCTGCTAACCCTAATGATTTATATGTACAGTACTATTGCACAGCGGCTTGACAGTGATGTGAATACAGATATTTAGACCATCAAAATGAGACTCACTATACTGAAGGGTTCGTGTTTTTTTGTATTATTGAACGTTAAAGCAACCTACTAAGACCTCCTCATTAGTGCGTGGGCGAAGTATCCGTCTCCAGATGGACATTAGACAGACAGTGGCCTGAACAAAATCTCTCGGATAACAGGAGTAATTAAGGTAGCGTACTCGCTCGCTCATGGAGAATCATCCTACAAAATCAATTTGCAGCATATTTTTCAACTATGAAGGTATGCTGAGAGCAGTAGGAAGCTGGGCATGACTGGTTCTCCACACTCCTGCTCGGATTCCGTGGGCAAGATGCTGCTGCCGACGCATGGCTCATTAACATTTTAAAAGCTGCAGGAGGATAATTAAAGAGGAAGTATCCCTCTGAACATTCGTTTGTTATTTTTGGGGAAGGGAAAGAAATGGGGTCAGTGGATGGGAATCTAGGTCTTCTTCTGCTGAGCTTCTTTTTTTTTTGTGACTGCGGTCTTAGATGGAAATCTGCCTCCGTCTGAAACGGCTGCCTGCTCGCCGAAAGGTGCCGGGTCAGCATGGCAGGTGTATTATGGATATCAAAGCACTGGATGAACCACTTTCTCAAATTAAAAGCGACAATAAATCTCACAATATATTAAACTTCGTGGAGACTCTTGGTTTAAACCATATTGTAATGACTACATTTGACAGACAGACCACCACTCAATTGTAAAGGCAAACATCTAGTTTTTTTTTTTTTTACTATTAACATCTGTACAACTTCTCACACAAAAATCAGCAACCACAAAATGGCAGTCCCCGACAGACTGGTCTTAAGGGCCATATATGTTTTGGTAGCAGAACTCAGAGCCACTACAGAGCCAGACACAATGATCTGTTATTGTATTGTGGTAAAGAGCATAATAATAATGATGATAATAATATTCCAAAAGCACCTGCTGTGTGTGAGGGCAAGGAGTGTGTGCAGAATCGTGGTGTTTCTCGGTAGTTACTGTAGAGGAATAACGTCAGTTTTTAGATCCATCGCTGCATTTCAAAGTCAGTGTTCTTGTAAAGCATCTTTGTCTCAGATAAATTAATTATAATTTATTTGTTGTTTTATTTTATTTTTGTCAGATTATCCCAAATGTTTTAATCAATTTAAACGTAACAGACTTGTTTACAGTTTCAAAGATTATATGGAGTTTATTAACTTTTGTGTCCGGGGAGGAAGTAGCTTTGTGACTGAGTGACTGACTGGTTGGTGGGTGACTGCTCTGCCTAGTCCTTAATTCTATATAAATATATAAATATATTTTGTATAATTATTGGTTTTGAAATGTTCCTTTTTAAATTATTGTTTTTTTTTTTTTTTTTTTTATTATGATTTTTGTTTTTATATTTCCGTTGGGTTAGGTTGAAGGAGCTGCCAGAGTGAATCCTTCAAACTTGCTGGCTGTGTGGAAGTGTTTTGTATATATTTGCACTTTTTTTTTTACTCAGTCAGAGAGGTATTGAAAGATTGGATTCTAACTTAATGTTCAAATGACAAGCATGGTCTTTTTTCCTTTTTGTTTTGCTAATTAAAGATATGTGGATGATGCTGTATATTCTTGAATGTTTTGTTTGTATATTATCTGCAAGGCCTATTTTCTCTGATCAGCTTGATGTTTTCATTCAAATAAAGGTGAATGTTTTAGTTAAAAGTCTAAATACTCAGATATTGCACACAACAGCAATCTTAATGCCATGAAAACAACAAAAAATTACCTTGTACCGTTGATGTATCGTTAAAAAATGGCTGCAACATCCACCATATGTTGCCATTTCTTGCACCTTTTGTATTTTGCTCCAGATTTAAACAAAAACCGCAATGCTACTCTATCGCCTCGCAAGTAAATGCCTAACTGAAATGGGTCAACTTGTTTCCAAAGTGCCTTCTAGAATCAGAATCATGGCACTGTAATACACAACAGCCTACAGCAATTTATCTGAGATCAGAGGAAACGATGGAGGACAACCATTTGTTCTCCAGGGACAGCTTAGCATGAATTCCTCCATGCGTTGGACAAGGATAAACACCAGGGGGTTAGGTGTGTATTCCTTTTAAGTGGAGCTCCATACATCAAGCATGCATGGATTTTTTTTTTTTTTTTTTATATTTTGAGATAGAGAGGAGAAAAAGGTTTTCTTTTTTTCCCCTTATTAATTAGGACAGCTAGATCAAAGTAGTGGGACATCAGGCGGGAGGGCAAGTCGAAGTAAAAGAAGACCTGAAAAGCAAATAACTACAAGGTGAAAAATCCCCCCTGCTTCCCCTCCCCCAAAAATAAAAACACTATTCAAATCAACAGAATGAATGAATGAATATGAACATTCACTCAGATGGGGCGGTGTCGTGTTCTGGTGATTCGTGGATCAGTTGCGGTTGGAATCGTGGTGGTGTTTTGGAGTGAGTCATTCTCAGAAGCACAGAGCTGGACAATAGATGAGGTCTTCTGAACTGTCATGAAGAAGCCATTCAACTGTTGTACTCTGAGATCTGAGAAAAAGACAAAGACGACAGAATCCATTTCTTAATCTTTGATCACACGCTGACTTTTTCTTAGTCAGCTCTGTTTACTCCATTAAAGATTCAAATTGTTTTGTTTCTGCCCCCCCCCCCCTCCCAACCCCCGACACTACCTGGCGGTATTTCCACAGCCCTACAGCATATGTGTGATGTCGCCCATCCCAACAAATTAACCACTAAACTAGAATGAAAAATGGAACTGATTTTGACAGACGCCCTTACGCATGTTATGGAGTTATTCAAATGGTGATATGTCTTTCCTCTGGCATGCCACTACCTACAGAACATGCGACTCTGTTTCTTTTATGTTGTCGAAAGTGGGATGGGATAGAATACCTACACAAATCAATCCTATCTCTGTCTCCCTTTTTTAACTGTCTGTTTTTTGTGGGTAGAAGAGGAGGAAGAATGGGGGGGGGGGAACCCGAGGAGCATGAATATTTATGTCTGAGAGAGGGAGAGAGAGAGAGGTGCTGCATCTGAGAGGAGAGGAGAGATGAGATGAGCGGAGCAGGCGGAAGAGCTGCTCCCGCAGACAAAAGGGAAGGATTACAGAAAAAGGAAAAACAGGCGGCAAAAGGCAGGCTGCCTCTGGGGTGTTTTGGGGGGGGGGGGGGGGGGGCTATAAATAAGTAATTCATACTGGGGGCACTCATTAGAGGAGCTCTCTGAATCCTGTGGGGAGAGGAGGAGAGAGTGGCTGTGCGAAGTACAAAATAACAGCACAGACACACGGATGCAGGAGCAAGCTTGTTTGGCTCATAAACACAAACCACACACACACACACACACACACACACCTAGAATGCAACTGTCGCCCACAAAAACACTTCGACCTGTGTGAGACGACAGCTCTCTTTTAGCCAGCCTAATATTGACAGACTTCATGCTGACTTTAGAGTCAGCCTTTAGAGTCAGCCTTAACACAGACAGACAGGGGATGGGTTCCGCTGGCAGAGGGAGGTGGGGCTGCTTACGCCTGCTTAATGGAAGCAGAAGGAATGTAACGGTTCAGGAAAACTGACTTAGTGCATCGTGGATCCATCGTGCAGATTTTTTGGCAAGTCGATTTTTTTAAATAGCAAATTCGCCAATAGCTCCAGCAGCACAACTACAACAAAAAAGAAAAAACACTAATAGATCTTCTGTTCTGTAAACACATTTGTCTTCCTGCAACTCCCTAAGGCCATCCAAAAAATGTTTGTCATTATTTTTCACTCATAATATTATAACCAGTGAAATTAATCAATAACACTAACGTTATATCATTTAGGGAGATTTAATATGCTCAAGGACAATTTAGAAAAGGTTAAATTAAGAAGTCATTCTTGATTGGCATTCTCTTAATTTCAAGGGAAAATCCACCTTTCCTTAAGTTCCTGGAGACATAGTCACCACTAAACTACTACCCACCCCTCAAAATATGATGCCTGTGATCATAACAACTTTATTCACTTTCCCTCAGGCTCTTTCTTATCTCGCCTGCTGTGGCGTGTTTGAATAATGCCCTGTGTTCACCATGTCCGCTCCACTTACCCACTGACCATTGGTAGGTGTCGGGGATGGTGCCTTATGGAGATCCAGATGCATCTTCCTGTCATTGCAGGTCTAATTTAATCCCAGTCCACAGGCATCAGACACGGTTTGGGAACCACTCTGGAAAATTAAAATCTACCCCCCCCCCCCCCCCTAATCAAATACCAATACAGTTCCCATTCTATGGTGCCTTCCTTGGCTCACCCAATTCCCTCCCCACCACCACTCTCTCTCCATCCATACTCAGAGCCTGCATCAGCCATTTAAAATATTTTGCATTTCATTGATTTCTCTTGGTTTTCTCTCTCCTGCCCCATCCTCCAGACCAGTGCACCATTGATTTTCTGATTAATGAGGTGCAGCCCTATGAACAGCACACAGAATCATGAAAGGAGCCTCTTAAAACTCCAAAAGCCCTCCTTGACAAAAAAAAAGGAGGCATGTGTTAACAGCTTTGCATGTGCATTTCACTATTAGAAATGAGGTTGCATCCAATTTAGTAATTGCAGGGTTTTTTTTTTTGGTGGGGACAAGAGTAATAGGTACGTTTTTTTCTTCCCATTAACTTGGATGAAAGAGGAGAATTAAATAAAGCATAAACCAGCCCAGGGAAACTCTTGAAGTGGGCCTCATGGACAGTAATTGGAAATTGCAGAAGGCAATATTAGAGCTCAATGCCAGCCATCTAGGGCACTGTACTTCAGCTGTCTCTTGAAGGCACTAACCTTCAGATCAACAAACTGTTATTGTGTTAGCACAGCACAGGGGAATTCAGATCCTCATTATTTCATTTGGTGAAACACACCGTAGCAGATGTAGACTGGGGCCCGGTGGAACTCTTGAGCCATATAGAAAATGACTGAACGGTAATAATGATCAAACATGGTGACATATTGCATTTGAAAGGTCTACATTTTCCCCGGAGGTCAGTGCCTGGTGGTACTTCATTGCAACATACAAAGGATAAACGTGGCAGACAATGTGAAAATAACTAGCAACAACAAAAAGAAAAAGTGTGAAACCTCCACTATACTGTATTTACTGAGAAGTTCCAGCGCCACACAACCTCGACCTCCAAATACTGGCAGGGACTTCGATCTAGAGGGAGAGTTCTGGAATGTTGGACTCAGTTGAGAGAACAGACATTGTATTTGGGGAGGGGGGGGGGGGGGGACTCTGTAGGCTTTGGGGCTTCTTATCACTCTCGGAGTTCTGCCGAGCTAAAGTCGATGAACCATACCTGCAAAAAGAATAAATCTCCCTAACGCCTCCCCTCACAGCACTTCGGCTGAGTATCAATAGGAACACAGGTGTTGCTCAAGGTCCACCGCCGCCCCAGCGGATACAATGGCCCTTGGCCAAAGAAACAAACTATTTTCTGCGGCAGCAGGGAGTAAATGTGGTGGAATGGGCTTCGAGATGCATGGGACTTCAATCTAAGAGCACTGCTGCTGCTGTTGTTATTGTTGTTGGTTTCCCCCCCCCCTTTTTCAAATGAACCTCAGAGAAGGCATATAGAGAGTTATTGGTGTCTGAATTGCTTCACAGGAATTTGGCTGCATTTTAAAGTAGGGCATTGGCCCCTGGTGGCATGGTGCAGAGGTAATACAATGCCGCTTATGCAGTGATTGACGTACTCATACTCCAGTGATGCAGTGATACACCTACTCATACTCCAGTGATGCAGTGATACACCTACTCATACTCCACTGATGCAGTGATGCAGTGATACACCTACTCATACTCCACTGATGCACTGATGCACCTACTCATACTCCAGTGATGCAGTGATACACCTACTCATACTCCAGTGATGCAGTGATGCACCTACTCATACTCCACTGATGCACTGATGCAGTGATACACCTACTCATACTCCACTGATGCAGTGATGCACCTACTCATACTCCACTGATGCAGTGATGCACTGATGCAGTGATGCACCTACTCATACTCCACTGATGCAGTGATGCAGTGATACACCTACTCATACTCCAGTGATGCAGTGATACACCTACTCATACTCTTCTAATGCAGTGATGCAGTGATACACCTACTCATACTCCTCTGATGCAGTGATACACCTACTCATACTCCACTGATGCAGTGATGCAGTGATACACCTACTCATACTCCACTGATACAGTGATGCACCTACTCATACTCCACTGATGCAGTGATACAGTGATGCAGTGATACACCTACTCTTACTCCACTGATGCAGTGATACACCTACTCATACTCCACTGATGCAGTGATGCAGTGATACACCTACTCATACTCCACTGATGCAGTGATAGACCTACTCATACTCCACTGATGCAGTGATGCAGTGATACACCTACTCATACTCCACTGATGCAGTGATACACCTACTCATATTCCACTGATGCAGTGATACACCTACTCATATTCCACTGATGCAGTGATACACCTACTCATACTCCACTGATGCACTGATACACCTACTCATACTCCGCTTTAATGTCATCAGTCAGGTAATCCGTCAAATCCTAGCAAAATCACGAGGTTAAAACATTCTCAGCTCCCTTTGAGAACAGACCCTTTTGTTTTGACACTGCCCGTTTCTTATACATTTTGCAACTATGGTCCAGGCAATTGAAATAAACACTAATCTATGTTTTTGCCTATTTATGGATGTTTCATGAGTCAAACTGAACAGTAAAATCCTAGCAATAGGTAAAGACGACGACCCTGCTTAACGATGAGCACAGGCAGTGACAGAATATTCTAATAATACTGTCCCTCAGCTTGATTTTAGACTGGAGTATTTGCTTAAGATTTATGACTAGAGCATACGCCTACATACACCAAAGAGGAAGAGTGGTGTTATCGCACGTCATTTTCCACTTGATGTTTACACTGGCTTTCGTACGCGCTGCCTTGCCATGCCGCAAAATGTGATCTCCATCGTCTCTCGACTCGAGGGACCTCTCAGACAGTGAATGACAGAGCTTGCATACCAACAAGTTCTCCAAGCACATTCTCCAAGCTGTGTACAAGACCTCATCAGCTCACAGAACAGTGGCTTAACCGGACAGGCCACAACACTATGAGGGCCGGCAATGACAGGCCTGTTTACACAGACTGACCAAATGCTCTGATTCCTTCCACTTCATTTCTCATTCTCATTATTCTCCGTGCCTGTGCCTGCGCCCGCGTGCCCAATGCCCTTTTTAAGACAGCCATGCCACTACGGGTGACACGAGTTAACTTGGAAGAGCCGTGCCCTCCGACGTGTGGGAAAACAAGCGCCCTGATGACCACTTTTCATAAATGGTGACTGGCCACTGAAGCGGTAATGGAGCGTTCCCAAATGGCCGGGTCTGCCGAGCGTCTGCCCGCTGTCCCCGACTGATTATACCGCCGTTACATCATTTAATGGCAAATGTCAGGCCTCAGAGGGCCCCGTCCTGGTGTTCACCCTCCACTGAACTCCAGCCACAGGAGCGTGCGTGCGTCTGCAGCCAATGAAGAGATCCACAGCTTCACTTCATGGTTTAGCCCCAAACCTACTCAGACAGTGGGAGAAAGACAGAGAGAGATGGAGAGAGACAACGAACGTTTGGAGGTTATCCTACGTGGCGTTCCGATTTTTATTTTGAATAATTTTGTAATGTAAGGGCTTCCGTGATGGATCATTTTATCATTTTAGTACTAAATGATAAATACCATTGACTATATTTATGCTCCGATAAGCTCTGTGCCAAAACGATTAAATTGCTCTGGAGATGGTACTCATTTATCAATTAATGTCTTTTTGTAGGGCAGCAGAAAAATCATTAACTCCACATACTAACTTAATGTACCTTCCAGTAACAGTTGGCTCATTCTAAAGGCTCAGCAGAGGGTTAGATCTGGACAGAAAGGAGCTCCACAGAGTGGGCTGTGGGGACCGTGGAGGGATGGGAATTGGAGGAGGGGGGTGGGGGTGGGGGTGGGCACTTACAAGAAGGTGAGGGTGTTCTGGGCACTCTTGTGTGTCCAGCTGCAATGTTCCCAATCACTGTTTCTTTATTTATACCAAATGCCAAGCAAGAATGGTGTCCAAAGAATGATAAGTTCCATAGACATGTACAGTGTACAGGCAAAGCTATATAACTTGAAAATAGCGATTTGGCATTCCTAAATACATGTACATCAATCCCGAAATATCCAAATCCATTTAAGATCCAAGTACAATATGCCACACACAAGAGCAGTGCATCATATTTCTTTATGGGTTCTGCGCTATTCCTATGACCTTGTCAACATACAGCAAATCAATGAAATGGCTCAAGACCCAGTGATCACAGGCTCTTACGGGCTACAGTGAGAGTCTCTCTGGACAAAAGATATCTTAGAAATAGGCGGCTATATGGCCTGCATAGTCTGAGCTGTGTCCTTGCTCAGAATAATACAAAAAAGATAAAATGCGAAACTGTATGTGAACCACCTCCCCCTAGAGCAATATATGGTAGACTACTACAACACATGAATAGTTGTTACATGTATGTGTACGCTATAGATGGCAAAGGATTTGTCGTCAGTTGTGACACATTTCATAAGATATTTGTTCGTATCTACCTTATAAACTTTTACCAAGGGTGCGCCATCCCCTTCTATGCAACTGTTTGCCAATCCCATGACATTCTCAGTATGTGGGATACAATTTAGCAGCAGAGCTTTAGTCATCAGAAGGACATAGGTTCAGGACCCAGTAAGGAAAGCCACTTTTCGGCTGCTGTGAAAGTCACTGTGATTAAAAGCTGTCTGCTCCATAAATGTGGTTATATGTGCAGTAATGGGCCGTTGTACTCCATGGTCCACAGACTCCAAACTCTTTGCGGTGTCCTTGTTCAAAATGATAAAAAAAAAGGATAAGATCCAAAGTCGTGCGTGAACCATCTTCCCATAAAGAGCTTTATTAGGAGCAAAAAGCGTCTGCAGCAGTCACAGTGTGATGTAGGGTAGGGCCGTCCTCCTCCAGAGCTCACCGCTGCAGAGCACAAGAATGATGAGCTCATCAGTAAACATTGAGATTCTAACGCACGCTCGCACGCTTACGTAACACCCTCGCTCACCCACGGGCCCCTCAGAAAATACAGCACCCCGGAAGACGTCAGGGAGGCGGGGGGGGGGAGGGTTGGAGGCTGGATCGGGTGGGTCAAGGTGAGTCAGTGGATCGTGCTGAGCCTTCGTTGCGCTGCCGTCGACGACGAATGAAGCTGGAGGTAACTCGGTTAATTAACCCGCCATCACTGCCCTGACACGTCGGGATCTGGATTGGAGTGCCAACAAGATGTTTGGTGTCACCTTAAAGATTAGCCTGCTCTCGCATGGAAGTTAGCAGTGAGCTAATCACCCTGCTCTTTGATGTACTCCCTCCTTTTCGTTTGCAAACTCTCAGTAATAATTGAAACCATCAAAGGCTTCCCCCCACGCCTAATCCCTGGCTATGGCAAATCCCCTGTTCTCTCTTCCTTTTTCTCTTTTTTTTTAAACCACTCTGGAAAAAAAAATTGAGGGGGTCTTAAATTAATGTGCTTAGCGTTTCCATCAAGACATGACAGATCTTTGCAAATTATCCCTCTGAATAGGTCACACTTTCACAGTTCATCCCGGCTGCAGTTTTTCTCCCCTTTTCCATATTTTTCTGGGGATTCATTTGTCATTTGCACACTAATTTTAGAGTGCATTTCATTCCTGTTCTTTTAAAAGCATTAACACTCTCCATTCCCTCTGAGAAAAGGGACTGCACTGTGCACAGTTACTGAGGGCCACATTTTTCATGGTTTATGGAGGGGGGTAGAAACGTGAAAATGCCATCTCTGCTTGTGCTTTCCACATGTATGTGCAGGCATCAATCACTCCTGTCTTTCACAAAGAGGTCCCCAGGAAATAGCGCCATAGGGATTTAAAAAGGATTTACAGTTTATGTTGCCCAAGACATCACCAGATACTCCAACCTGCTGGAGGCCTTTTTATCGTTTGTTTTTCCGCACTATGGTTACCCAACTTCCATTCCAAGATGATGTGCAAGCATAGTGTTACTATTCTGACATTCGCTGCAAGTACACTTCTCACCAACAAAGGTGTACCCTATAACCTTTCGATGTCTTCTAAGAGTATTAAGATGAGTTCTTTGGAGAACCATTTTTGAGGTTCTTTGGGCAATTTTAAAGCGAGAGCAAGCCCTTTTAACCCTAGAGAACAAATCCCACACCACAGGGGTCATCATGTATAGAAATTCTACACAAAACCTTTACCTATTTCAAGAACTTTTTCACTAAGACTTTGCCTCTGCACCCCTATTAGTTGACTGTGCAGTGGGCGTCGTTACGCCCCATGGAACAAGAGCGCCGATAGAATGGCAGCCTTCGCTGTTGTGGAAGTTATTCTGGATAGATGTGACTTCTTATGGAGTGTAAATGCCGGGTGCAAACTGCACAGCGTGGGTTGATTTATCATCTAGTATTACTTGAATAACAAGGAAAAAAAAAGATCTGAGTACGACACACACACACACACACACAAGAGACAAAGTAGCAGAGGCTGATTTACATGAGAGTGATTTTACAGCATTCACACCCTGCCCTCGCCTCTCAGGAACACTGATAGGAACACGTCTCTGGTGCCTAACCACAGTCTCTGCTCCGGCACAAACAATCAGTCAGCGGACAAATGACTGTGCCACTAGCAAAATGCCAGGCTCTGCACTTCTGAACATTTTCGGGGAGGCATGTGAGGTTTAATGCTATGAAGAGCTCATTGTTGTTTGAAGACAGATTCCCCCGACATTTCCATATAATTCACATAGGCCGTGCTGTGCTGTGCTGTGCTGAGCCCATGCCAAAATGAAAAGGGTGCGCAAGACTTCTGGTTGATGCTAATACCTCTCTCATTACTCTGTGCCATACATGTCACCTGTACTCCTCATCCGTCTTCTCACCAGGCCCCTGTGTCATGCACAGACGCACTGGCGTGCGCAGTAAGATTGCCTTTCCTTAATCCTCGGCTTCAGCGCCCGTTCCCCCAAAACCTTCACCAATTAGGATAATATCTTGACGATTTATCATCCATGGCATGAATATTGAATTCTCCACCATTAAATAATGATAGAGATTATTCGTGAAATACGAGCACGTAATTCCAACCTCAGTGAACACATGCTCAGAGGTTGCTATCAGTTCCTGTTAGGTGGGATCTGGCAACTATTAAACTGTAGCAAGTGTGTTACCACCGCTTCAGACAAGATTGCCACATGTGGTGCTTACATGATGATTGTCAATATTGACACACTGACAGATTTTGGCATTGGCTGAAGGGAGGCTGGTAGGCAGTGGACGTTTTTAAACAAAGTAGTTAGATTGGAGGACGGTTACACACAACATTATCAGAACATTATTAACACCATTATGAAATATCATCATGGGATATGATATTATTCAGTTTCAATTTCCAGTCTTTGAGAGGGGATATCCTAATGTAAACAAATCTAAGACACACTTGCCATTTTGCCCTTTGAATGTTGAATATGCCTGATGTGGAGTTTGTTTTGTAGGTTTACGCTGCTCGGCTACCATTTCCAAAATGTCAGTCCCACAGATGACTGATCCACTTCACGGTGGGAGCAGGGAGGCTGGTGCCTGGTAACCTCAATGATAGACATGAGCTCTCGACAGCCCTGAAATCAATAGGGGCAGGAGAGGATCCAGTTCCATGTCTCCTTTCTACTGCCCGTCCCACAAGACCTGGAGAAGCCTCTCTGTTTGATTGTCTCTGTGTGGAGAGGGTCCACACACACACACACACACACACACACACACACACACACACACACACACACGCACAAAAGGCTTCCATCACCACAGTCTGGGCCAGACACAATAAACCAGCAATCCCCCAACAACACCCTGTCGCCATCGACCCCCCTCCCCCCACCTCACCCCCACCCCCCCTCCAGATCTCTCTCAGGACTCAGTGTCAACTCTCCTCCCCGGCTCCCTAAAAGCTGATTTTAACACCACCCCAGGATTTCCATAATCACTTTATCCACGCGATGTGATCAGTCTCCAACACAAAGAGCAAGACAGTACCCCCAATTTGAACCGCCACAGATTTGCCAGACACAGGGGGCTGTTCGCCGCAGATAAGGGAGGAAAGGTTTGGCAGAGCGACGACAGTGGGGTACAGAGGAGAGGGAAAATGCCAAGAATGGTAACCCGGGCTGTGTATTGGCCAGTGATTACAGCTCAATGAGATAATGCTGTCTGGGAGAGGAAAAAAAAGACATTAGGTGGATATGTCTTTTAGAGAGGGAAAGCAACACGGATGGATGAATTGAAATGGTTGTAATATATATTGTAATTTATATCGCATTTCTAACGGGTGGGTTCAGTAGTACACCTAGACATTCAGAGCAACCTTTCACTGATTTTTTTTTGTGTCGGCTATAAAAAGGGGGGCTTCTCTAAGCTTATCATCCGAAGGTGAACGAGCAGAACTTGCTTTGGCAAGTTTCTTTTCAAACGAAACACACTGAGTCAGCCAGCCTGCTGTCAGAGTAGTGTTAGCAGGAGTTGTATGTTGGTCTTATTTTTTTTTCTTGAGGTGGAAAAAAGGGCCTATCTGTCATGAATTTTGACAACAGCTGTGAGTTGACAGCCTTGAAGCAGCCGGCAATTCAGACTGTTGGGTCATTAGCATATTTGCGTGAGCAACAGTTAGCTTAGCAGAGAGAGAGAGAGACAATGGACAGACCCCTCACCTTAGGCTAACACCTGACTATTCACTCTTCACTGAGGTATTTTCTTGACGTATGGATTTAATGAGAATAGGCCCTCATTTTACATGTTTCAAAAAAGACAGACATTGATTTGAGTGACACAAGCCGGACAACATTTATCAGGCTAGTTTGTCTCAAACTAAGTCTTGTCCTGATGTTACTGCACACAACAAAAATGCCCTATTCTGAACAACAATGTGGTGTGTTAAATCTTTTAGCTAGGGGTGTCTCCAGAATCAGAACAGATATCACACTGAGGTAGGAAAAAGACTGAAAAGCAGACATTTTTTCACTGTGAGATGGGCAGCCCCTCCTCGACTAGATTGAAGACTCGCCAAAACGGGAGCAAATGGGTTTAACTGACGCTCCATCTCAGAAGCAGTCCAAACTGACATGGAGAGGTAGATGTGTGTGTGTGTGTCTGTGTGTGTGTGTTTGTGTGTGTGTGTGTGTGTGTGAGGAGGGGTAGTGGTGTTTTCACACCATTCCCGTGCCTTTAATGCATTGTCTCGCTCTCTCGCTGTCATGTACTGAACATCTGGCCGTGGCGGTGGTGGGCAACCAAGCGTTCGGTGGAGCCTCTCGCCTGCCTGTCTCGGCAGGAGACTGCTGGGCTGGGTTGAGCTGAGCTGAGCCGGGCCTCATGGCAGACGGCAGCACAGAGAGAGAGAGAGAGAGAGAGAGAGAGAGAGAGAGAGAGAGAGAGAGAGAGAGAGAGAGAGAGAGAGACAGATGCCAGCAGGTGTTGGAGAGAACATACCTCAGAACAACAGACAGCCATGGAGCATTGTCACTGTCTGTCAAAAAAAATGCCTCGAAACACAGAATACCTCAAACTTGTTATCCTTCTGTCTCATGCTGAAAAAATACAACGGGACCACCGTCTTAATTAAAATGAGTTATGCCAGATGGGAAGCAGATTGCGTTATGGAAATGAGCCAACTTCGCTGTAAACACAGTTCTGTTAGTGGGGTGGAACGTACACGTGCAGTAACGTGTGGACAGTGTGCCAGATATACTGAATCTTCATACTGTGGTCACTTGTCTCAGTTCATGGTCAGGCTTTTTGGAGCCTGCTGTATGAAAATGGACAAGCCAAGCTAGTCCTGCATTTATAGAGTTCTAGACAGCCATAGGTTTCTTGTGCTTGCTAAAGCTTTTTCACAGAGCCGTTTCAAAATTAAAAACCCTCAGTTTTTCCCTTGCAAAAAGGACATCTGGCAGGAAGATCACAATGGCAAGGTAAGGTAATTGCTCGGTAAGCCTTAAACAGGGTCTGACAAAAAAAAGTAGGAAATCGAGATTATTTAAGATTAGTAACCCTCGTGGCTTTGATTTTACCGTTCTTCAACAATGAAAAGGTCTTGCTTTTGACCAAGGTAACAAGCAAGAAGTGGAGTACATTTTTGATTTCACATTTCCCTAACCCCACACCTTGGGTGCATCGCCAGGGCACGTTGAGGTGGCTCCTGCCTTGTCCGGGGCTGTCAGGTGTTATCCAGGTCAGGCATCAAGTTTCCCCGGGTACTGCCATTCCCAATCCCATCATTCCCATGTATCCTGATTAAAACCTTACTTCCCCATTAGTTATTTATTCCCTGCATTACCTTAGCCGCGGCTCGCAGAGAGGTGTGCACACATTCAGTCATCTTTCATGACGGATGCAATTCTATTGGTCAGTTGGAAGCCTGCACGTCCAATCGGGGCAGAGAGTCCCGGCCTCTGCCTTTGAGCGTCTTGACAACACTGTTAAGTGCCCAGAGCAGAGCCTTTAAGATTGTTTAATATGTAATTGCTTTGGGTGTTCACTAAATAGCTTCCACATGACTGATTCACACCCAGGGGTTCTTGACGTAATGGTAGGCAACCCCAGTTCCATTCATTCTTGCCTTATTCACTCACTCACTCATTGTGACGACCCCTCCACGCCACTAGGGGTCTTTTCCCTCTTGCTGGTTCTTTTCCAGGTTTCCACATCAGGCTGATGAGTTACACCTGTGCCCGGTTTGGCTCTGGCCTATATCAGGACTCCTTCTCCAGTTCCCGGGGGAGATCCCTTCCCTGTTGCAGACGGCTGCGTTTTGACTGTGTTATCTTTGGTTCACTATTTTGTAAATAAATTGTTGTAACGTCCGTCTCCCATTCAGTTGACATAGTTTTGAGTCAGGCTGTGTCACACTCACACACTCACACACTCACACACTCACTCACTCACACACTCACACACTCACACACTCACTCACTCACTCACTCACTCACTCACACACTCACACACTCACTCACTCACTCACTCACACACTCACTCACTCACTCACTCACTCACTCACTCACACACTCACACACTCACTCACTCACTCACTCACACACTCACACACTCACTCACTCACACGCTCGCTCACACACTCACTCACTCACACACTCACACACTCACTCACTCACTCACACACTCACACACTCACTCACACACTCACACACTCACACACTCACTCACTCACTCACTCACTCACTCACTCACACACTCACTCACTCACTCATTCACTCACACACTCACACACTCACTCACTCACACGCTCGCTCACACACTCACTCACTCACACACTCACACACTCACTCACTCACTCACTCACTCACTCACTCACACACTCACTCACTCACTCACTCACTCACTCACACACTCACTCACTCACTCACTCACTCACACACTCACACACTCACTCACTCACACACTCACACACTCACACACTCACACACTCACACACTCACTCACTCACACACTCACACACTCACTCACTCACACACTCACTCACTCACTCACTCTCTGGCTGATGTTTACTCTTCACTGGTGTGGGGTGCAAGCAGCATCCTATCAGGATCACACACGAACGTGTACATTACAAATGTTTGAATTTATATTTATATACTTAATCATACAGCAGGATACCAAAGTGATCAAAGTGGCTATTTTTTTGTGTGTATTTAATGATATCTGATCTCTCCAAAAAAAATCTACTGATTTTTTTTCCGCCCAGGATAAATTACTTTTTCTGTTCACAGTATGTCTGTGTACAGCGGATCCTGTTGACCCAAATGAGTTCTTTCTGAGTGCGCGCCAGTCAGTGGGACACTTCTTGCTCACAGTCACATGCAGTGGAATGCTTTCAAGGACCTGTCTGATTAGTTTAGGACTGGGGCTGAATAGCTCTCCTTGTCAAGGATCATATGCCTTCCGCTCCCCTTCTGAGAGAAGCGCCATTTGCCCAGGGAGCTCTTTGTTTAATTTGTCAAAGACGTTCGTCTGAGTGCCTGCTTCTGCGTATAAGTGTCTTCCAGTTGTCTTATATGTTAGCATATGTAAATGCGGTATCGTTTAACCTGTAAGAATAAATTATCTCTACACACTTAGAGGCCAACCCTCATCATTTTATGCCTAAGAGTGTACGTGAACGTGGAGTTGCCTTTCGGACTGAAACCGTTTCTAAATTAAATATTACAAACGATAATGTAATGATTAGACACAATGCCCGGTGGAGCATGACCATTTTTCATGTCGGCTGTTCCACTCTGGGCCGTGTCACAGTAACTGTGACATTAATGGGTGGAGTCGAGAAGGTCTCTTCTCACGGAGGAGTCGGAGAGAGATGAAAGAGCCCAACTGTCACAGCGGAGTACTGCTTGTTTACTGGCACTGTGCAATACTTTTGAATATTACATTTAAAAAAAAGTACTGAAAGACACTGTGATTGACACTATGTGCACCAGACAATTGAGAAACAGTCTGCTTTAGAACTACATTAAATGAGCCATTACTTCCTATACCGCATCTGGAGGTTATATGAGAGAACCTTCTAGAAAATGTGCCTAATTAGTGCTGATTACAATCAAACACTTCATGTCCATGTCAGTAAATATGCACGTAGCACTGCTATTTCTATTACTCCTCTCTAACACTATCTATTATATAGGATGTATTACCATAGCAATTCACATCTAGTAACCTTCATCTATAATGCTTTCATTTCAGGAAGCCTATACAGAAGATGATAAACATTTTAACGTCACAGTGTATGAATTGTTATGATTGCTGGTTTACAAAATACCACACTGCCTTGTTCAGGCAGTGATTGCTCAACCTTTTCATATAACCACAATCTTGCTGTCTTTTAAACCATGTGATCTCCCAGCACTATCATTTTCAGCCACAGACTGACAGACGCTGAGAGCGCCTGCTAATGACTATCTAACGTACCGGTGCAGCCCAGGTGACAGGAATGAGATGAACCTCGCTTAAATAAGTTAAACCGCCATTTGTATCTAGGCAACACAACACACAATGGGGCACGTGACCACAGAACGAGCAGGAGTTTTCATCAGAGGCTCTCAAACAACACATGGAGAGAGGGAGCCATATGTGACAGGCTTGCTGTTTAACGGTTTAACGGGCTTCATCCACACTCAGTGTCGGTGCACTAATGCCAAAGGACTTGAAAAAAAGCCATGAATCCTGCATCCCCACCACACAGCTTGCGTCATATCGAATTTGTTTCAGCTTATCTTATCCGACTCTGTGAGACTTTGTTAAGGGGAGGGAAGTTTTATACAGCACACATCCAAATCCTGGACCAGAATCTCGGCATCTTGTAGCTGCTGACGAAGCCAAACGGGGATTATTGTTCATTGTTGTCCGAATTGATCAGGGCAGATTACGGACGGATGAGTTTTTCAAAATATCGCTCCAGTTCTTAATGCTTCAAATAAGATGCACTGCTTCATCATTTGCTGTCTTAATGGCATAAAATAGTTTGTTTGTCTGTATTTGACCAAGTAATAGAGAAACATATTCGTTCTATATCTGTGATCACTAATCAATACATAATTTCACTGTCTTATTTTCCAATAGGTTACACACTGTTTGACTGAACAGAAGAATTCATTTGTTGTGGAATTGGGATCAAATCCTCCCTTCCTCTCCCATGTAATTATTTTGTTTGGTTTAGGTAACCTCATTTTCGCTCAGACGAGCCCATTTATCTGCAAGACAGGGCTTTCCCCCTATGAAATCCATGTGAGTTGTTTTTGTGCAGTCTGTGCAGTGTCTGCTATGATGTGAAGCCATGAGCACATGTAGAAGTGTGTTACATCGCCCTCTGTTGACTGAACGTCTGTAGTGCGTGAGGGTGACAACATCTCAAACCTGAATAATGAGGAAGGTTGAGACTTGGGTAACACCCAGAGTTTATGAAGGGAATACACTGGTCTCTTACAGATGAAGAGATACATGCACCATGCATGTCTTTATTCCTATTGTATCACATGCAAATTCTCATCGGTTTAGAGAATTTAGAGAACAGTTCCATTCTTAACCAAGACATAAAAAGCAAACAAATAGCATGATTCATCTCTAGTTTTCCCTCTACAATTTGATGTAGGAGGTATCAGTGTTGCAAGGATGCAAAATGCAAAATGGTTATTGTCGTGAGCTGATAAAACGTAAATACTGAAGCAACCCCTCAGTCCAAAACAGAAAGAAATGAATGTATACCTTGTCCTCTGACCATTACAATGCCTGAGAAACATGCACAAGCGTATAACTAATCACAGAAACAATACTAATTCATTAGGTCAACAGGAATATGCTAAATTAAAAAGTCAATCATTTTAAAATTGCTCTGATCTTATAGACCATACATACAACCCACTAACAATACTACATCCACCATCCAATAGAAATACAATGCTTACACTTGGAAAAGGTTACTTTAGGAGACAAATACCCGCTTGCTAAGATTGGTCATTTAGCTAAATGCATTCTCATTGTACACTCGCCGACGCATTGCACTGTAATCAGGAAAATCACCTTCATGCCAACACACACACACAAAAGCCCTGCCATACAGACACTAAAGATAAACACTGACACTGTCCATACCAATGCATAAGCAGCAGATTGTACAACGGAAAGGCACTGAAATAACCCAAGCTGAACATATAGGAACGAGAGCAGCAGCTGGTGGTTAGGAGGGCTGGTAGGCAAACCCAGACTGCCGTAGGAAACGTGCACTGACATACTGTCTGGCCTGAGGACCAGTGGTCTGGTTACTGTGGTTACCACTGTGAGGCCCAGTGGTCTGGTTACTGTGTACTGGCAGTGGATCACTCTAGTGGTGACTGGAAGGCTGTCAGAGAGGGGAGAGGGGGGACAGAAGTTAGAGATCCAGGCAACTGTCAAGCAAGGATACAGAATAAAGGTTCTCTGGCGGAACCCCTTAAAGGTTCTAGTGAAATCTCTGGTGAAGTAATTTACTTGTGCATCATTTTCGTAGAACCCTGTGAGTAGAATCTCTAATGGTTCATCGGGCCATGGGTTCAAGTTTCAATAGAAAAAAACCTTAAAGTCCCAAACTCAGTCAACGTCAAAGAACACTTTACAGTAAACTTTACAGTATACAGGAGACACAGCCCAAGAAAAGGACCTCTCTGTCCCTTAGCAATCACAGATATTAGGCAGTTTTCTACATGGAAGTTGTTCATTGTTTTCTGGGCCTGACTAAATACAATGTTAGTTACAGAGGGACCATGATCTAGCACAAGTAACACAGCAGCAATATTATAAGCCATACAGTACACCTCTTCCCTTTTATTATTAATATTATTATTATTATTATTATTATTACTATTATTATCATTAACATACTGACCACTCTGATTAGTCTACCTATGACACAACCTCTACCCTGTCAGTGTGTTTTTACCCAAACTATCATCAGTTCGGCCTCTCACCTTTTCCAGGGGTGCCGCCTCCCCCATCCTCCTCTGAGACGTGGGCCTTCTTGCTGAGGTGGCGCACCACCATAGTCGCATTAAACGCTCTCTGAAATAAAACAAACAAATGCACATCAGGACCTAACAATAGAGCTGTAGCCATGGGGTGTCATCACCCATTACTGACTAATAGCCCTGTTTGCTTATTTCCATTTCTTATGTTTTGTCTTTTGGTATACGTTTGGTATTTGTTGGCACTATTGTTCTCAGATCAGCTGCAGGATCACAATTGTTTTGTTTTTTTTTGTATTAAAAAAACCCAGTTGATTCAAATGACTTCACTCTCATCTTTTAATTAATGAATTAAGGCTGAACAGTCATGTAGGAATAATCACATACACAACCTTTTGCTTGGTGCCTGGTTGAGATCACGTTCCATTTGAAAAAAAAGCCCACAGACTATTCTCCTTTTGTTACTAATGATGAGCCAGGTGCAAAGTCAAAGCTCCAAAAATCAATACATTATACAAAGGTGCATCAGGAAGATGTTAGTGAAAGGAATTTACCCATTGACACCGTTCTCAACCAGTCGATCTACAGTTACACAAAATATGAGTAGAATGCACACAAATAAGCGCACAGAAGTGGTTTTGGCTTCTTGCTGTGTGATGCATTGGCTGGGCTTAAATACATGCAGTGGCAGGCAGGAGGGACAAGGGGGTGTGAGCTCAAGAGCCAGTGCCAGGGGCAGATGTTCCTGGCTGATCTGGGGCCTGTGACACGCTCAGCACACTCTGCATGACGACCAGCGATCTCACCTTCCAATGGCTCTTGGCGAAGTTCTTCTGAATCTGTAAGCTGACAGACCCATGGATGTCTCTCTCCAGAGCAGCTCCTCCTGATATCCTGCCATGACACAACACACACACACACACACACACACACACACACACACACACACACACACACAATCACATACACACCCCCACACACATGTCAGCATGTCAAACTGAGACACACCAGTGTGCACTGCGGCTGCCACGGTAACGGCATCATACAGCATGGCTTGATAGCTTTGAGGCTGGTTTATGTGCCTTTTCCCACACTGGCATCATCATCATCTCTCAAGAAATTAACCATTAAATGTACAATTACCAAAGCGGAGACGAGCTGTTCCTCTCCTCATTAAGACAATATAAAAATAAATAAAAAGCAAACATCTGTTGGCATAATGTATTTTCATTAATTTACCGCATGTTGTTTAGGGGGAAACCAGCTTTTCTCACTTTGCTCGGAGTTTGTGAAATCTGAAGAGTAAACTGTAATGTGGCCATGGCAACTTCCTGTTACACAACCACTGAAGTGTTTTGATGGAAGAAGTATTCACGCTATTCATGTTTTGTCCACTGTCCTGACCTCGCGTCTATTTTTAAACTCACCAAGGATGCTGCAAGGCCTCTTCACAATTGTACCTCTTCTTCGGGTCCTTCTGCAGTAAGTGCACTATGAAGTCTTTCGCTGGATTGCCACGGAGACAGCAGGAGCAGAAGAAGAGAAGACACGAATGAAATACACAACGATAAATGAGAACACAACAAAACACATTTTTTTTTTAATGACCACTTGGAAACGAACGCTCGCAAATGCAACAACGTATATTCCTCATTAAGTGTTGTCTCTGAAGTGCTTTTGGAAAATTCGTCCTTGCAATGTTCTCATCTGCTCAGGTCTGTTCTGAGTGTATATCTGAATGGCCCTGGAGGTCCTATATGCCAAGGGCTAGAAGTACCTGAGTCTGAGATTTCGTCCCAGTATGGCGAGTCGAACTCATATTCAGCCTTGATGATCTGCTTGTAGAGCTGTGTGTCGTTCTCGTCGTAAAATGGCGGGTATCCACAGAGTCTGTGAATCACAAACTGAGAAGAGGAAGAGGAAGGCAGAACTACACAGATACCCCCGACAATTTGAGAGACGGATGGACGGCAGACAGGCAGATATATAGACCCTGTACATGTGCAGCCTAGCTCCCCTGAAAGAATGAAGGAGTGCGTTAATGTCACTTACAGAATAAAAGAGATGACTCCAACCGCCCAGAGGTCCACCTCTTTACCATATGTCTTCTGCTGCAGAAGCTCTGGAGCTGTGACAACAGATGTTAAATCATCATGATGAACTGCTCATATTTACATACACACCTACCTACCTACCACAGGGGCATTCGTCAAAAGGTGAAGGTGTTATTACAATGTGCAACGCTACACAACCTTACTCGGGCCGTAAGAAACAGTGCATTTTTGCATACTCACAAATAAATGATATTAATAGTAGCAGGACTAGGGATAAGGGGCAGTGCACCTCCATCCTGATCACAGATGGAGTCATACAGTACATGTAAACACACAGGTATGCACACACTAACATATATGCTTATACACACACACACACACACACACACACACACACAAACAAACAAACAAATAACTGTGCATTTGTAATCCATACAAATCTAAATAAATCCACCAAGAAGCCACCAAGGTAGTCACAGGGTCTAATCTGAAATAGCATGGCACAGCGTATAGGCGTAGTCATGATATCAGACCTGCCGGTCTTACCCACGTATGCAGGTGTCCCACAGGTGGTGGACAACATGCCCTGGTCATCCATCTTGGACAGGCCAAAGTCACTGATGACAATCTTGGAATCTTCCAGTGGAGTCTCGTACAGCAGATTCTCAGGCTAAATAACAGCACCAAACGATACTGTATTTTTATCAAGGTTTCTAGATTATAGACCTCTTCCTGATATCAGCAAAGGTATATTGAAATAATGAATGTTGCATGCTGTGGATGCACTTTACATATCCAACAGCGTGTGTAGTGTCAGATAATGTGGTTTTGACAAAATGACTCGCTTCATATGTGACATGTTGGCAAGGTGATATCAACACAGCTGTTTCTGGACAGAGAGATTTCAGCACAGTCCCAGCCATGCTTACAGTAGTCCCTCTTATATGGGGCGCCGTTTGTAAAATGTTGCACGTTCGAAAATCCTGCTCAGTTTTGCTACATTTAGCATTTTCATATGGAACAAAAAGCACGACAATATTCGAATGTCACTTTTTCAAGCATTTAGAGAGAAATTCATGTAAATTCATTCGATAACTTTTCCAAGGATATTTTTTGGCAGTAACACAAAGTTGTTGAATAATATAAATGTTTCATCTAAATGTAAATGTTAAATATAAATGTAAATGTTAAATGTAAATGTAAATGTTAAATATAAACGTAAATGTTAAATGTTATATATAAATGTTAAATGTAAATGTTAAATGTAAATGTTAAATGTAAATGTAAATGTTAAATGTAAATGTAAATGTTAAATGTTCAGTCTACATGTCAGATTTGAAGACTGAACCTTACAATATTTACGGTAATTGGCTTTCATAGTTTTCACGTCACGTCAGAATTACCAGTTTGCGGGCAAGAAAATACACTCCACAGCTGTCTACCACTGGAATTTATACTGGAACTGACCATCTTTCATTCAAGATTATTTAATATATCCGCTTTAAAATTGTCTGACATAGGTAGTAAAATGCCAGACAGTTGTTGCTCGGTTGGCTGTTCAAATCGGCGGGGAGACAAGCCCGGCTGTTTCCAGCTGATTGTAGACGTCTTCTGGGTCAACTTTTCTCAGGCGGGCAGTAAACTAGCCTTCATTTTGGAGCTTGCAATAAAAGCATTAACCCTGTTTTGGTCGCCTCATTCATCAGAATAACTACCTAAAACGGGAATAGATCAAGAAATAAAGTCAAGAAACAAAGCATCAACACGATTAAAATTGCATTACCCGGTTTCTGCTCTGAGATTGCGACAAGTACCTAAGCAACTAGGCTAGGCTACTGTATTTTGTCATCCAACTGGTAATACTACAATGCCAGTAGAAAATACTTGGGAAGATAATTTCAGTTGTCATTCGCCAGACCAGGTGGTTGTACTTGTGTTAACCAGGAAATTGTGTAAAATGATAAAGAACAGTGTTGGGTAGGCTAAAGGTTGCTAGCTAACAGCATGTAGCTCGCTAGCTGGTAGCTAGCTATTAAATGGCAATCATCTTTGCTCTGATAATGAAGATGTTTATTAGTTTTCACCTTCCAGACGACATCGTTATTAACCCATCCCCTTCTGAAAATTAAATTACTATCTGTGCTTTTGGTAGGCTTTCAGTTTTTGAGGTGTGTAGGGGGACGGATTTTCTATAAGATATATGTAAATATCTCCAAACTGGAGCTCAGGCAGGGACTTCTACGACGTTACAGAAATACAAATATCAGCGGGTGCAGTAAAGGGATCACAGGTTCCCAAAATGTAAATTTTTTCTAGATATCTCTGTCTGGCTATTGTGGTATGATCTGTGTTTGATGGCGATCGTAATTGAGTAGGTTGCACTGCTCGACGATGTCCACTGTTGGTCGACACATTTTGCCCACAAGGTATCCCAGGTAGTGTTACTGAAAGCTATGAATTACCGTAAATATTCTAATGTTCTGTCGTCAAGTCTGACATGTAGACTGAACATTTACATTTACATTTACATTTACATTTAACATTTACATTTAACATTTACATTTAGCATTTGATATTTGTATTTACATTGAACATTTACATTTAACACTTATATTTAACATTTATATATAACATCGAACATTTACGTTTATATTTAACATTTACATTTAACATTTAACATTAACATTTAGATGAAATATTTATA
>NC_045155.1:4870643-4955643 GCF_900700415.2 Clupea harengus | reverse complement strand
GAGAGGGCATATCATTGTTTTTAAAATAGTTTGGCAAATGCTCCGGCATATCCTGACATGAACAGCGGTGTGAGCCAAGTGACCCCTCCTATATTTCTGTTTATTAACTGAAAACTGTTGTATTAGAGTGCTACATGTACTTGATAGCATATTAACTGTATAATATTGGTCTTTTGTTCATGGTGGAGTTCAAATAGTCACTGCGTCACTGTTTACATTCTGGGTATGTTAGCTGCACAGCACTGTAAAGTGTGTGAAGTCATTTCCTATCAGTAACTTTGGCATTCACTACCTCCAGTTCTAATGAAAAATGTTATCAGTAAACTAAACACAGAACATTCAGAACTATCACTCAACCACAGCTCTGAACCTATTGCCAGTGGCACCTTGCCTGTTGTTAGGCAATCAAATGGTGCTTTTTCTGAGACGAACCCAGTGCAGCACTGAATTGACATTTGAGAGCAATTAAAGGGAGGTGCATTTAAAGGGAGGTATTCTCAGGCTAAAACAGATCCGACAGTGTACATCTTTACTGACAAATATATTTCTAGTAATATTGAAATATAGTCTGGTCTGTACTGAAACTGAAATCTAATGTTTCCAGTTTCTAGAACGTTGGTTCTCAAATAAATTAAAAAAAACTTCAAAACGCATGTTGAATGAAACACAAATGCAAAAAAAATGCTACAAGTCCTTAATGAAGCACTACTACAATACAATAATTCAGAGTTTATGTTTAAGAAGCCAGTGAAAAAAAAAACATATTTCAAAAAGATTGTCAAGGGGAATGCTAACAAAAGATGAGCAAAAGCATAGAACTGGTTCACAAAGGTGTGTGAAACACTTTAAAATGCATAATATACATTCCATCTGTCCCATATCATCATAGATAGTAAGAGGAGCGAGGAGCGTGTGCTGTGATCTGGTGTGGCAGCTATTTCTAAAGTGCCATTAAAAAGGCTCTAACCTTTTGCTGGCAGCTGCTCCTCAATCACATGGTCTATTCTAAACTAAACTTAGAGCTAAAGAAACGTGTAAGTGCAACCGTAGCAGAACTCCCCCCCAGGGTCGGGAAGAGAAGTGCCAGTATATCTCACACTTGCAGTGCTCACAAAGACATCTATGATCCCTTGTGCATACCAAGGTTTCAACACACGGGCTGATTTAAACATTGCACGGTACAGTAACGGACTGCAGTATAGAGTAACCAGCTTTGGCATTTAGCTGCCAAAGAAGGTGTGGATTCTAACACGTGATGCAACTTAAAATGCAAACATAAACAAACAAAACAAGCAAATATACCATGAAATGCTATATGTTCTCCATTATAAAATGAAATGAAAGTCTCATTAATATGAATAACCTTTACTGATACACTCACATGAACATTAGACCTAAGGACATGGAAGGCACGGACATCTGAGTAGAAAAGAATCCCGTGATAGGAATATGCTGTTCTCAACTCCGGACACTAAGACTTAACTCTTCATTCCCCTGCTGATAGTACAGAACAGACACCGGTCTTCCTGCTGTGAGACATGCTGATATAGTATCCATGCCTTGACCTTCTCAAACAAGTCTTTTAAATCTGCCCCCAACAGAGCTTATAACTGTCCATGAATTCTGACCGGGCAAGTACAACATTGAGTTGGTGATTTCTCTAATTACTATTAAGTCAATGCCATCAAAAGCTACACTAATTATTCATCTTTTTTTTTTCATTTTCATTATCTGATCGAAACTTGACTCCAGTCTGATGCCTGCTCAATTAATATTCCCGTTACAGCAATGACCCGATGTCTTCACTCAAAGGTCATAGAGTTGGTACTATGTCTATTAACAACATAACTGTCTTACTCCTGTCTTACTCCTAGAGCCCAAGACCTAACCCCCCGTAGAGCAAGGTCAAGGCGACGGTAGAAAAAAAGCCTCCCTTTTAACAGGAAGAAACCTTGAGCAGAACCCAGCTCAGGGGAGGGACCCATCTGCTTGAGGCTACAGGTTGCATTATTTTACTAACAAACCAAAACACTTATATGTGGTTGTAAGTTCTGGTATGTAACACAATAACAAATGGGGATAGTCTTATCATGTTAATGTCAGACCCTGGAGAACATTCTGCTGGAATATTGTGTCATCACAGTGTTATGACAAAGCAGGATAGTTGCAGTATGTTCACCTAGGGTACAAACTAGTGCTGTCAAGCGATTAAAATATTTAATCGCGATTAATCGCATTTATGTCATAGTTAACTTTTTTCCATCATTTTATTTTTATTTTAATGCCCTTATCAACATGGAAAAGTGGATTGGCTTGCTTTATGCAAATGTTTTATTTTATTGAAAACCAACATGCCTTTGCAAAGTCTATGAAATTGACATGAACAGGTGTTCGCCATTCTATAGACTGCTCAATGATGATCCTGAGGCTAGCAATTTGGTCGGTGCACGATCTTTTGTTTCTGAAACCAGCTTGGTTTTCTCTCAATTCATCATCAACCCCCTTACGCAGTCTCTCCAAGATGATGCGGCTGAACACTTTGCCTGGTGTTGATAGCAACATGATCCCTCGGTAGCTGTTGCAATCCCTGAGGTTTCCATTCTTTGGTGTGACAGCAATGAGCCCGTCCTTCCAGTCTGTTGGTATGTTTCCTTCTTCCAACCATATGGTCTTTATTAGCTGGTGGAGCATGGTGGTTGAGGTGTCGAGATCTGTTTGTAGAGCCTCTGATGGGATGTCATCTTGCCCTGTTGCTTTACCACGTCGCAATTCCTTGATGGCCTTCCTCACCTCAGATCTTGTTGGGGGGCCACAGTTGATGTCCAGCGTGTGTGTGGCTGGTGGGATCTCTACCTTTTGGGCAGGGGGCTGTCTGTTGAGCAGCTCCTTAAAGTGTTCTGTCCACCTTCGATGTTGTTCTTCTTTGGTGGTGAGGAGTCGTCCCTGTTTGTCCCTGATCTGGGTGTTTGTCTGTCTAAACTTACCAGCTAGTTTCTTGGTGGTCATGTAGAGTGCTTTGATGTTGTTTTTTCCAGCTGCTTCCTCTGCTTCCCGTGCCAAATTCTCAATGTAATTCCGCTTGTCACATTTTGCACTTTTCTTCACTTCTTTATTTGCTGTTTCATATTCTTTGTGAGCTGCTGCCTTTTTTGCTCGGGTTTTGCTTTTGTTTAGTGTGTCTTTTTTTGTCCTTCTTTCTTCAATTTTCTTCAGTGTGTTTGTTGACAACCAAGGTTTATGGTTTGTTGCTTTTCTCCCCACTACTTCTAGGCACGCCTCCTTCCATATGTTTTTCAGGTTGCTCCAGTGCTCTTCCACTGATTTGTGCTGTTCTTCTTGCAGGGCTTGGAACCTGTTCTGTAAGGTGGTTTGGTACAGTTCAGTTGTTCCTATGTCCTGGAAGAGCTGGGTGTTGAACTTTGTTCTTGTGTTGGTGGGGTTGTTGCATCGCTTCAGCTTGAGCTCAAGTCAAGGAAGGCTGACAAGAAAGTTGACAAAAGAGTTGGAATTGATGGACAGAGTAATTGAAAAAAAGAAAGGAAATGAGAGTGAAGGGGGGGGCTATGGATAATGAGATAAAGAGAGAGTGAGGAGGGAAAATATTGAAAGAAGGAGAGAAAATGGAGTGAAGCAGAGAGATGGATTGTGAGAGAAAGTAGAGTGAGAGGGATAGAGAGAAAGATGGAGAGAGAAAAAAGTAGAGTATGGAAGGTGTCTCTTAATATTCCTAGTTAAACAGTTGAATGGAGAGGGACAGAGAAAAGAGGTGCCTTGGAACCTTGGCGCAGGTGTCAGTGAAGCACAGGTGCAAGCCAGTTTAATGACCCTATTATGATGTCACAATGGCCCAATGTAAGTCAAAGGGACATTTTTTATTAGTTTTTCTTTGATATCTTAAAAAGTATAAAGTGTAGAAAAAAAAAAAAAAAATACATATCTGAAGTGTCCTTTACAAGACCTGCGTGACAAAGTTTGAACGAAGTTTCTACGTTAAGCGGTTCGAGCTGAATTAAGCGCAGAAAAAGGTAAAAAGGTAGAAAATGCATTTCCTGAATTTTCACCTATCACAGTGCATGAAATGCAAAAGTTAAGAAAGGAAGAAGAAAAGAAGAGTGGAAAGAAGAGTAAAAGAAGGAAAGAAGAGAGGAGGAAGGAAATAAGAGTGGAAGTGGAGGAGCCTTGGAACCTTGACTCAGGCGTCACTGAAGCACATTGTGCAGGGGCAGATAACCTGAACAATTGTGCACAGTGGCGGTTCTAGACAATGTTTACTAGGGGGGCCAAGGAGGGGCCAGCGTTTAACCAGAGGGGCACATACAAATTATAAGATTTTTGTAACCAATAGTAGCTAGGTAATCAAATATAATAATATATAGTAATAATAATATAATAATTATAATAATGATATTATAATTGTATTGTTTTCTGTTTATAGTTTGTTTAAATGTAGTATTTTCTAATTCTAGTGGTTGGTCAGCTGGCGAACACAGTCATGACAATGAACATATCGTCATACAAAATTGCCCCACCAGAAATTTCGGGCTAAAATCGCCACTGCTATTTATACTAAAATCTAAGCATGTCTCCTTTAGGATTTGTTTTTGGCGTTGATACAATCGTGAATAATTACTGTCTTATCAAACCTAAACTCTCCTGAGCAAGCTAGCGAGCTGTAGCTGATAGCACATCTAAATGAGACAGAAGGACAGCGATATTTGGAAAATGCATTGATTATTGGCTGCGATCCATATTTATTAACTTCAACTTTATTTTGTCCCTTATAGTGTCTGCCCCAACTTTCTTTTCTCGACATTTACATTTATCTTGTACATAATCCATTCCCATACACCGGAGATTTCAAGTACAAATGCCTATCAATATGCAGTTGCAGGATGGGTGAACAACACCAAGATATGGCATCTGGAGACAAAAAATATGTATGTGATCACAGGTCATGTAAGTAATTCAAACGGCGGTGGTTAAGAGTGCCAATATGGGCTAACGAGTTGTAGCTAAAGCCTTTAGTAAAGGGCAAAACAACTCGCTAGCTATTAGCACTCTAGCTTGCTCAGGAGAGTTTAGCTTTAATATGACACAGTAATTATTCACGATTGTATCAACGTGCTGCATTTCACTTAACAGGTCAGTCATTCCCTAAATCTTTTGGAATAGAACGAAATTGTATATTTGGGTTTCTTTGGCGACAGTTGTCGCATCCAACAGCACAACATCCCGGGCATTTGAACTTTCTGTGGGTTGTGACCGACGCACGGCCAGACTACTGTGTCCGTGTTGGACACAAATATGGCGGCGCTTAGACACACGTCAAATGGTATCCATGAATAGTAGTTGCTGAACTCTCATTCACCGACGAACACCACACCTGGCAGACTACAGTGTTTGGGTGCGCCGCTTTAATTTACCCGTGTAGAACGTTGCGTCGCATTAGTTCCTAGCTTTTGGCGCTCGGGTGTAAAATCATAATAAATTCATAATTTTTGTATTTGGTCAGCACGGGGTGGCCACAGGGGTGGTCAGGGACATGTCTACGGGGGCACGGGCCACCCCAGGCCTCCGTGTAGAACCGCCACTGATTGTGCATTTTGTGATAAAAGTGTGAAATTTAGTACACATATAACCAAAGACATTCCGAAATGTTTTGGATATCGGGCCATCATGAATTTTCAACATGGCGGTCATAGCAGCCATTTTTCAAGATGGCCGCCGTTGCAAAAGTTTTCAGATTAATTTTCTTATTATTATGAAATATAATATGATGTTGATGATCTTGTTAGTTACACTTGGTCATCATACATAGTTTTGGGGAATTTTATACTTAAAAAACATTTAAAATTAATAAAAACTCAAGATGGTAGATGGTTGCAATAGCAATAAAGTTACGTATATTGCATATGATTTGGATGATTTCCATATTGAATCATACATTTTGTAATGCAGAATTAAAATCAGTAATGTAACTTTAGCCCAGAATTTTTTTTTGTTCTCACAAATCAGGACCATTTACTAACAGACATGTTGGTGTCACCTCCAAGTTAAAATTCATCTGAGAGATATGACTTGACTGTTGCAACAAAACTTGTGTTCATATTTGTCATATGCTTTGATTAGGCTTACAAGTAAATAGATACAATTTAGATAAAATTTTGATTAAATTCCATATCTAAAATTAAGAAAAACACTTTTAATCTTTTTCCCCCTAGTGATTCCCTGTCCTACATAGTAAATAGTTAACGTGCTAACGCCAGTTCGAAATGGTAGTTTGCTGTTGATATGAGACTTTACTTGGTAGGAAGATACCACAGACACAGATATGTGCTATATTTTTGCTAATGCACTGTAAAATATAGACTTCAATCTTTTCAAATTTGTTGTCCTTTACTGAAAAATTACAGGCTATTTTACCTCCTTCGTTTTCTGAATGCCTCTATGAAGGGGTAGAGTTATATGTACTTTTTTTTTTTTTTTCAAAGATAAAAATAGATTAACAGGTTAAGAAGGTAAGGGAGACCCTTTTTATTAAGTTCCATTGACAGCCTTTTACATGGAAACAGTCAACGTGCTAATGCCAACTTCGAAACTATGAACAGCTCTCTCCCCCTCCCTATTGAAAGGGTGTGGCCCCCGAGTCATTTCACTGACTCAGAGTAGACAGCAATAAGACTGAGTTGTCCACCTTCCTCTCAGATGCTCTGCTCAGATGTGCTGGAGGATAAACAGCTTGTTGACCACACGTAGCTGATCTGTCCTACAGTTTAATTGAGAGGGACAGAGAGAAGAGGTTCCTGGAAATTGGCGCAGGTGTCAGTGAAGCACAGATGCAAGCCAGTTTAAAGACCCTATTATGATGTCATAATGGCCCAATGTAAGTCAATGGGAGATATTGTATTAGTTTTTCTTTAATATTTTTAAAAGTGTAAAGTTTAGAAAAATGTTTGAACTAAGTTTCTAAGTTAAGCGGTTCGAGCTGAATTAAGCGCAGAAGTCGGTACAAAGAATAACTAGAATATGCATTTCCTGAAGGAAATACCAGTGCATGAAATGCAAAAGTTAAGAAAGGAAGAAGAAAGGAAAGAACAGTAAACAAGAGTGAAAGAAAAAAGGTAAGAAGAGTGAATAAGACTGGCTATGGATAAAGAGTAAAGAGAGCGTGAAGAGGGAAAATACTGAAAAAAGGAGAGAAAATGGAGTGAAGAAGAGAGATGGAGTTTGAGGGAGGATGGAGGACTGTAAAGTCAAAGAAGGCTGACAAAAAAGTTGAAAAAAGAGTAGGAATTGATGGACAGAGTAATTGAAAGAAGAAAATAAAGAGATAAAAAGAGTGAACGGGAGTGAGAGAATTATTCGGGCTCTCACAGACTGCCTGCACTGTGTGAGACTGATAAATCTTTTTTGTAATCTAGCTTTCTGTGACGCATATTCACACCTACGCTAATATGGAATTTAGCTAACATTACTGTGGAAACATTAAAACACATTTTTGAACTGGAGCCAGGAACATTGTTTTCCACAGAACTCATTATATGGATGGGATGTTTGCTGGAAGCCAGTAGGGTTTTTGAAACGTTTGAACTTGTCTGACCCGACTAGAAGGTTTTGCCAATGGCTTTTTCCATGGAACCTGGTTCCACAGTCGGGCATGTTGGTTGGTTGGTTTGTTGATTCAACAGCGTTGTATGTGTGTCTGCGTGTGTATGCACAGATACTCTGTCCCCTCTACCTTTCAGGCTATTTGTGTCCCTTCCACTGTGACTCATCCTTACTTGATTTATCGTTGTCATGCATCACTCATTGCATTTATCTACCTCATATGTCAATGTATGTAATGTAATTAACATGTTTTTACGTAAATCTGAATATGATGCCTGGCCAGTAATTCATTTTGAATGTCAAAACATTTGTTTACTTCAAAACATTTGTTTACTTCTCGCAGTATTATTGTTTTTGTAATCTAGTGTATAAGAAATAATGCGAATGGCAAATGTTCTCGTGGAAAACATGTCATGTGAAATATTAAGAAGGGGGGGTTGTGAGAACATAGTGTGCTGGAACAAAGAAAGGGCGTAATCAAATTCTTGCAGAAGTGCTTTCAGTCACGTTATACCATCCCTCACGTAGACGTTGTGATACTTCATGTTCTCTTTATCTCAGTAACTCTGTATAGACAGACATGGCCTATGAGAGAATTCATCTGACTCTCAGACTGCTTGCCACTCTGTATGATTCTGATCCTTCTGCAGATTTTTAATTTTTTTATCTACCTTTCTCTGATGCATGTTCACACCTGTGCTAATATATGTAATTTAGGTAACATCAAATTGTTGAAACATGTTTATTGTTATATTTTTACTGTGTTTTACTATTTTACTGCTGAGGTCATTCATTGTGGCATTGTGTTAAATGTCTTAATGTCTGTAGACCTGTGGAAAAAGACAAAACAAAATGAAAAAGCATTTTGTTTTAGAACACTTTGATTTGAAGGCCATGGGGTGTAAGTAAGACAGGACAAGACATAATACAAGGTTATTGAAAAAGGAAAAACAAACCCATATTTCTTTTATTTTTGCAAAGTTTGATTACTTTCATTAGACAAATCACTGACAAAGACATACAAACGTCATAAAAACATATATGGGCCATTCTACCGAATTGGTGCAAAGTCAGGTTGGAAATATTTTGAAAATGTGTATGTTTTATTCCCAAAACTTTGTCCGTTTGTATATTGAACCATATCTAAAGCACACATTTCTAGTAAAAGAACCGTCAATTTTTATGTTGTATTTTCAGAATGTGTTGGAATGTTTTTCCTCTCCCAAAAATTGGCACTACCGAAACATAGTAATACACTATGGTAAAAGAGTATTATTATTAACCTGTTCAGATTGTGTTTCCTTCCTTTCTCTGAAGAGTATTTTTACAAATATTTCACAAAGAAATCAATAAAAATGAAATTTTTACCAAATTTCAAAGTTCAATTTATACAATTCATCTTACCATTCCATTTTGTCACTACCGAAACGATCATGTCACTACCGAAACTTTACCATATGTTTTGGTAGTGTGACTGTTTCGGTAGTGACTGTTTTGGTAGTGACAATTCTAGCTAACTTTGAGCATAAATAAATAATTCTAGCAAGTACATGGCTAGAAAACAAATCTTTGAAGAGGTATACACACAAACAAACATAATACTTTGCATAAAACCCCAAAAAGTTTACTTAATTGAAGAAAAAAATGTGTTCGGTAGTGACCATTCTTAAGGTTACACACTGATTTTCAGACTTTGGAACACAGTTATATCAAAAGTATGGGATCTAGCTACTTACCATTCAGCCATGAGGGACAGGGATGCAGTATCACTGCCTGGTTATAAATGCAGGGGTGTGGCTAAAAACCAGGCCCAGCCAATGGACTAAAACTCCTGTGTTTCGGTAGTGACATGAAAACTATGGACATGATTTTTTGAGCATAGTTTTTTTTTTTTTTTTATTAAACCCACAATAAATCTAAATCTTCCAAGTTCTGTTTAAACTTAATCATAAAGATCTTTTTAGAAAAAAATCAAAATTATGTATCATCAAATCAAAATTAGATCATTGAAAAAAATCAAAAAAAATGTAAAAAGTGTTATTTACAGAAATTGAAATTTCGATGTCAGGGTTGGGGACAGCTACTTCCCAATAGAAAGTACTCTATAAATGATGATTTTGTATATATTTAGCTTATCCTTATCTCATTTAATGTCTTGGGTTTAAATAGACCATAACATATTCTTAGTAAATATCTATGTCTGAATACTTACTTGTTTTGTAAAAAGTTTTTCTTGTTGTGGGACCACACTTTGCACCAATTCGGTAGAATGGCCCATATAGGCAAATAAGGCAGTCTAGTGTTAGGGTGAACTGGTGACATTGATCACTTTGTATCCTATACAAGACACCATCACCACACAAGCTTTAGCAATCGCTAATCCCCCCCAAGGGCAGGCTAGAAGCACATAGTTATTTTCATGTTATTCCTATGCATTTAATATCTAACATTTTGCGAGTTTGAGCATTACCAAGAAAACTGTGAGGAAGCATTACACAACATGCACATACACCTGCAGCACCTGTCATAATTTGCAGAAGGAGGAAGAAATGAGAACCCAAAATAATAGTGGCAAGTTGCCAAGGGGACGCTGTTCCTCAATGATACACCATGCTCAATGTGACATCAGAAAATGGGAGGTAAACTATTGGGAGAGCTAAGACTATTATAACTCTGATACTTCCTTGTAACATCAGACTGTCCATGGACAGCCTCCCTTTGTTGATCTTAAATAAAATCATTACTACTCAATGAATCCCTGAACTCAGAATCTTCTGAAAGAGACTTCATCTTATAACTGCATGAAATGCAAAAGTTAAGAAAAGGAAAAATAGTGAACAAGAGTGAAAAGAGAAAGGAAAGAAGTGTGAACAAGGCCATGGATAAAGACAGTAAAGAGAGAGTGAAGAGGGAAAATACTGAAAGAAAGAGAGAAAATGGAGAGAAGAAGAGAGATTAAGTGTGAGGGAGGATGGAGGACTGTAAAGTCAAAGAAGGCTGACAAAAAAGTTAAAAGAAGAGTAGGAATTGATGGACAGAGTCATTGAAAGAAGAAAGGAAAAAAGAGTGAAGAGGAGTGGCTATGAATAATGTGCTTTATAAATACATTTGACTTGACTTGAGATAAAGAGAGAGTGAAGAGGGAAAATACTGAAAGAAGGAGAAAACATGGAGTGAAGGAGAGAGATGGAGTGTGAGAGAAAGTAGACTGAGAGGGATAGAGAGAAAATAGAGTATGGAAAGTTTCTCTTAATATTCCTAGTTATGCAGTTGACAGTCAGTGAAGCTCAGGTGCAAGCCAGTTTAATGACCCTAGTATGATGTCACAATGGCCCAATGTAAGTCAATGGGACATTTTTTATTAGTTTTTATTTAATATCTTTAAAAGTATAAAGATCAGAAAAATGAACTAAGTTTCTACGTTAAGCGGTTCAAACTGAATTAGAAAATGCATTTCCTGAAGGAAATACCAGTGCATGAAATGCAAAAGTTAAGAAAGGAAGAAGAAAAGAAAGAAGAGTGAAAGAAGGAAAGAAGAGTGGAAGAAGGAAAGAAGAAAGGAAAGAAGAAAGGAAAGAAGAGTGGAAGGAGGAAAGAAGAAAAGAAAAAAAGGAAATAAGAAAGGAAAGAAGAGTGGAAGAAGGAAAGAAGAAAGGAAGGAGAGTGAAGAAAGGAACGTAGAGTGGAAGAAGGAAAGAAGAAAGGAAAGAAGAGTGGAAGAAGGAAAGAAGAAAGGAAAGAAGAATAGAAATAAGAGTGAAAGAAGGAAAGAAGAAAGGAAAGAAGAGTGAAAGAAGGAAAGGAGTGGAAGAAGGAAAGTAGAGTGGAAGAAGGAAAGAAGAAAGGAAAGAAGAGTGAAAGAGTGAAAGAAGGAAAGAAAACTGGAAGAAGGAAAGAAGAGTGGAAAAAGGAAAGAAGAGTGGAAGAAGAAAGGAAAGCAGAGTGGAAGAAGGAAAGAAGAGTGAAGAAAGGAAAGAAGAGTGGAAGAAGGAAAGAAGAAAGGAAAGAAGAGTGGAAGAAGGAAAGAAGAGTGGAAAAAGGAAAGAAGAGTGGAAGAAGGAAAGAAGAAAGGAAAGAAGAGTGAAAGAAGGAAAGAAGAGTGAAAGAAGGAAAGAAGACTGGAAGAAGGAAAGAAGAGTGGAAAAAGGAAAGAAGAGTGGAAGAAGAAAGGAAAGCAGAGTGGAAGAAGGAAAGAAGAGTGAAGAAAGGAAAGAAGAGTGGAAGAAGGAAAGAAGAGTGAACAAGAGTGGCTCTGGATAAAGACAGTAGAATAGAATAGAAAAGCCTTTATTGTCATTGTATTTATACAACGAAATTTTGAGTGCTTCTCCTGTTGGTGTGACGAGGGACAACATATAACACAACAACAACATATAACATAACAATACTACAACTATCCAAAAACAGTAGGAACAGCCCCCCAAAAAATATATATATACATTAAGAGTAGAACAAAGTGCGGTGGCATAGACTAAAGTACTTCAATAAATACATCAATTAATACAGCTTTGTTTATGCACATGTGTAAGGTGCCTGAGATGGTATGTGACTTGTAGTCAATAAAGTGCTTAGTGTTTAGTGCATGTCGGTATTTAGAGTTCTGATGGCTGTCGGGAAAAAACTGTTCTTAAGACGCGTGGTCCTTGCTCTAAAGGATCTGTACCGTCTGCCTGAGGGCAGGAGAGTAAACAGGTGGTGGCCTGGGTGAGAGGAGTCTTTTAAGATGTTATTGGCCCTGCTAAGGTAGCGGGAGCGGGCAATGGATTCCAGGGAGGGCAGTGAGCAGCCAGTGATTTTTTGTGCTGTGTTGATGACCCTTTGGAGGGCTCTCTTGTCTGCTGCGGTGCAACCGGAGTACCATGCCGAGATGCAGTAGGTTAGTACACTTTCGATAGTGGTGCGGTAGAAGGCCACCATCAGTTTACACTCCAGGTTGTTTTTCCTGAGTACTCTCAGTAAAGAGAGAGTGAAGAGGGAAAATACTGAAAGAAGGAGAGAAAATGGAGTGAAGCAGAGAGATGGAGTGTGAGAGAAGGTAGAGTGAGAGGGATGGAGAGAAAGATGGAGAGAAAAAAGTATGGAAGGTGTCTCTTAATATTCCTAGTTATACAGTTGAATGGAGAGGGACAGAGAGAAGAGGAGCCTTGGAACCTTGGCACAGGTGGCAGTGAAGCACAGGTGCAAGCCAGTTGAATGACCCTATTATGATGTCATAATGGCCTAATGTAAGTCAATGGGAAAATTTGTATTAGTTTTTCCTTTAATATCTTAAAAAGTGTAAAGTTCAGAAAAATGAAAAATACATAGCACAGGCGTGGCGACGGCGGTTAGTGATCTACCCTGATAATTTCACATATTTAAGTGTTATAGGCAGAATATCTGTGCGGGGGCGTGGCGGTGGTTACAAACACGCACGCGCGTGCAGGTACATCAGTGGGCCGCAAATTACTTTCTAGTCAGAATGGTGGTCCCTGGGACAAAACCAGTTGAAAACCCCTGCTTTACACGACATACGCGACAAAGTTTGAACAGAGTTTCTACGTTAAGCGGTTCAAACTGAACTAGAAAATGCATTTCCTGAAGGAAATACCAGTGCATGAAATGCAAAAGTTAAGAAAGGAAGAAGAAAAGAAAGAAGGAAAGAAGAAAGGAAAGAAGAGTAAAAGAAGGAAAGAAGAGAGGAAGAAGGAAAGAAGAAAGGAAAGAAGAGTGAAGAAAGGAAAGAAGAGTGGAAGAAGGAAAGAAGAAAAGAAAGAAGAGTGGAAGAAGGAAAGAAGAGTGGAAGAAGGAAAGAAGAAAGGAAAGAAGAGTGAAAGAAGGAAAGAAGAGTGGAAGAAGGAAAGAAGAAAGGAAAGAAGAGTGGAAGAAGGAAAGAAGAGTGGAAGAAAGAAAGAAGAAAGGAACGAAGAGTGAACAAGAGTGGCTCTGGATAAAGAGAGAGTGAAGAGGGAAAATATTGAAAGAAGGAGAGAAAAATGGATTGAAGCAAAGAGATGGACTGTGAGAGAAAGTAGACTGAGAGAGATAAAGACAAATATGGAGAGAAAAGTAGAGTATGGAAGGTGTCTGTTAATATTCCTAGTTATACAGTTTAATGACCCTATTATGATGTCATAATGGCCCAATGTAAGTCAATGGGAAAATTTGTATTCGTTTTCTTTAATATCTTAAAAAGTATAAAGTTCAGAAAAATGAAAAATACATAGCATAAGTGTCGTTTACAAGACCTACGCGACAAACTTTGAACAAAGTTTCTACGTTAAGCGGTTCAAACTGAACTAGAAAATGCATTTCCTGAAGGAAATACCAGTACATGAAATGCAAAGGTTAAGCGGTTCGAGCTGAATTAATCGCAGAAGTCGGTAAGAAGAAGAAGAAGAAGAAAAAGAAGAAGAAGAAGAAGAAGCCTAGGAATAACAATACAGGGCATTTCATGCACTGTAATAAGAAGAAGAACTAGTATCAGAAACGAAGGAATAACAATACAGGGCATTTCATGCACTGTAATAATAATAATAATAAGAAGAAGAAGAAGAAGTATAAAAAGCCTAGGAATAACAATACAGGGCATTTCATGCACTGTAATAAGAAGAATAAGAAGCCACCGAACAACAATACAGGGCATCTCATGCACTGTAATTAAGCGCAGAAAAAGGTAAAAAGAATAATAAGAATAAGAAAAGTTTGGATAACAATACAGGGCATTTCACGCACTGTAATAAGAGGCCACGTAGGAATAACAATACAGGGCATTTCATGCACTGTAATTAGCAAGAACATTAGCTTTAGCATTACCACAGCACCTGCCATGCCATAGGCCTGGGTTTTGTGTGTTACATTAAGTTAATTAAGTGGATTTTAATTTAGCCTAGAGGGTGTATTTGGACACACGTTGTCTATGACACACATACTATATTTTTGGTGTAACATTACTGTTTGTGTCTGACTAGGTGATTTTGCAAATAAATTGAGATATTAGCTCTTAATTTTGGCTTGCTACCTAGCACCTATAATGAACATTCATTGCTAGCTAGCTAACGGTTAAGGCTAGTGAAGACTAGCCACTAAACATGAAATTATCTAACTGAGGTAGTTCCTCAGATAAGTCTCTTCTTTGTCTCATCTAGTCCTGTGCCTCACTGTTTAGTTATGTGCTTTCATAGCATTCCAGGTATACGTATACGTTTATTATCAGTGCAGCAGTCCTCAGGTCCTGCTTTCTCTGTGGTGTTGTGGAACTGCCCGTCTGCAGTGAATAGGTTGGATTTCATTCCTGCTTTGGCCTCACAGTTATCCCTTCAGTTAATTATGCCTTTTACCATACCTCGCGTTTATCTGGTAGAGGAGGTGGAACAGGCTTTCTAGTCTCTAATGAATGGAAATTCACACCGCTGCTGCCTGTACATAGCTATGACTCCTTTGAGTGTCATGCTGTCATGATGGTGGTTTTTTATTGGCCACCAGGACAACTTGGTAGCTTTGTGTATAAGCTGGACATTCTGCTGTTTGCACTTCCAGTGGATAATTGACTATTACTAATCCTTGGTGATATGAATATTTCTTATAGACAATTCTCATTCAGTAGACTTCTTGTCCTTACATAGCTTGTTTAATCTCAAACATGTTCACTGCCCTCCTACTAATAAGGCTGGTAAGGATTTAGATCTCATACTGTCGCTTAATTGCATCATTCCATTACATGTATCTGACCATTACTAAATTTCCTGTGCCTCTTCTGTAACATCCTGCTACTCCTTTTCCTGCAGCTTTGTGACGACATTACCTCAGAGGTCTCTCAAGTTGGGGGGGGGGGGGTGCAGCAGGTGCGACTGTACCTGGGCCCGTGGGGGGCCCAAAGATATACATACGTCTCGAGACGGTCCCCCCTCTCCAAGTACAGCGTCAGGCGGCGCTCGACGGGCCCATCCTTAGTCTCAGTACAGCGTAAAATTTTCTCGGTTATGCAATTGTTAAAATGTGCGTCAAATATTATATATAAACTTGAAAAGAAAAACTTTTCTCAGTCATGGTAGTAATTCTTTTTGGGGAGAAAGTAGCAATTTATAACAAAATCATATGTTTATCCTACATACACTATAGAAACTATCAAAAAACTTTTCAATGAAATTAATAAGTTCTTATTTTCTTTGGTATTTTTGTGATTAGCAATGATGATTGCTGGGTAATATGTATGTTGTTGTCCAATGCCAAGTCTCTATTTGATCACGTGACAATACAATACGCTATAGTTAAACCAATTCATTGAGCACAGCACTATGGAGGACCAAACCTGCCATATTTACAAATGAATGAATGAATAAATAAATGTCCACATCCATGCATTTAGACAGAAATAAATGAATACATGTATTAATTAATGCACAATTGTCAATCAATAGTTACTTATAATTTACATTTATGTATGTATTTATTTCTGTATTTATTTATTTATTTATTCATTCATTCATTTATGTCTGTATTCATTCATTTATTTCTGTATTCATTTATTTATTCATTCATTCATTCATTCATTCATTCATTTATTTATTCATTCATTCATTCCTGTATTTCTTCATCTCAATATGTTAATGAGATGTGTCAATCAAAAATAGGTAGGCGGTATTTGACACACCATTGGCTAATCGTTTTCAACGCGTCGTATTCGATTAGGTTAGCCTTACCTTGCTGTCATGGAAAAAGGGCAATTGCCAGAGGCTTGGCCAGGCTGGCCGATCTCGTTGAAAATGAAAATGTATATCCAATCATACCGTAGCAACCGCTACTGAGAGAAGAAGGTCCGACAACTTTGAGGTCTGAGCAGCATGGTGAAACAGTGTGCCTACGGGACTTGTAGATCTGACACAAGGTACCCTGCGAGATTAGAGGGACACGTCGTTTTTGTCTCGCATTTCCAAAGCCCAAAACACAGGAGGAAAGGTGCCAGCTGTGGATTAAACAGTGTGGGAGACCCCACTCCCAACTCAATATATCGCAAAATACACATATGTCTGCTCCAAAATAAATTAAGCTGCTTGCAGTTAGCTAGCTATCTATCTGGCGAACTGCGCTATCGCTAGGTATGATGACTAACTATCTAGTTGAGAGAACATCCCCATTTACATTTAGTCATTTAGCAGACGCTTTTATCCAAAGCGACTTACATATGTGCGACTTACAATGTATACACATTTTACATTTACACTGATGGCACACTGCACATCAGGAGCAATTAGGGGTTAAGTGCCTTGCTCAAGGACACTTCGACAGGGAATCGAACTAGCAACCTTCTGATTACTAACCGACTTCTTTACCTCCTGTACCACTGCCGCCCCAAACAGTTATGGTTCATGGCAACTAGTATTATTACCATCAGAAGTACATAACTAGTCTCTCCAACAAATGTGTTAATGTTAAAATCAAAATGTTAATGTGACCGTCAAAATGCTAATGTTACAGTCTGTAAAATTGCGCATTGAGCTATCCTAGCTAGCGATGGCAAACGCCAGCTAGTTGCCAGGAGCTTGACATACTGTATCAATGTTGAACAAAACGTCCCAAAAGGCCATTATGAACTTTTTTTATTTAAATCTTTGTAGCATTTTGTGAATGGGCAACCTACTCCTGAGTATCCCAAGGTATGCATAAGGCACAACCTGAGAGCAATAACCTGGCGATCTGTTACAAAGCCATAGCATTACATCAGGATCATCATTTTACAAGCAAGTTATCGCTATAGTGACTGTGAAATACTTTCAGCAACACGCACACACATCCCTATCTTGCTCCACACTGCTACGTTACTGTACTGTTCTCTAGATTGTCACCAACCTAGCTAGCTAGATAGGTAGATACCTCTCCACAGTCTCTCGCCCTAGACTGAATAAATAACAATAATAAAGAATCTTTATAGGTTATTAGCTACCTTGAAATATTATATGCAGATTTTACGGAAAAATGCGGAAGTGCTTGCACTAGTTAGCTAGATTGAATCTAAGGCTCTGGATTGATTGCAAAATGTCTGAACGTCAGTTTCCATGCCTACTGGCCTCCTCTCATTATCATATTGGGAACAATGAATGAATGAATGAATAAATAAATAAATGCACGAATGAATGAATGAATGAATGAATGAATGAATGCATAAATAAATAAATAAATGAATGAATGAATAAATAAATAAATGAATACAGAAATAAATACATACATAAATGTAAATTATAAGTAACTATTGATTGACAATTGTGCGTTAATTAATACATTTATTCATTTATTTCTGTCTAAATGCATGGAAGTGGACATTTATTTATTCATTCATTCATTTATAAATATGGCAGGTTTGGTCCTCCATACAGCACAACTACTCGTAACAATGCCTTTTAAGCACAAGAGTGGAAGTAGAAAAGGGCAAGAGAAAAAAGAACAGGAGGAGCTCCATGCAACAGGTAACCTACGGCTATTGTGATAGACATACATTTCAAGACAAGTTATAGCCTACATACATTATGGTAGGGCAGGATTACTAGGCTACAAGTTGGGTAAATAGTGGTCGCTATTATTATTACTTTCTAACAATTTTTACGGTAAGAAATGTTCCTGCTGAGAGTCAAACAAGACTTAGTTCATAGTGTACACACCCATCGCTTCTGAAATATGTAAGGTTGATTAATTAAACACTATTTATATCGATAACAAACACCTTTGATTAGCGTTTTTTTTAGATGCGGTTGCGGAAGTAGGGAACGCTACGATATGTATATACATATATTTTTAAGCGTTCATTAGGGGGGCCCGTCATAATATCTTGCACCTGGGCCCGTCGTTACTACGTTACGCCACTGTCTCAAGCTATGAGTTCTCATCCTTGGTTGCATCTAACTCCAACTTCTCGTCACTAGAGGTTAATGATACTATGGACACTCTTTGATCTACGCTTAGCTCTTGTCTGGATAAAGTATGTCCTCTATCCACAAGACCTACTTGTTCAAAACCCTGTCACCCCTCGCTCACTGTTCATATTCGTATAAAATGTGCATCTCTACCCTCTGTCTCTGGTTCTCTCCCTGTGCTGGGAGGAAAATTAAGGGTACTAAGTGTTGTTCTGCGTTGTAAGAATTTTTGTTGTTGTCATGTTTGGGTTCATATGAATGGTCTCAGTCTGAGTGGTGCTGTGGTCTCAGTCCTGCAGCTGATTAGATTTGTTTTAACATAGGTCTCAAGAAACATGGGGATTCTGGTCTCTGTAGGCTTCAGGTAACCCCCCTATGGAGGTGACACATTCGTCCTCTCTGTGTGATCCCTATCAGAGTAAACACCAAATTACATGTGATTGATTATTATACCAGACATACGTAGGACTAAATTAACTTGGTATTTAAGGGAAAGATAGCAAAAAGCATCTTGAGTATTCTGAGCCAGAGACTCCCGCACGCCATCTCTGTAGCCTCATCCTCTGAACAGCCAGTATGTTCATACCCTCTATTTTAATGTTTCATATGTTTTCTCTTAGGTTTACATTATTCAATTTAGACTAGTGTAAATGTGTCACTGAATTAGGAACTTGCACCTGACAAATAAATTCATCTCATGAAATTATTATCAAGAGAAGTATTACTCTGTAACAGTGTTTTCTGCAACACATGACAAGGATTAGTTTAAAACCAAAAAGCAGTGACAGAGCTGCCAACGCTCGCGGTTTCGCCGTAAGACACACGCTTTTGCATGTTTTCACATGCACTCACGCCACACATCCAATTTCTCACGGCAAAAAAAAAAATCGAATCGAAAAAAACCGAATAGGGTTACAGATGTGCTCCTTAGCGCCAGCTACCCTCGGGGAGTTTGAAAAGTAACGCGTCTTGGCCCAAAATCAGATTTTTTTTTGCCGTGAGAAATTGGATGTATGGGGTGAGTGCGTGTGAAAACATGCAAAAGCGTGTGTCACACGGCGAAACCGTGAGAGTTGGCAGCTCTGCAGTGATGTATGAGGTACTTTACTAATCATCCGGGTTGGACACGCTGCAGCAGAACTGTTACATTTTATTATACAGCGCTGTCCAGCAGGAAATTGTCTATTATCAACATAAATAGCACAGAGCATTCCTGGGCATTAGTGCGAGTTGGTAGTTCTCCACAGAAAAGCATGTCCTCTTGTAGAATACCACTCCAATGATAACGCACAAAAAACAGCTCTAATGCAGCTTTACTGACGTCCGTCGACCCCTCTTGTTTTAAAAGGAATGGGCTGCCTTTCATCCTTTCCAGGACCTGGTTCTGTACGTGAGTGCTGGATGTTGCGTCTCCAAATGTTGATTCAGATTTGAAGGTTTGAGCCCCTAATTAGACAGCTTTAAAACGCACTCAACACACTACGCCCTGGGCTCAACCTCCATTCAGAAAACCAAATCTAATTTAATCAGGGTTGTATTTATGCTGAATTTTAGTAGTTTTCGGTAGTATGACATTACCAGTGCTGTCATTCTTCCGCTTAAGAAACTGCTAATATCGCCACAGACTAAACCTGAGCGCCTCAACTTGATGACGCTGTAAAGTTTGATAGGATAGTATATTTTTTTCATGATGCCTATTTATATATTTTATATTGTGTTTAAAACATCCAATTTCAATCATAAATTGTAATAATATTAGGGCTGTCAATAGATAAAAAAAAATTAACTAATTGATCTCACATTTTGAAATTCATTAATCGCGATTAAAAGTTTGTTTTTCTTCCAAAGACTAAGGGCTTCATTTACTAACATTGCGACCGCAGCTTAATCTGCGCCTTTGCTAAATCGCAAATAACGCACGGTATTTTGCATCCTATTTATCAAACAAGAACATCGTCGCGTCATCTGCGCCTAACACCGCCCATTAGTGTTATTTAGCACTCCGCTAAAATAGGGAAGAAAGAGCCTACGTGTTCCACCATGGATGATGAGCTAAAATTAAAATTAGAGCTTTTGGTTCACAAGGTTACAGCAAACTAACCCAGGTAAATATAGAAACTTATAAATAGTTCTCCGTTTAGCCCTTCCGTCCACATTAAAAGTTGTGATCACTTTGAATTCAAGACTGTCTTTTATTGGTGAGCTGATTTTGGGAAATTCAACTTTTCAGCGAACATTGAGTTTCTGGGTTGCTATGGTTACCCCTCAGGGTGCCTGTGCAGCTTCATATTAACGAGTTTATGTTCACAAGTTCATATTCACACATATTAACATGAGTTAATCACACACAGGCAACTGCAAACTGTTAAGATGTGATGGGATATAATTTATACCATATATTGAAGATTCAGTCTTAGGTTTTAGTCAGTCAAGATCCAGGTTTTAATCTTATACAATGGTGGCCAACCAAGGGAGACAAAGCCTGAACGTCCACTCATAGCTTCACCTCAGGCTCATCTGATCTATTCCTGGTAGGATTTGCTCTTAAAAGCTGAGTTTAGGGATGTTACCGTCTATTCAAATAAGCCCTGGATGCAGGGCTCTTTGTCTCGTCCTGGGGGGAGAGGTGAGAGTCTAATATCACACCTCACTCCCCAGGTCAGCCCAAGGTATATTCACCCAGGACGTCCACTCATGGCTAGTTAAATCCAAATAAAAGTAACAATTATAACTAGGTATAATATCATTGAATTATTGACTATGGCATATTCTTATGACCTATGCCGGTCCCTTCATTCCCCCTTTTTAAGACTGTATGTCTTAAACATCAGATCATTTAACTATTTTCTTTTTCTTGAGTGAGTGGCTTTGTTCAGTCTTTGTCTCATAAATGTGGCATTCTCTCACGAGGGGAGGGCGAAACCCATGTTACAGAGTGCCCCACGCTTTTTTTTTCCAATTGTGTGGACCTCTGATTTAGGGACAAATTCCTTCCCGATGTTATGTCAACATAACCATCCTATTCTAGCCGTGAGAGCAGAGAAATATAACAGAAGTAATACATATATGTACATGGTACTCATTCGGAAAATGCAGTTTACAAGCGGTGAGAACACATAACAATCTTAATTACACATGTTAACTCTAAGGTAAACTAAGCTAAAATGAAATGTTAGGATTAAACAATAGTACAGAAGATAACGGATTATGGGAGATACATTATAGTGTCACAACATCTTAAAACATTTCCTTTCTGGTTACTGAGGGGTACATGACATGGAGCATTACTTTATTGTAATGTGGGTTGACGGTTGATACAGTTAAGTGTGTGTTTCTGTGTGTGTGTGTGTTCGTGTGTGTGTGTGTGTGTGTGTGTGTGTGTGTGACGCTTGGCTTGTCTCAGTTGTTCCCCTCCATATGGGGTCATTCCACCTTCGGCAATTTCCTGATATGCTGTTTCGTCAAAGTTCTTGGGTGGGGGTGGGCAATTGTTTCAGGTGTTGCCGTGCTTCCTTGGAGTTGATCGTCTATGATGGTTGAAGGTGTGATGTTTTGTTCAAACATTCCTGCGGGTTCCAGAGGTGTTGATCTGGGTTGATGCCTGAGGGTGTTGGCTGTGGTCTGAGCCTGTCCCCCTTTCGACATCCTGGCCAGATGCTGCATGGGGTTTGTTTGAAGTTCATTACATTTAGTCATTTAGCAGACGCTTTTGTCCAAAGCGACGTACAAGGGAGAGAACAGTCAAGCTAAGAGCAATAAAAAAGCATGGTGTAACAATAAATACTACTTTACATGAGAATTAGAAAAACAACAACCTAGAAAAGAGGAAAAAGAAGTGCAGGAATGTAACTGCTGAAGTGCAAGTTAAGCGCTAGTCAGGTGCCAGTTAGGAGGGGAGGTGCTCTCTGAAGAGTTGGGTCTTCAAAAGCTTCTTGAAGGTAGAGAGGGACGCCCCTGCTCTGGTAGTACTAGGCAGTTCGTTCCACCAACGTGGAACTACAAATGAAAATAGTCTGGATTGCCGTGCTTGCACGGACGGCAGTGCCAAACGACGCTCACTAGACGAGCGCAGCGTCCTGGGTGTAACATTTGCCCTTACAAGAGCATTTAGGTAGGTGGGAGCAGAACCAGTAAGCACTCTGTAGGCAAGCATAAGTGACTTGAACTTAATGCGAGCAGCTACTGGCAGCCAGTGGAGCTCGATGAGTAGCGGGGTGACGTGTGCCCTTTTCGGTTGGTTGAACACCAGACGCGCCGCCGCGTTCTGGATCATCTGTAGTGGTTTCACCACGCAAGCCGGCAGGCCCGTTAGGAGGGCGTTGCAGTAGTCAAGGCGGGAGCTCACCAAGGTTTGCACCAGCAGCTGGGTGGCATACTGGGTTAGGTACAGCCTGATTTTGCGGATGTTGTATAGCGCAAAGCGGCACGACCTGGAGACAGAGGCGATGTGGGCCGTGAAGGTCAGTTGGTCATCAATAATGACCCCAAGGTTTCTTGCTGTTTTGGATGGAGCAAGAGATAAAGAGTCAGTATTGATCTTGATGTTGTGGTGGATGACCTGTTAGGCTGGGAAGACCATCAGTTCCGTTTTGGCCAGGTTCAGCTGAAGGTGGTGATTTTTCATCCATGTGGATATATCAGCGAGACAGTCCGAAATCATTGCAGAGACCGTGGTGTCCTCAGGAGGGAAAGACAGAAACAGTTGAGTATCATCGGCATAACAGTGGTAGGAAAAGTTCAAGTGATTCTGCTCTTCCTTCATCTGTTGATTTTCTGGAATGGTCCCCCTTTCGACACCTTGGCAAGATGCTGCTTCCTTTTTTGTCATCGCTATTCTCCATATTCCTAAAAACTGTCTGTAACGAGATCTCACAAAAAGATAATACCGGCCAACATCTTCATGAGGCAGGAAGCCTGTTAGCATACTCAACACATCAGACAATAGACATTTGGTATTGGGTGTGAAAGACTGCAGACAGCTTAATCTCAGACAAAAGCAGGTTTGCTTAAATCAGATCATCCTGTTACCTGCAAGGTCTGGGCATTTGCATCTAGAAGAAAAGGCCACAGACCCATACTAACCCAATAAAGAACTGAGAGTTGGGATTTGAAAGAAGCTGAATGTTTGAAAGAAATGGAATGATTGAAAGAAAGAAAACGTTTTTAAATCTCCTTCAATTCAAACAATTTCACTTAAAGACAAAGGCAGTGGTCAAATGTAGGTTAAACAGTCCTCTAAGTTCATTCATTCATTCATACGACGGCTGGCCAGCCTACAGGCATACAAACACACATTCATTCGCTTGTTCAGGAGACCGATGTGTCCATTCCTAAGAGAAAGGAATCAATCTGCTTACAGAGTTACAGTTAGTTAGTTAGTTAGTTACAAAATTATCTCATAAAATCCATTTTTATCCAGATTCCAATGGCACTTGAATGCCAAACCATTTAAGGCATTCCTTAATTCATGCATTGCTCCTGGATCATTTGATGAAGTCAGAAATTCAGCAGCTAAAACCTGTTTTGAGAAAACACATTCTGCAGTTATCATCTTATTAAGGTCAATTCTCTCTGAAGCTCAGCTCCTCCCCCTTTTGATCTAACAGCAGTCGTCTGCTGCTGTGAGATCACGTACGGTTTCCGAAAAAAAACCATCTTATTTTCCATGTACCTTAAACCCATACACTAAGGATGAAGACTTTGTTCCATTAAAAATATGCTTACAATTATTCATAATTGTAACACTTCATACAATGATTTTAACATGGGTTAAGAAAATCAATGTGTAGGCAAAACAAATTCTTAAAGTCTGTCTTGCTATGTGGCTTTGGTGTGGTTCACTTCAGCTTAATGGGCCATCAAGGTCACAGGCGCGGCTGTGCCTGAAGTGTGAATTAAGTGGTATGCGTGAGAGCTGTCTGTAACTATTGTGTGAACAGACACAGTCTAAAATTTTAGCAGTCTATCATCTGACTTTATCAAAAGCATTGTGAAATCTGGACTTAAAAGAATCTTATGTCTTGAATCATGACTGGTCAAATCCAAGAACTGAATCTCCACAATCTAATGTATATAATTTACAAATTGACCTATTACAATTTCTAAATTCAAATATTAAAAATGATGTACATCCCTTTTCAAACACCCATTTATGACCACACCACTTTCTATCCTCTTGGGAACAATATCTGAGCATGGCAGAAACTAGATTTTCACAAATGATCCAACCCACAGCTCAGACTGTGTTGAATCAGATGTCTGCTACTCTCTAAACAGAGCAGGCTCAAGAGTGTAGTTTCTCCCAAGGGAGAATTACTCAACACTCTGATGTGAATCTCAGGCTCATCTGATCTATTCCTTGTAGGATTTGCTCTTAAAAGCTGAGTTTAGGGGTGTTACCTAGGGTGACCAGACGTCCTCTTTTCCCTGGACATGTCCTCTTTTCGAGACCTAAAAAATGCGTCCGGCAGGGATTCCAAAAACGTCCGGGATTTTGCTTCGTCGGATATTTGTGTTTCTCTGGGTCTTTCACAAACTAGTTATTACGCCCTTACAAGTTTTGGAAATGGTATCTCCCTTACGTTCCACCTTCTTGCGCGAGCTCTGACTGTAGAGAGAACAGTCATTGGTCGACCGCTCTCAGTGTTGCCAGATACACGATAATTATCCTCCAAATACGACCATTTTAAGCCTTTGGTAAGATACTTCACCATTTCCAATCTGGCAACATTGAGCACCTTGCCGCCTCCACTAGTTGCAGATTTCCCAGATTCGGTGACCGCTCAAAAAATCTCAAATGCTGAAGGGGATTCTGTGCACCCAGTACAATTTCAAACACATGACCTGCAAGGACTTTCATACCTATTTGATAGGTAATCGCCGACTCATGGGAAAGATTCAGTCTTCAGAGAAATATGCCCAACCACATGAGGAGGACTGAAAAGTGATATATAAAGAATATAAAGAATTTATTATTTAGAATTTTGTATTTGTTATTATTATTGATTTAATATATGAGGAGGACTGAAAAGTGTCTTCATTTTCTTATTTTAATATGTGGCTATATAAAGTATTTATTATTTAGAATGTTTTATTTGTTATCATTATTGCTTCAATATATGGACTAGACACATTAAAGAAGCGCTGGACTAAATGCCGCAAAAAAGATTTGTTTTACATTTGCACTTTGCACTTTTGTTAAAGTTCAATAAATAGATGTTCATATAGTCATTTGTGTCATTTCATTTGTGACATTTGTATGCATTCACATGGTCATGGTGCGGCATGCTATACACTACCCCCCCCCCCCCCCCCCCCCCGCCACGAAGTGTCCTATTTTTCACAAACTCAAATCTGGTCTATGTTACCGTCTATTCAAATAAGCCCTGGATGCAGGGCTCTTTGTCTCGTCCTGGGGGGGGGAGGTGAGAGTCTAATATCACACGTCACTCCCCAGGTCAGCCCAAGGTATATTCACCCAGGACGTCCACTCATGGCTAGTTAAATCCAAATAAAAGTAACAATTATGACTAGGTATAATATCATTGAATTATTGACTATGGCATATTCTTATGACCTATGCCGGTCCCTTCAGATGGTTCCCTATAGCTAAAGATAGCTAGGATAGTTAATAGCCAGGTTAACTGCTCCATAGCATCCCGTTAAATAGTCTGGTAGGAATACACGACACCCCTTACTTTAAAACGGTGCATTCCAACACTGAAAACCATGCTTTTCAAAAATGCTGCCCTAGGCAGATACATTTGAAAACTGGTGTAGTAGCGTGGACAGGGCAGGGACAACTGAAATTTTTCAGACGTTCGGTTTGCTTGAACTATGGGTGAAAATACGGTTTAAAGTAGTTCTGGGTAAAGCGTGGCCGAACAGCTAGCTGGTGGGACAATTTTGTATATGCCTATAAATATAAACATTTAAAAAAAAAATCGTAGTTTTCAAATTTCTCACAGGCACATAGTTTTCATTTAGCAGCTGATATGTCATGCTGACACACCTCTTGTTTTGTTACTAATACATAATTAGGCGCACTTTACGCATCTCCTCCCATCTCTTTGCGACGAACACCCACTTTCCCTTATACCCTCCCAGCAGCGGTAAATCTAAAGTGCGCCCCCTTTGTAAATACGGTTTTAGGTTTTTACCCGCTATTTTACGCCTGAAACGAGCGCAATCCTGTTAGTAAATGAGGCCCTAAATCTTATAAATTAACAAGTAATCACTTCAGACAGCGTGTATCTTAGACACTGTTGTTTAATGGTATTTTTTTCGTGCTCTCTCGCCGTCATACAAGGAATGTATGCGAGACACAATGGTGCACCTCAACGGTAAATCGTAAGAATTGTCTGTTATGTCTCCATGACAGGGTTTCACGGCATGCTCGTATTTTGATAACATGCCTGTATTTTGATGTAACCGATGATGTGTTTCCGGTCGGTGTGTCAGTTGGAATGAGTTTCAGTAAATGGCTGAATTGATGCGGCTCTCCTGTTTCGTGTAGTGCTTTCACATACAACATTGGCGACGAGGATGGGATTTTCACTCCCACCACCTAGACCTTTCCTTTCACTACCAGGCGAGCCTCCGGTACCGTGGATCCGTTGGCTGGAGTCGTTCGAAACATACCTCGCAGCTCTCGGACTGGAGGAAGCTAGCGACCCGCGACGGAGAGCACTACTCGTTCATTGCCTCGGTACCGAGGGACAGCGCATATTCAGAACCCTGGGTCAGTCAAAACAGTACAAGGAAGCTACAAAACTACTCGAAGCACACTTTGCAGCTCCACAGACTGTAATTCTCCGCCGGATAGTCTTCCGGCAGCGCAAGCAAAAAGCGGGTGAGTCAGTTCAGCATTATATAGCCGACCTCCGCAGCTTAGCGGTTTTCTGTAAATTTGGTGAAATGGAGCAGGAGATGATAAGGGACCAGCTTGCAGAACACGCAACCCACCCCAAAATTCGCGAAAAGCTAATTATGTCACCGGATGATTTGACTCTTAGAAAAGCGCTTGAAATAGCCTTGCAGATCGAAAAAGCTACCGAGCTGACATCACAACTAGCTTCCCGCGGTTTCTCTCAGCCCGCCTTAACACAGCATGTGGAGGATTCTGAGCGCTCACCTAGCCCTGCGTCATCAGACACGGACCCAGGGATTAACTACACAGCCCGCACACGTAGCCAGCCACGTCGCAGCTGTGGCAACTGTGGCTCCTCTTCACACATGAGCAGAGCCCCAACATGCCCGGCAAGGGGAAAAGTCTGCCAGTGCTGCGGGAGAGAGAACCACTTCGCCAAAGTCTGTCCCTCTGCGCCGTCCGTGCTAGGCCCACGGACAGGCCCACGACAGGCTGGGGCTAGCTCATCAGCCCCAACACCCATACACTCAGTCAGCTCTGCACGCGGGTCCTTCAAGACGTGCACAATGGAACTAGATGGGGTCTGTGTTCCTTTACTGCTGGATACTGGAGCGGCTTTATCAACTGGTCCACAGTCAAGCGCTTCCTGCCCCACATCGCGCTGCAGACGCCTTTGGCTGTTCTCCGTGGATATGGCAATTCCAAGATCGACTTAGTGGCCTCCCTCAGGGCCCTGTTCGGTGCGCCATGGCAACGCATCCTTGGCTACCTTCACTTTTCAAGTGGCACGGCATGGAGCTAACCTCATGGGGCTGGACCTCATCACCAGCTTGGGCTTCACGTTCATGGACAGCTGTGGAGCAACAATTCACCAGGTCAGCTCACCATGGGAACAGCGATGGCCAGCACTCTTTTCTGGCCTAGGCTGCATCTCAGCTTTCACCCATCAACCTCTCCTTCGTAAGGACATACACCCGGTCATACAGCCTCTCCGCCGCATTCCCCTGGCACTACGCGATGACGTCACAGCAGAGCTGACAAAGCTGTTGGAAATAGGCATCATTGAGTCAGTCAACGCCTCGCCCTGGATTTCTAATCTGGTCATTGCAAAGAAGAAGTCAGGCGGTTTGCGTGTGTGTGTGGACCTGAGGGCGGTGAACAAGGCTGTTGTGCCCGACAAATACCCGCTGCCCACGGCAGAGGAACTGACTTCTCAGTTTTACGGCTCCAAGATCTTTTCTAAGCTTGACCTCCGCCAAGGCTATCTGCAGGTACCTCTGCACCCTGACAGCCGTAACCTCACCGCTTTCGTCACACACGCAGGCGTCTTCTACTTCCTACACCAGGGTACCTTTTGGTCTATGCTCAGCCCCTAGCTGCTTCCAGAAAATAATGTCCACCATCTTTGCTGGCATCCCAGGGGTGGTGATATTCCTGGACGACAAAGTGGTACACGGATCAACGCCTGCCATCCACGACCAACGTCTCACACAGGTGCTCGACACGCTGGCCTCCCATGCCCTCACACTGAATGGGGAGAAGTGCATCTTCTCCGCGTCCGAAGTGGAGTTTGTGGGGTTTCGCCTGACCCCAGAAGGCCTCAGCCCACTTCACTCTAACGTGGAGGCCATTCAACGGCTGCCCATGCCCTCCAGCCCTGCCCACATTGCCTCCTTCCTTGGCATGACCGCCTATTACTTGCGCTTTCTTCCCCAGTATTCCTCCACCACTGCCCCTCTCCGGCTGCTCCTTAAAAAACACGCCCAATGGGCATGGACCCCTGCCTGCGAAGATGCGGTCATGCAGCTGAAGGCCCAGCTCATCGCACCACCAGTACTCGCCCACTTCGACCCACCCAGCCCGACGCTTGTCACCTGTGATGCCTCCAACTACGCAGTGGGGGCTGTGCTGTCTCAGCTTCACAACGGCACAGAGCGGCCTATTGCTTTTGCCTCCCGAGCTCTTAACTCAGCAGAGCAGAAGTACTCCGTGGGGGAGAGAGAGGCCCTGGCCTGTGTCTGGGCATGTGAGCGGTGGCATATGTATGTGTATGGCCGTTCATTCACATTACGTACGGACCACCAAGCGCTTACAGCCCTGCTTGCCACATCTGGTTCTGGGCACAGGCCTCTGCGCATCCACCGCTGGTATGAGAGACTTCACCAGTACAATTTCACACTGCAGTTCACACTGGGGCGAGAGAATGTGGTGGCGGACTTACTGTCACGCTCTACGCCACCTCCAGCTGTGGAGCCGACTCCGGACAACAGCGACCTGGACCTCATTCAGCTCCTCCACTCCCCTCTTGAGGCAATAGTGTCACTTCAAGAGCTTCAACAGGCCTCCGAACAGGACCCAGTGTTCTCACAGCTCCCCACTTTCATCCACTCCGGGTGGCCTCCAGCCTCTGGCCTACCAGACAGTCTGGCGCCTTTCCGCTGGTTTAAAGATGAACTTTTTTGCTGGAGCGACCACTGCGTTGCAAGGGGCCATCGCACAGTCATACCCTCCGCCTTACAGTCACGTGTCCTGTCCATGGCCCATGAAGGCCACCTCGGCATTGTCAAGGTCAAACAGCGCTGCCGGGAAGTGGTCTGGTGGCCAGGAATAGATGGCGATGTGGAGGCTATGGTGAGAGACTGCACAGCCTGCCTGGTGAGTGGAAAGACCGGCCCCCCACCAGCTCCTCCCCTTCAGCCACTGCAGTGGCCAGCTGGGCCTTGGGAGCACATCCAGATGGACATTTGTGGTGAGCTCCGTGGCGTCCCACATCACCAACGATTCCTCATCGTGGCCTATGACCTGTACTCTAAGTAGCCTGAGGCAGTCTCCACAGGGTCGGTCACCACACAGGCGGTCATTGACTTTCTGGAGGTGCTTTTTGCTCGTTGGGGCATGCCCATGACAATCACCACAGACAATGGGCTGCAATTCATCTCTGCCGAGTTCACGACTTTTCTGAGTGAGCGGGGGATCAGACACATACGCACAGCCTTTTATAACCCTCAGGCGAATGGGGGTGTGGAGCGCATGAACCAGACGCTGAAAAATGGTATCAGAGCTCACTTAGCAGAGGGGTTTCAATTCTCAGCAGCACTCCTGCGGACCCTGCTGCACTACCGAGCTGCTCAACACACTACAACAGACAGCTCACCAGCACTTCTGATATTGGGGCGGGAGCTATCACTACCCCTGGATCGCCTGCGTGTTCCTGCTCACCTGACATCACAGGGGGCCCAGCGGGAAACAACTGATCAGCTACGCGACCGAGTCTCAGCACGACAGCAGGCAACTAAACAGCGCTTTGACCGGTCCCACAGGGCCAAACACCCAGCTTTCACCATTCTGGACTGGGTCAGGGTCCGGAGGCCCACACGGGGCCATAAGCTGTTGTCATTCTGGTCAGCTCCTTTCCAGGTGACTGAGCAACTGGGACCTGCAACCTTTCGCCTCTCAGACGGAACGCGGTGGCATGCACGCCGCCTCCGCAAAGTGGCCCCACCTACTGCGGCAGACCTGGAGGCCAGCCGAGATCCTGATCCGGACTCTGGAGGCCCAGTTAGTCCTGCAGCACGACCAGTCCGTGCCCGCTCCAAACCGGGCTACCTCATGGACTATGTTTGAATGTATTGCATTACCATGTTTGAATGTATTGCATTACCATGTTTGAATGTATTGAATTACTATGTTCGAATTTATTGAATTTATTGAATTACTATGTTTGAATGAATTGAATTTATTGAATTACTATGTTTGAATATATTGTATTTATTGAATTACTATGTTTGAATGTATTGAATTTATTGAATTACTATGTTTGAATATATTGAATGTATTGCATTTTATCTTGCAGGTTTCAACCTCATCAAGACTGTTCCAGTCTCTTTAGTCTGGTGTTCTAAGGCACTTTAAGTTTTAAATAGCCTGGTAATGATATGTTCGGGCTGCACTGAAGTCATTAACAATGTATTCTGAATGTTACCTACTACGGGTTTTCTATCAATGTGATTTGTTATTTGTGCTATCTCTCACTCAGGGATGTGGGTTGAATCTTCCCTGGAGAGGGGGGAAAATGTTATGTCTCCATGACAGGGTTTCAAATTTCTCACAGGCACATAGTTTTCATTTAGCAGCTGATATGTCATGCTGACACACCTCTTGTTTTGTTACTAATACATAATTAGGCGCACTTTACGCATCTCCTCCCATCTCTTTGCGACGAACACCCACTTTCCCTTATACCCTCCCAGCAGCGGTAAATCTAAAGTGCGCCCCCTTTGTAAATACGGTTTTAGGTTTTTACCCGCTATTTTACGCCTGAAACGAGCGCAATCCTGTTAGTAAATGAGGCCCTAAATCTTATAAATTAACAAGTAATCACTTCAGACAGCGTGTATTTTAGACACTGTTGTTTAATGGTATTTTTTTCGTGCTCTCTCGCCGTCATACAAGGAATGTATGCGAGACACAATGGTGCACCTCAGCGGTAAATCGTAAGAATTGTCTGTTATGTCTCCATGACAGGGTTTCACGGCATGCTCGTATTTTGATAACATGCCTGTATTTTGATGTAACCGATGATGTGTTTCCGGTCGGTGTGTCAGTTGGAATGAATTTCAGTAAATGGCTGAATTGATGCGGCTCTCCTGTTTCGTGTAGTGTTTTCACATACAACATTGTCCCCTGAAGCAAATCGGAACACCTCAGTCAGCCCACCGTCTTCAACCATGTTGATGGGCCGACAGTCACCGGCAACCCAAACTGCTACAGCGTTGGTAACCTTTTCACGGACTGGTCTAGTTATTTTCCTAGAGAAGTCGTGGAGTGTGGGTTGGCGACCATCTAACCTGGTACTGCTTTCTGTCGGGTGCTTTGCATTAAGGTGATAACTTAAAGGCGAGCTGCTTCTGTGATAGCTAAATTCAGCTTGACAAATGCTACACACAACTTTAGTTTTGTCGATTGTTCTGTCATTTTGCCTCTTAAACAGAAACTTTCCGCCCAACAATCCCTCAGCTCTCTCCATCTTCCACTACCGTCTCGGTCTCTCCTATCTAACAGAGCACTCACACGGTTCCGTCGGAATGCGTTGCGCCAACGGATGGCGGAGGAGGAGTCTGGCGCATGGGGTTGTGTTGATACCAGAGACGTTATAGTGAGATTGACAGGTCGACAAACCTTTGAACTAGTTCACTAGTTGAACTAGTTGAACTAGTTGAACTAGTTCACTAGCAAGCTGTTTGCCTTGTATGTAGTAGCATGCTAACATTAGATAGGGGGCTCTGACACCTCGCAAATCCTATCAGACGTATTTTTCAGTTACAATAAAGGGGTTTTTACATTGTACAGTGTCTATTTCTCGGTAACTTAAAAAAAATCGAACAAAAAAAAGTCAAACAAACAACTTTTAGGTACAAATACGACCATCTACGGAGTTTCGGCAGCCATCTTTTTTTTTGAGCTTCCCGCTTTTCAGACGTGAGCATAAACGCGATCTGATTGGCTAGCGCTTGTGCGTCAACCTTGCCGGATCAACGCATTCCAACGCGTACGTGTGACAGAGCATTCACACCTACGCGTTAGAATGCGTTGATCCAACGGATGGCGGAGGAGGAGTCTTGCGCATGGGGTTGTGTTGATACCAGAGACGTTATAGTGAGATTGACAGGTCAACCAACCAATCACGCCACTAGCAAGCTGTTAGTCAGTAGCAGTAGTAGCATGCTAACATTAGATAGTGTTAGATTTCAGTGGTTTTGTCATAACTTCACATAATTTCACATTGTACAAGTTGTGTGAACAACCCCCAAAAAGTTAGTTTGCATAGCACCAGGCCACAGCCATCAAGGTGGCCCCTGGCCTTTTGTCTATGTTGATGAGCCATCAGCAGTGTTGTGCATGTTCACACCTCTCATGAACTAGTTCAAAGTTCAGTTCATACAAGTAAACATGAATTGTTCACGTTTATAGTTCACCATTTAAATTCTGAACTAGTTCATAGTTCAGTTCATTTTTTTTTTTTTTTTTAATTAGTATGTAGTACCATTTAAATAATGAATTATACAGGGAACTAATAATAATAACTTGCTCTTCAGCAATGATATGCTACTGGCTTAATCTCAGATCAACAAGGGCATGTACACTAAATCAAAGACCGCTCAAAAGTTAGCATAGGTAAACCCTGTACCACTCGTATTTGTACATTAGCAGCTTATGCTAAGCGAGTTCACGAACAGTGCATCATGCTGGATCAATTAAGTGACAGTGCTCGTAACAATGATGAGAAAGCTAAACTATAACAAACACATACTGACAAGGTAGGCTACAAAGTCGAACTCACGTATACATGGACGCACACAACTTCAACAAAGTGCAACGTTCAATTACGTGAAAATATGCCCGAAGTTAACTGCTACTCCATCTAAATATGCCATGAAGCGTAATCAAAACATTGCACCGTGAGAAGTGGAGTCACATGACCAACGCAATTACCAAATATGGTCATTTACCGAAACATGGTCTGTCTGGGCAATTTAACAAATAATTACTATGGCCTTTTTAACAGGTACTGAGCAACGACATGGTACAAGCATTCGATTTAGACAGCGTCTTTCCTCAGCAGAAGGAAAACATTCTGTAATGTTTTAGCTAGACCTCAGTGGCGCTGGACCTCAGATAATATGAACGTGTTCACTGTTCAAATTCATTATTTGTCATGAAGTTGCGTTCAGTTCATCGTTCTCATAAAAATTAACGTGTTCAATGAACGCGTTCTTTTGAACGCGTTCATGCACAACACTGGCCATCAGACATGGTTCCTGGCTTTTGTGTGTCTTGGAGCTAGATACATTAGTGGTCTTTTGTCTACAGCCACAACAGGATGGTTGAGGCCACAAGGCATTAGCATCTATATGGCCATACCTGACTATGGCCCTTGGTCAAACTAGACTTACCCTCTGACCTCCAGACACACCCATTCACTCCCCTACACACATGTTAATTCTACAATATAAATTGTCTGTACTTTCTGTAATGTTTGAGAAGATGAAGCAAGAAGACCCAGCCGTGAGCAGCAGACGTGCCTAGCGCATGCTCGTGCTGCGCCGAGCTGACCGTGGCTAGTGACTGAATAAAACACATTCTTTCGCTAAGCCGTCTTCTACAAGTCTGTTATTCCTGAACAAGCTAACTTGAACCAAAGTGTGGGCATCCGACGAATTCGACGGAGAACGGCGAGATCTTTCAATTGGTAACAAAGACACCTCGCAAATCCTATCAGACTCAGTTACAATAAAGGGGTTTTTACATTGTACAGTGTCTATTTCTCGGTAACTTTAAAAAAATCTAAGCAAAAAAAAGTCAAACAAACAACTTTTAGGTACAAATACGACCATCTACGGAGTTTCGGCAGCCATCTTTTTTTTTGAGCTTCCCGCTTTTCAGACGTGAGCATAAACGCGATCTGATTGGCTAGCGCCTGTGCTGTCAGTTATGCATGAAAGGCAATTTGATTGGCTGACACATGCATTGCCTCACGAAAAGTTGAACATTCTACAACTCTTGCCGCAAGCAAAGCATTTTTCAAAGCACAATTCAGTTCGGCAAAGGATGACGTCACCCCATTCAAAGTGAATGGGGATCCGTCAACCCGGACGGATCAACGCATTCCAACGCAAAGGTGTGAATGCTCTGTGAGTCCAGTGTAACTGATTTGACTTCAGGCACGCGGCGGTATCGTGTCATTGGTCAACGCACACCGGAAGTAAACAAAGTTGCGTGAACTGCGTTAAAATATTAATCTCGGCCACAATAATCTCATAGATTGACGCGTTAACTTTGACAACGCTAATTACAGTTTTTCTCGATTGCTTTCACACATTTAGCGAATCATGGGTCAACTTAATCTAATGCTCACATCTTCTTTGCACAGCAAGAGTCTTCTCTGGCGAATGGGTTAACTATTTCTCATTGCTTTCACACAAATTTCTTTGAGTTTTAACACACTTTTCAAAACAGTTAACACACTTCTCAGAGAAAGACACGAAACCTAATTGAATAACCATGTCAACACATTGCAAACACCTAGTAGCAGCCAACTGAAACTGCTCTCTATATTCTAAATATCGTCAGCACCTGTGTGAACTCTCTGTGCACAACTAATCAAGTAGTTCTCAACCTCTAAAAGAGGTAAAAAGATTGAAGTTGATACCAAGCATGGATCGAGGAGGCCGCCACCAACAACCTCAGCAAGGACTAGGACGAGGACAAGGAAGAGGCCGTGGTAGGGTAGAGGGGCCCCTGTCAGGGGACGTGGCGTTCGTGTAAGATGCTCTAATGAAATTACAGTAGGGCAACAGTCATTGATCACGTAGTCAATCATGACCTCTCCATGAGAGAGGCTGGCCAAAGGGTTCAGCCAAACCTGAGCCGTCATACTGTGGCATCAATTGTTTGTACGTTCGGCAATGACAATGACACTTTGCTGGCCTTTGCAGTCAATTTACTTTACTGTGTTTCACTGTATTTGCACTCTTGGCAACAACCATTTCTATACTTTTGTAAAGTGTGTGGCCACACTACGATGTAGTACTGTAGTTTCACTAAAGAAATTTACAACATATACGGTAGAAGTCTGATTACTGTATATTTACAGTATTTACAGCCTATTGCACTATTTTTACAGAATCAACACACTGGCCCACACTGGTGGCAGGGGGAGAATGTTCACTGCAGAACAGATTTGACCTTTTTACTGTAAATTGAAACCTGTCATTTTGACTTCTTACAGTATATACATGTAATGTGGAAAAATGACTGCAATAAATATTTTTGTGTCAGAATCTTTGCCATTTTGTACACAGTAGAACAAATGTAAATCAATGGTGTTGACAGGTCCTTGTTTAGAATATCTTTTACATGTATAGTATTTACGTAGCAATACAAAAACAGAACAACAATATTTTTCTGTATACAAATTTTCAGATTTCAAATACTTTCTGACAGTATATTGTCAAGAGTGCTCAGTACAAAACCCAAATTGTAGTATGTTGTCAGTGGTAAAATAGTCAATACTGTGAGGGTGTTGCACAAAAGTTGAAGTGATGGTTTCAGAGGTTGATATTGATAGCTGTAGTTTGAGTTTTGTTATCCATTGTTAAATAAATGAGAAAACATACATTTTCAATTGAGCACAAATTGTAGGTTTTGATGGAAATGTTTGGTTTTGATGGGTGTGTGATAAGTTTTGAGAAGGTGGTGTCATTCTGCAAATATCATAAAGTGTTTTGGTCGTTTCAGCTTCTGTTAAGGGCTGTGTTTGAGCTGTTTTGCAAAAGTAAACAGTGAATGGAAAAATGTGCCAAAGCAATTGAGAAAAACTGTAATATTGTTCCCAACTAAAAATCAGTTCTTCATGGAAAATTTGTGGGAAAAAAAAAAAACCTGAAACATTTCCGCGGCCCACTGGAAGGTGCTCCACGGCCCATGGGTTGGGAAACCCTGATCTAGACCCCACACCAGCCACCCTTCTCCAGACGATCTGTTACACTTTCACTTACAGTTTTTCTCAATTGTTTACACACAAAAACTGGAACTTATGACGCAATGACCACAACCTTTAACTCATGTGTCAGCTCCCTAAACCAATTTGGCTGAACTATAAACACATTTTTCTGCTTTAGACTAAGTTTTCAATTCTTAACCACACTTTCTTCAAAACACTACACACAATCCTCTCTATTTTTACACACTTCATCAATGCCAAATCTCCTTGTGTTCAGACAGAACACACTGCCATTCAAATGGCAAAACTTCCATTTCCAATGCTTTTGCATATCAGGAGCATAGTATTCTTGTATTTAGAGTATTTTACATTTGACTGTATTTGTCAAATTAATTAAATACAAAGTGCAACCATTGATGACCAAGACATATTCCTAAACATCAATACAGTGAGCCTAGCCACAGTGGAACACCTTGAGCATGAAGCAGGTATACAGGGTGCCTTTTGACAGAAACTCAGACAGAGTCAAACAATTACGCTATGACTATGTGCAAGTAAGTCATATTCATTTCCACAACTGATTGTGTCCTATCAGCACTGACACATTACTGTACTGTATTGTAATCCAATCCAATGTTTTTTTTTCAAGTGTTTCAAGGTCTATTTCTGATACAATATTGTCATGTTTGTTTATAGAGAGTTCTTGAGCTAGAACAGGAGGCAGCCACATTCTTTTGTCCTTTTTTTATTTAACTTTTTTTGTTGACTGTACTGGCCTATTTTCTATTTTTTGTTCAGTGCAAATCATTTACACACCCAGGTGTGTTTGCTGTGATGTATAGGCTACAGCACTTTTGGAAAAAATAAAGAAATATTTTTGTTACTATATATTTGTGTGTTGTTTTATATTTGAGTAAAACATTATACAGTTATATTTTACAACAGGAGTAAACGTACAGTAACACTGAACATGAAAAGGCATAATGCTCCTGATAAGGCCTTCATGCTGGTGTTTTCCCATTCATAGTAGTGTTTTCCATTGAGCAAATCAGTGTTCAATGGCTGCTTAGAAGTGTCTACTCATATAATGGTCTGTGTGTCATTTGAACACAAAATACCATTTTGAGGAGACAAGGCAAAGTAGCATTTTGCAGGAGATATGTAGGGTTTTGCATTGTGTGTGTGTGTGGTTTTGGGATTTGTGTTTAGAGTTTTGAGAAGATGAGGTATGCTTTCAAAAAATGTGTGTAAGCTATTGAGAACTGTAAGTTTCACTCTTTTACCCTTTTTGTCAAAGATTCTTGAAAAGGTTGTCTTCAAGCAAGTTTCTGATTTCCTCTCAAATAATTTGCCAGATGCTAAGAAGCCTAATGTTAACAGTGGTCATTCCACTGAAAGTGCTCTGTGACTGAAGCATTGAGAGTAGCAAAAGCCTCTGCTCAGTCAACAGATTTGATTTTACTTCACTTGTCAGCAACCTTTGGCACAGTGAACCATGACATTTTTAGAAAAGGGAAGTTTCTCTTGTGGTTGATGAAGCAATCTGTCTTTATTCCAATAAATGGCAGTTACGAAGAACGTGGAACATACTCCGGATTCAGTGGTGCAGGTCTGAACCACAAGCATCTCCAACTCTAGCCATATATACTGTTTAAGACACCTCCTAGGCTTTTATTGTAAATTAGCTAGGCTTCTAATGCAAACAGGTCTGGCAACCTTTTGTTGTTCTCTGACCTGCTGCCTGAGATGGTCCTCAATGTCCTACCCCCATTCCCATACTATGATTAGTTGATCACACATCAGTTTGCTTCCTGACCCCAGGTGTCTCAGCAATACCAGCTTGACCTTTGTTACCATGATAAGATACCATTTTGGATATTATGCTGGCTCACTTCTGGTGGTCACACAGTCATGAATCTCATGTTCACTCACAGGATATACTGTCATTTCTTACAACATCCTTCTCTCTTCACTGTCCAAACTGGGAATTTCAGGGAAAGCACACAGCTGGTTTGAATCTTATGTCAGTGGACGTTCATTCAGTGTTTCTTGGCAGAGACAAGTATCAAAATCTCAACCCCTTTGCACTGGTGTACCTCAGGGATTACTACTTAGACCCCTCCTATTTTCTATCTAAACCCGTTCTTTAGGTGAGATTATCTATTCCTATGGGTTCAAGCTCAATCATTCAAAAACTGAGCTCCAGGTATTCCCAGGCAATCCAGCTATCCCACAAAATATTAACTTCCATCTGTCATGAGTGCCTGTGCTGCTGAATAATGCAAATCTCAAACAAAGTCAAGAGAGTTTTAGAGGAAAGAAATGTTTTTGGACTTGACTTGACTTGCAGTGCACTTGAAGCTCTTTCTCATACCACAGCACTTGGTTTATGGGCTGGGGCCGATGTGACGAGGATGATGCAGGGGTAAACTGGGGTAGAGAGGCCGGCTGGGACAGGGCACTTGATCGATAATAGGCTGATCCCCAGAGCATGGCTGCATGTTGTTGCGGTGGATGGTTCGGAAGGGGCCTCCTTTACCCTCAGGCCATATTGTAAAGACTGGCTGGTTGTGGAGTGATGAGGATGAGTGACTCTCCCCAGGTAAAAGAGGCGGGTACCCAGTCTTCCAGGTCATCTCTGTGTTGTGGGGGAACCTCATGGAGCAAATCCACTGATCGTCTGGCATGACGGCCAAAAAGCACACAGCGGAGTAATTACGGTTCTTGCATGCAGAGTATTATTGTAAGCTTGTAAATGTGCAGGCAGCTGGCTGGGCCACTGGGCTTGGGAATTTGCCTCAGTCATGCTTAAGAGGAATAGAAGGGGTACAGTTGAACCATTCACAGGCCCCATTGCCCTGCTGGTGTTATGGGGTGGTGCGATCCTTCTTGCAGACATACATTGCATAGAGCTGATGGATCAGGGTCAACTCAAAGGCTGCTCCCTAGTCAGTGAGGATTCATTCAGGGCAGCCAAATGGAAGGATGAGGTTTTTTGGGATAGCTTTTGTAGGATTGAGCTCCACTGGCTGCCAGTAGCTGCTCACATTAAGTTCAAGTCACTTATGCTTGCCTACAGAGTGCTTGCTGGTTCTGCTCCCACCTACCTAAATGCTCTTGTAAGGGCAAATGTTACACCCAGGACGCTGCGCTCGTCTAGTGAGCGTCGTTTGGCACTGCCGTCTGTGCAAGCACGGCAATCCAGACTATTCTCATTTGTAGTTCCATGTTGGTGGAACGAACTGCCTAGTACTACCAGAGCAGGGGCGTCCCTCTCTACCTTCAAGAAGCTTTTGAAGACCCAACTCTTCAGAGAGCACCTCCCTTCCTAACTGGCACCTGACTAGCGCTTAACTTGCACTTCAGCAGTTACATTCCTGCACTTCTTTTTCCTTTTTTCTAGGTCGTTGCTTTCTAATTCTCATGTAAAGTAGTATTTATTGTTACACCATGCTTTTTATTGCTCTTAGCTTGACTGTTCTCTCCCTTGTACGTCGCTTTGGACAAAAGCGTCTGCTAAATGACTAAATGTAAATGTAAATGTAATGAGGTTGGAGGAAGGATGGAAGGATGAGCCTTGACTGTGGTGGAAGCAATATGGTCCGGGGTTGGCACAACTAATGCATAGCGGGAAAACAAATCTGTAATCCTGGTAAGGATATCCTGGTAAGTATCAGAGGGTCTTCCAAGGGACAAGAAATCTAATGCCACGATCTCAAAAGGGTGGCTGGAAGGAATAGGGTGCAGAGGTTCGGCTGCCCATGTCCTGGCGCTCATGCTCATACCCACATAAAATCTCCTACACAGTAACTAAGCCATCCTGTCCCCTCTTGCATGACCAGTGACTCCCGGCCCCCACAGATAGTCCTTACATTTCTATGTTCTAGCCTACTTCAAAGCCAAGAGCTCTAACTTGAAGGAGCTATATCATTTTGATCATTACACTCTGAGGCGTGTAAGCTGCAGCAAGCATCTGCAATCATTTTCTCCTTTCCCTTTTGAACTTGGGCAAGGACTGCACCAAGACCATCAAGGCTATAACCTGAATAAGATGGCAAAATACCTGCTCCTGAGTGTTGCAAGTGAGTTGTGAAATCGGCCGTATAGACTATAACATCGTCCAGGTAGATAGGGAGTGAGTCATACACCTGCATCCCCAAACAGGGCTGCATCAGCCTCTGAAAAATAGCCGGAGCACTACAAACGCCGAATGGCATGAACTCAAACAGGTAAAGACCAAAGGGGGTGGCGAAAGTGGTCTTCTCTTGGTCTGCGAGTGCCACCTCCACCTGCCAATATCCACTCACAAGGTCCAGGGTCAATTACCATTTGGCCTTGGTGAGGCTGGTGAGAGAGTGCTCAGTATGTGACAATGGGAAGGAGTCCTTGTGGGTTATCGCCTCAAGCTTGTGTTAATCCACGTAGAACCTCCAAGACCCATCCTTCTTCTTAGGCCATGTTTACACGGAGCCTGGATTGCCTGAATCCGGATTCATTTTTGGATCCGATCCTCTTTTTTATCGCGTCTACACGGAGCAATGTCAAGAAAAATGTGCGTCTACATGAACGCAGCGGATCAGATTGAATCCGCTGTAGTACATCTCCCAGGCCTGTTGGTGGCGCTTTAACGGTGCTACAGACAACTGAAGAAAACGGAGAAGAAGACAGGAGCATGCGTATAAAGTGACAGAAGACAGTAGTCGAGCTCCAACTAGCAACGTATAGCCTAGCCGCATAGCCTAGCCGCATAGCCTACATTTAATCTGCATAGTAACACATTATGGTGGTTAATAAAATCAGTGGTCAGAGCAGACTGTAGGTTAAGCAAAAAATAATTCTATTTTGTATTGATAATAACAAGTTAAGAACAGTGCAACAAAGCAATGTGCAACAAAGTGCAACATGTCTGTGAGTTATTTAAATGCCTGTGCTTTATAGAGAGGCTGTGCTTGAGCACGAGAGACCACAATGCAAGTGGTGTGGATCCTGGATGTTTCATGGTTTACAATTGCTTCCAATTTCATGGTTTTATTACTAACAACAAATTTAGGCTATTGTTGAGGGCTTTGTCCTTCACGTACTGTACCTCTAAAGTAACGGTAACGCTAGCTAGTAGGCTACGCAAGCAGCTATCGGACTGTTCTGGCTGGTCTCAAAAATCCACATGTAGGTAGAGCAGCACACTATCTCAATACAAACAACTAAGCATAGTAGAAAAATGTCACGAAAAAAGGCGCCACGTCATATACATTTAGTTTATGTTGTTGCTGTTATGAAGTGACGCAGTGGGGTTATTTAAGGGTTCAGGCTGAGGTTGCGAGGCGATCACGTGGGGCAATTACATCATCAGTTTAGAAAGGATGCGGATCGGCGTGCAAACGAACACCAATCCGCGGACAGATTCGAATCTGCACACTTTGGAACCTCGATCCGAAAGTATGCAGATTCAGTGACTGGATCCGCCCTGGTCGATCCGGAGACATTTCTCTCCAGATTCAGGCAATCTAGTGTCTGTTTGAACTGGGCCTTATTGAGGACAACTGGGGTGGCCCACAGGCAAACAAACAAACATACACACAGCCACGCAGCCCAACAGTTCATTTAACCATCCATTTGTGCCCATAATTGGTGCTTCCTACCACGACATGTGTTGTACAAACTGTCAATGAGAAATGATGCAAGGTCACAGTCACAGTCACAGACACAGCTGCACACAAACGTATGCATCACCAGACTGAACTAGAATGACAGGTGGAGGTTTTTTTCCCCTGCCCCCATTAGAAATTTTCGTCAGTGTCACTGTTTTCCTGCAGTCATTAGTAACACTGGATTCCTTCAGAGGAATCTCAGTGTTAAAGGAGGGCATTAGGACATAACATGTACCATGTTAACAGTTGTGCATCCAAGACAAGGCACAACTCATAAAGAAATGTGTAGGGGTTTGGCAATGTTATTACAAAGGACCCGCCACAGAAAATATTTCAGTATTTGAACACACAAAATGCATCCCATTTTTTCTTAAATGTCGCCCACATGACAACAGATTTTTTAGAAAACAATGTTTTCCTTTGCGTTTTCAAAAAGATTTGCATCCATATCAGTGTTTTGGGTTTTAATCCGCGTCCACATGGCAATGCAAAAACGAGTGAAAACGATGTTACAAGCTAATCACTTTAAAATCACATTTCTTGCATAACCTATGATGCAAGTTATAGCCTACAACTAAACAAGATCAACATCAAAGTAATGACACTACGAGACAACCTGCCTCAGGAGCTGCTGATCATGTTCTACACTGCAGTCATAGAGTCTGTCCTGTGCACTTCAATCACTGTCTGGTTTGGATCGGCCACCAAACTGGATAAGAACAGACTCCAACAGGCAGTCAGGTCTGCAGAAAAGATCATCGGTGCCAACCTGCCCACCATCCAAGACCTGTACACCTCCAGAGTCAGGAAACGGGCAGGAAAAATCACTGCAGACCCCTCACACCCCGGACACAAAATATTCAAACTCCTCCCCTCTGGTAGACGCTACAGATCACTGTTCGCCAAAACCTCCAGACACAAAAACAGTTTCTTCCCCCTAGCTGTCTCACTACTGAACAGCTAACCCACTGCAGCATATATATTTATCCCTGCACTTCTTGCACTCTCCACTTCTTCTTTGCACTATTGTTTCACAGCTACTGTATATAGCCATTCCGCCTTGTATATATTTCTTAAACTTCTTAGACCATTGCACTGTTTGTTTTGTATAGTGTTGTAATGTATATTTTGTGTAAGCACATTGAGAGCCACTTTACTTCACCAAGTCAAATTCCTTGTTTGTGCAAACTTACTTGGCCAATAAAACCTGATTCTGATTCTGATTCTGAGATGAACCCTTTAAAAAGTTTATTTTTCAACATCAGCAAAACATGGTTTGGGTGAACAGAATTTCCCCAATGAAGTGAACTTAGCCTGCTTAAAGTTGTTGCATTTAGCACCACTTTATCTCAGACAAAACCAGAAAAGGCTTTGGCCACTGATGTGTTTAATTGATTACATCCTCCTCGTAGAAATAGAACAAATTGGCTGACAACCATGATGTGTCTGACAGTCAAAAATAGATTTTCTATTCATTGCCACTGAGGACGTGGTGGAGGCTTTAGAGGGCAGAGCTCAGCCTTCACAGAAAATGAAAGGTGTTTGGATGAAGGGGGAGCCATGTCATCATCATTTTTCAGAAAGCTCAGTTTTCACCTGTCGGCATGGCAACATAACGCTTCTTGCACACCGCCTGCATTGCATGTGTGTGGTGGCTACATGGTGAAACTGATGTGGCTCAGTTGCGCATGTTCCCACCAGCAACGTTTCTGCTGCAACACTGATACTGCCGGCCCTATTTTTCTGCATTGAGTTTGCCTTTGATTATGGCCATTAATACACAATTCGTTTGGTATCAGCTATCGTTGATGAGTGGTCTGAAAAGTGAAGACCAGAAAGTTGACCAGTCGTAACTAGAAATCAGTCACGTGACTTGTATTACCCTGTGTTCAGAGCAAGCGAGAGAGAATGAGCTGAAAAAGGAAAATTATAGCCCTTCACCTAATGTTCCGTTATACGTTAACCTCCACTTTCCCCTTTCCTGCAATTGCTAAAATGGTTAAAAATTGTATATTTACATTTCTGTCATGTCTGTGACATATAACCCAGACATCCAAACTGCAGTGAAAGGTCACCACACTTCCCTTCCAGCATTTGTGCACGGGAAAAGCATGCTGGCGAAAGAGGTAGGAAGGTTGCACACAGCCATATAAAGGGGGGTGTAGGGCTCCCACCCCTGGGCTGCGATTGGTCTGTCTACAGACAGACACAGTGTAATTGGTGCTTCCGTGGTCAGTAATGCCAGGAGCGTTCCCATGGTGAGATATCTCACTCATGTGATCAGACAACCATGGTTACGTCAACTAACCTTATATTTAATAGACTGAGTCTATGAATATCTTGACATAGATATGTACTCAACGGTTGGCTTATATCAGCATCAACCTTGCAAGATTCAGAATGATTTCAAACAGTAGAGGGCGTGTTGAGCCATTTCCAACCAATAGAAGGCTGGATTTTGTCAATATAAACACCAGCATTGATGCGTTTCATCACAGTTCAGTCATTTAGTTTAGTTTAGTCTTTAAAAGAAGATCCAGTAACAGTGTATTGGCCTACTTGTTCTCAAAGTAAATAATTAAAATCCTGGTGTTCCCATTCAGTACATCTGTCATGTTATTTCTCACAGAAACGCTGTTTGTAATTGTTAACAATTATGTTAATGCTTCACTTGAATGAAATTCTGACTTAGTGGTTGTATCCATATGACGCTTCTAACGACTGGTCTCGAGCAGTTGTTGCAACCACCCAACTTGGCCACCATGTTTGCGATTGATCGTTGGAACTACTCTTTACAGAATCGCTGAACGACGATTGTAACGACCGAGATAGCGCCGGTGGTTAGACAACGACGCCTTCCAGAAACGCACCCAAGGTTGACCATAGCCACGATAAACTGAGTGAGTCGCTGTATCCTTAAGCTGAACGGGGGAGGGGTGAAATCCAAGTGACGTCTTTGGCGACATCTACCCTGTTAAAGCTCCGAGCGCTCTGCATTCAGTCAGACAGCACGCAGAGAAGGCAGCAAGAGGTATCTACAGACGCTCAGACGCGGCGCACTCATTTCGCAGTGAAGGAACGCAGAAAGGAAGATGGTCTAGGCACGAAATTTCAATACAAAATCTACGAGTGTAATTGCATTACATTCATAGTGCGCGCAAGGTTCGCTCAAGTTTTTCGTCTCGACACTCGTCTCCTCTTTGAGAGATACGTTCCCATGCGATTCTTCAGACTCACATTTAAGTGTTTCGTGGATTGTTTTTGAGGGTGCTGTTTAATTCAGTGTTTTTTCATTCATGAGCGTTTTCTAGTTCGTTTTATCTTATTTTATAACGGAATTTTACCAACCTTACCAACATCCCAGTTGCCAATTTCGCCAACAAATCTGACTGCCTGCTCATCGTTGAGCATTTGACACTGCGAAACGATTACTGAAAAATAAATTCTACCTACTGACTTGCATCCCTTTCAGGGACCTGAAAGGACCAGATCCTATTAATAAATAGGGTGATATTCTCACTTATTCCCTACTTCTCAGTGTTGTCTGGACGTTGAGGGCGTTTTGTTTACAAGTGTATAATTGGAATGGAGAAATCTTCTTTTAACAATGACTGCTGTGATGTGAACGTGGTCCTAGGGGAAGAGAGGAAGGGTCACCTCATCCCTAATGGAAATGGACATCAAGGCGTAAATGGAACCATTATTGGAGGCGCCGGCGCGGCCGGTGCTGGGGCTCCACCTGGAACGGTGTCCGCGGCGGTCAAAGTGGGATACCAAGAAAGAGAGACTTGGACCAGACAGATGGATTTCATAATGTCCTGCGTGGGGTTTGCAGTAGGGCTGGGAAACGTTTGGCGTTTTCCTTACCTCTGCTACAAAAACGGAGGAGGTGAGTTGTTTGATACAAGCAGAAATTCTGTGATGTATTACTCCCATCACACAGTACACCATATGTCACATCCTATCATACAGTTCAGTCATGGCCTTGTTCAGTCATGCCGATGTACCGTGACTCCTGATATAACGCACCAGAGAAGGTGGGACGTCAGCTGACGTTTCATTCATTCTACGCACTAGCTAGAGCATCGGGCGTTTTAAATGTCTATGCCCAATGCGTGCTACAGTGGGGTACCTCTGCAAGATGGAGAACAACGTCAGCACGTCATTACCGCGACATCACGTCTGCTTATTGATGGCAAATCTTGGGGTTTTTCCAGCGCTTTGGGTTGGGGGGCGTGTCTACCGGAGGTGGAGGGGGTAGTCACGATTACGTTTCTGTTTCTCCTCGGTATACTGTGCGATGAGAATGTTGATTTATTGCGTGGGGTGACCTTAGTGTTTTGCGCCATTGTGGGATACACTTGCCTGGTGTGAAATACTATGTTAAAACATGTAACTCTACATTTCTGTGAAATCAGAATCGACAACAGACCTTGATAAATTAGAGAACCAAAATTCAAAAGATACAGGTTTACCTTGTCACTGCACACTATGCATAGGTTCTTTGAAGTGGCCATTGGTCTTTCCACATAGTTTAATGAAAAATAGTGTAAACAGTCATCTTTTTCCTGAGAATCAGTATAATTTGAATGCAGCATCCAAGGGCTGTCTCTGAGTCACACATGCAGGACCCGACAGAGAGTGCTTTGTTGTGTTTCTTTTCTGAATGAAGAATGTCTCTCTCGACATGTCCCCAGCGAATCCCCAGTTGGACTGTGTCCAGAGTTTACTTAAGCTAATCAATTGATTTACATAAGAGCCCTGTAAAAAGGCCAGTGATCGCCGTCATGATGTACACCTTTAATTGAATTCATCTCGTTTGATCCAACTACGATTAACTTGGAGGTATCCGCAATCAAATAGCAGTCTCTTATGTACAAATCCCTCTGTTCATAGTCACACAACTACACACATCGCCAGGGAGGTCTTCACAGAAGTAAGAGCATCAGCAAGAAAGACATGATGACTTTTTGGTCTTGTGGAGGCACTGAAGTAGGCTATCTCTCGCATGCTCTCTTCAATCAAGGACTCACTTATATAAGACAAGATAAGGTTTCAGCATGACGGTTGAGCTCCTGCTCATCCACTCTCGAGTGCTCCTCTGACTTTGAGGTTCGACAAGAAAGTTAATTGTGGACTTGATTGACATTATTGAAAACAAATATTTCATGAGGAATGTTCAGTGCTGGTGCCTCCTAAAGAAAAAGAAAAATGCAGAACCTGTAGATTTTTTGGAATAGCTAAATGCAAAACATTCCTCAGCAGTATGTCCTATAACATTCGACAAATACAGTCAGTTCATGTCTGTTAAATCTATTTTGTGAAGGGTACTTAATTTAAAAATATGATATTTAGAAATATGAGGCTGATACTAGACCTCCTTACAAGTAGCAAACAATATAATTACTGATAATCTATTAATATTTGTATTTACATCTGAATCCATTTTAAGGCTACCTGGAGCCTCATAGTATAGCATAGTTTGTTTCATAGATAACCTTCTATAGGTATCTACGTGTACTGTAGTTGAAACGGACACAATTACACATCTGCATCTAATGTGTTTCTTTATGATTTGATTCTTTACAGTAACAAGGCTTTTCCATTAGGTGCCATCCATCATTCATCCAAACAAAGATAACACCACATAAACAGTGGAACCTCCTCTGTCTTCACTCTGTGGTGTCAGTTATCATTCAGTTCAAATAGATGTAATAGTATATGTGCAGTTACAGTCCCCCAGAGCACTGTTTTAAATGTAATTTAACTTATCAAATTCAGCAGCAGGGGTGCACTTGTTAGTCGATAATCGGTGTTACTGATTTTATGTTTCTGTCGTCTTTATGTGTGTGTGGGTGTGTGTGTGTGAGAGAGAGAGAGAGGGTATCTATTTTAACAAGAGACTGTTTGGATAAAATCCATTTATTCTCGGTGATTGTAAAGACTGACCCATTGAAGAGGGCAGCGGGGACCTGCTGGTGGGAAGTGTCCAGGGGGAGCATCAATTCTGCAAAAACAATGTTTAATTCAGGCCAGACCTGCCAGCAAGAGAAAGGCTAGAGGGTTGATGAGTGGATGGTGATGTCTCTTCCCTTGTCTCAGTTCTCCTCTCCAAATACTTACTTTGCCCCTAGCTGAGAGCTCTAAGGTAACACGATGATGTTTTTGCCGTTCAGGTTGCCAGACTCAGTGTGTGTCCTTTTCAAATTGTGTGCATACCATGGAGGCTACCAAGACGCTCTTGCCAAATCAAATTAAGCTGCCCCAAGTTGAAAAGGTCCTCTTCACACAGAAACAAGTTACTGTACAAAGTACGGAAAAAGTGCCCTGCTGGCCGCAGTTCTGTGCGGGAATGAAGAAACTTGTAAAACATTTGTCTTTCATTAAAAGTAAAAGAAATGAAGGCAATTAAGTCAACAGTTTGGTGATATGTACGAGCATTTGAAAAATCGCAGATTAGTCAGCAGTTTGCCTTTTTCTGAATGCCTTTCATATGAGCTCGTGCATTTTATATTCCATCTCATTAATAATTCCTGGGATGCCGCTTCCATGCACTACAGTAGGATGCCTTTTAATTGGCACGTTGGTGTCCCCCTCTCTCACACTACCATGTTTCGCACACACTAGGAGATGCTCAGAAATGACGATCATGAAATCGAGTGGTGAGACAAAACTGCAATCAAGTGGTGTCTACACAGGTAGAATCATGATCTGTGGAATACAACTATAGTGTTGCTTTTGAGGGCGGAGCTGACGTACAGTTTCGTCTTGTTTGACGTGCAGGTTTGCTGTAGATGGACTATTTTCATGTTACATCTTGATATGATGGTAAATGGAGAAACTCATTTACTTCAGTTTCGCCATTAAGACAATTTTGAGGTAGGCTAATCACAGTGAAACTACAACACTTCTTAGCTCCTCTTTGCTGTCATAAGTGCTGACATAAACAGTGTGCACTGTAGTTTCCATTTCATTTTGGCACTGCATGAAAAAACACGGTGAAACCCAGGAAATGCGTACGTCAGAAATTCGGGTCTTGTCTCAGACATCACTGATGCAAAATCTCAAGTCCTTGGTTGTTACACTTCTGAATCTAATTTGTCACAATTTGTCCAGTTATTTCTGTTCGGCATTTACATTGCATTAAACTGACAGTGACACTGATGCGTATGATTATATCCCACTCACAGGGTCATTCTAGAAAACAAGTGAGGGGACTCCACAGTATCAGTTTATCTGTCTTATCAATGTCCTTTTGCTGAAACATTTGTCACCAAATAGGGTTATCTGTATCAACAGTCAGTATAAAAGACATTTTTAAAAGACAGATTGTCACATCTGTAAAAAAAAGGAACCGAATGACCTTCTCTCGGTCTGTCGGAAGCCAGTTCCACGAGGGATGCTGCATTCTGTTGAGAAGTTGATAAGTTGTGTGGCATGCTGTGACATTGCGGATTTTTTTTGGTCTCTCTCGATGGAGTGAAAAAGGGAGTGTTTTTGCGTTTGTGTGTGTGTCTGTGTGTGTGTGAGAGAGAGAGAGACAGGCAGGGGTTTAACTGTTGGTGGATGCTAGCTTCATCGTGCGTGCCTCCTGAAAAGCAGCAGGTAGCGTTAGCACTTAGCATCCGCCAGCCAGGAGATTTATAGGGTCTGCAGTGAGCCCTCTGCCTGTCCTTGGCTGCAGCCCATGGAGGTCCGCTTGCGTGCACTCGTTGCACTGTGCGCCCGTGCTGCTGTGCGCGTCGGCATGGCCTCATGCGAGTCAAACAGCGATGTCATCCCTCAGTTATGCCATCTGGGATTATAATGCATATCCAATCAAAAGCTGATTCCCCACCCCCCACCGTCCCGTTGTTGTCTGTAAAAATGGCTTTGCCCTTTCATACTTACAATCCAGTGGAATCTGTTCAGTTATTGGGAGAATTGGGATTAGAGTCATTCACATGCCATGTCATTTGAGTGCTGATTTATTTTATTTGGGTCTTTGATTGGATTATGAGTCTATGGCCAGACTCATGTGTTGTAATGACATTACCTCAAAGTTAAATTGCAGGGTTTCTGGCATTGCTGTGGCCGTAACACCGAACAACTTCAAGGACTAATCGCCATGGTGGCCCCCTGTCCTGTGATGTGCATGAGTGAAGCGGACATGCTTTGGCTCTCGCGGGGTAGCGGCGTGAGAAGTGAGTCCAGTGCGAGGTTGTAGTGTGTAAGCACGCTTTATTTGGCTCTCTGCCCTAACTGACATCAGCTCTTCACCCCACGTGGACGAGCGATTAAGAAGAGTGTCTGTTAATCTTTTAATCCCCCTTTTTTTCTGACTGGGACTCAGGGTGCTTTAGGGTTCAGGCAGGGAATGGTGCAAACCCAATATGAGGCCCTGGAACTGCTCATCGGGTCTCTGGCCACACCACCTCCACTAAGAGAGGAAAGAGTGTTTTACTCTCATCCCTCAACATAATAGAGACCATTTGGTATGGAAAAAGTAGGGCATATATACTGTTGGAAGGGCACCACCTCACGTGGCGGTCGCAGTCATAATTTTTTTTGCACGCCTGTGGCTAAGGTCACTGCTATTGTATGGCTTACGTGGCCTCAGCACTGATCTTTGCCCTCGCTTTTATTGATGTTTGCCACGGATATGAAGTTGACGGTCTGTTTGAGGAGAGTCTATAAGTGCGGGGAGGCTCTTGTTAATCTCATCATCCAGAGAGATGGATACTCTGTTGGTCCGTTGCTGCTCCGTCAGCCTGGGGAGCGAGGTTCTGGAGCTTACTAGTACCCCCAACAGCTTGGCCACTGTATGCCTTAAACCTTCAAGGTGGCTGTCACTTCACAGTATTGAAGTGTGTTGACGGCATGGTTTGGTAATCTCATCCCGTGAACTGAACCCACTGATCTGAATAACACTAAAATAACCAGGGAATGGGTAATTGGGTTGACTTAATCCATCATAAGATGTTTAAAATTAGTTTGATATTTGCAGGCTAGGGGGGAATTATATATGCACACATGTGAGGTGATTCAAGGATATGGCCAATATCTTAATCTCAAAAATGTATGTTTATTTACATCTGTGACGAAGGGGGTAAAAGCAGAGAGATCATTAGCTGTTTCAGCAGTCTCTGAGCCAGAGATGTATTCCCACCAAGCTGCTAATAGTAAAATGCTAACCAATCCCCTTCCTCTGGAGATGATTGTATGTGTTGACTGGGTGGGTGGTGTGGTTCCATGTGTTGGCAGTGTGGAGGAGAAGGGAGAGGAGTGATATTTATAGCATCATCTCAACACCAAAATGTCTAATGACAGTCAGCAAGGCTTTGTCGTTTCCCTCTCTGTCGCCTTGACCCCCCCCCCCCACCTCTTAATAGCGAAGCGGTAAAAAAAAAGGTAGGCCTCGTGATTGCCTGAGAGGATGATGCAGCAGGTCTAAAGGAGCTCAGGTGTGCACTAGCTGGTTGCAGCCTCTGTCCGGCAGTGAGAACAAGGGATTCAGCACTCACACCCATCTCTCCCCCAAAGGCCAGAAGAGCTCTAGACAGTTACTTAGCCCGTCGAGAATAGAAGGCTTAGTGCACTCTACTACAGCGTGCCTGAATGGGCCGACTTTTCCTGAGCGGCTCAGTGCTAATGCAGCACCACCGATAATTGCTGAGCTAATTACTCAAAAGTAAAAGGGAGATGAGAAAAAAAATTCAGCATTCAACAAAAGCCCAGTCGTAGTCTGATCCAGTGTTACTAAGTCTGTAGCGTCCTTATTCGGAGATGGCCTCTGAAATATGGATTTGTTGTCTTCTGAGTGCAAGTGCCACGTGTCTTCCGCAGTGGAAGACACCATTAGCGGGGAGGTGCTGGGTGTTGTGGATTAGTTGTGGAGAGAGAGACTGGTGTGCACCCAAGTTTAAGAGGCGGGATGGGCTCCCCCGGCCATCGCTGTTAATCGCAGCATCACGGGTTTAAAATCAGGTCTGGCACCTCACCTCCACTGATATGCTTTTACCCCTCCCCTCCTCAGACTAAAGTCACATTGTCCTGCGCAGTGTGTTTACCGTCTGTGCGACAGCATGTGTGTGTGTGTGTGTCTGTGAGTCACCGGCGTGCCGACAGTGCGTCTCATTTCCGCCCCTCAGTATGTGAGCTGACAGTCACACGCTCATTCATCATCCAGCAGCCAATTCCATAGTGTGCTCTTTGTTTGCAAATCAGCCTCTATCTCTTCTCGCCCCTCTTAAAGCCCACGACTACATATTTTATAGTCGGTCGCGCAGCAAATGCAGAGGTCGAAGTGTTGTAATGCTGCTAGTCGTGGCATAGCATTTGTTTCTGTAACGCAGAATAGGATCTGTGGAACACATTGTATACAGTTCTCCCCCCCCCCTCTCCGCTCCTTTTGTGCGGAGTTTATCAAAAGGCTTCTATTCCAGACATGGTCCCCTCACTCCGAACAGTAGCTTATGCACTGTGAAAAGGAGTTCAGGCAGAGCTATTCATACACCCAGTTCGGGTTCCTCGAGTTGAACTATTTTTTTTCCCAAGGGGGCTGCAATCTCCTTTGTCACAGTACAGTTTCGTCGTATTGGATTAATATACAGCCATGCGCTAATGCTCTCGATATGCCCATTGCCCCCTCTACCTGGGTGGAGGAACGCAGTGATTATGTCCCTGAGCTCATTCCACTGTCGCCCATTCGATCGCATTCCATAAACAAAAGAGGGGGTCGCCTCTCGCCTCCAAGCATCCATTTTTAATTCCGCCAGGGAGCCTTTGGCTGTTCCCGTGAGCATGCGGAGCCCGATGTTATGCAACGAGTGGCGCTTTGAATAACCGCCTCTCAGCATTCTCTCACTTGCTCTCACTGTCAGCCCATGAGCTGGCCTATGGGCTCAGGAGGAGATGGGGGTGGGGGGGGCTTAGTATTGGGGAGGAGGGTGTCGGTGGTGGAGGGGTGACGTCATCTAGACCTTCATTCAGTGTGGTGCATTGTTCAATGGATAATCTGCATTAGGAGTCTTGCAGCTAACACAGCCAATGACCCTGCCCCCGCCTCCTCTCACTGGCCACCTACGCTCTAGGCCCTGCCCCCTCACCGAAGCCTGTGGGCTGCTGGAGCTGTCAGTCAAATGCAGGGGCTGAGGCCTCATTGCGGATGACGGGTTTGCCATGTGTTCACAGCACAGCTTGTAGGACGCTGGCTAATGCAGCAAACAGCATTACAGGGAGATTGTCCGGGTGATTGGTGCCAGTCCAGGGGGGGTTTCTAGGGGCTAGCCTGTGACAGGGGACTTGTCCCTCTCTCTGTCCCTCCCTCTTTCTCTCCCTCTCCCTATCTCACGCATACTCAGCCCCAATTAGCGGAATGCTAAAGCACATTACCTCATCATTCTAGATCATTTGTCTACACCTCTCAAGCCTAGAGTAGAGAATGGTAAAAATGCTATTAAATGTGAAGCATCAGGAGCAACATGTCTGGGTGAGATATCTGTCTCTCCCTCTCTGTCTCACCCTTGTGTGTTTAAATGTGTCTACCTGTCTATCCCTCAGGAGTGTTCCTCATCCCATATGGGCTGTTCATATTCTTGGGCGGTATTCCCATCTTCTTCCTGGAGATTGCTCTGGGTCAGTTCATGAAGGCTGGAAGTATCAACGTTTGGAACATTGCACCGTTGTTCAAAGGTATCCGCTCCATCTCTCTCTCTCTCTCTCTCTCTCTCTCTCTCTCTCTCTCTCTGTCTCTTTCTCTGTCTCTCTCTCTCTCTGTCTCTCTCTCTCTCTCTCTCTCTGTCTCTTCAAAGTAAACAGATGCATATTCCAAAACACCTTTTTAATGCCCACAGATCCCACAATTTAAGCTCTATTGGAAATTGTACACTTGATTAGTTTGGTACTTACATCAGAATATACTTGCATCGAGCCATTATGTTGTCTATAACTACTAACAGTTATGTACAATCAGCTATCTCCTGTTTCCATAACTTGCACATAAGGAGCTATGGAGGATTCGACATCTGTAGAAGTTTGCATAAAGGCTGTTTTGCTATAAATAGCTTTCATTTTAAGGCAGTTTTGCACCTCCATTCTTTTCATGCTCAGAGAAGAAATATGCTCCAACCGAACAGAACAGTTACATTTATTTCAAACCCCAGTGCCAACATCTTACTATCAAGACGTTGCCAAGAATAATTTAGTATGCATCCCGCAAACCTTTTCTAACCAGTATCTACCCACTAGCATACAGTCTAACAGTATATTGGCACATACTTTAAGCCTAGTACGGAGCTTCTGCAATACTACAGGATATAATGGATTATTTTGTCTTTACTTGTCCCTAAGGACTGGGCTATGCGTCAATGGTGATCGTCTTCTTCTGCAACACCTACTACATCATGGTTCTGGCGTGGGGCTTCTACTACTTCATCAAGTCCTTCAGCGGCACCCTGCCCTGGGCCACCTGCGACAACGAGTGGAACACGGACAGCTGCATCGAGATCTTCCGCCACGACGAATGCGTTAACGGAACCATCGGCAACGCCACCTTCGGCAACATGACATGCGCGGAGTTAGCAGAAGGACGTTCTCCCATCATCGAGTTCTGGGAGTGAGTGTGTCTTTTGTCTTCCATGTTGAACCAGGGCTGTAGGGTTTGTCTTATTGACATCTTTTGTTATTGTTGTCAAGACCTTGCTTTTTATAGTGTAACAGGAATATCTGTACCGAATGTAAAATGTTTGAATGTATGCGTATAAATTCATGAACGTATAAGTTCATGAATTACCTTAGAAGTCCCTTTATGTCAGAGTTTGTTTTTTTCCTTGTTGCTTGTTAGCTCTGATTTGGTATTTCATTGCGATGGAATGGTTTGAAGGTCATCTACTTATGTCTGGTCATGTGGTCCTGAGTAATGTGCAGAGCAAAGCATTTACTCTCCGGCTCCTGGGGGACTGGCTTTTAGATACCAATATGCCTCTGTGAAGGTCGTAGCCATATCCATCCACACAGCTAACACATAGAGAGCAAGGGCACCAGCACTGTCCTTATGACACATAACCTAACGGTGTAAGCCTCATCAGATTACAGCAGTGGAGAGGTCAGAAAGTAGCGTTCTATGGTTCCGAAAGAACCTCCTGCTTCTTTTGTCACAGAAGGCCTGAATGAGGGGATTGTTCTGGGATGAATGAAGGCCTGTCTATGGTCACAGGTCCTAGGTCTAATCTCTCTCTCTCTCTCTCTCTCTCTCTCCTGTGTGCCTCCTAAGGAACAAGGTACTGAACATCTCTGAGGGGCTGGACCATCCCGGCGAATTCAACTGGGAGCTGATGCTGTGTCTGCTGGCCGTGTGGATCATGGTGTACTTCTGTGTGTGGAAGGGGGTGAAGTCAACAGGAAAGGTAAACACCACCGCCGGACCCCACCGCACGCACACTTACTCACACACCTGCGTCTTTTTCCTCGCTCTCCTACCCTCTTCCAACACACACACACACACACACACACACACACACACACACACACACACACACACACCAATGGACTTTAGCAGAGAAAAGCTGATGATCTGTGTCTTAGGTATGATCACAGGTACAAGCAGAGCCTGAGGATCTTCAGTAGCTGCCTTTTTGGCTTCATTCACTCTTATGTAACAGCGATCGGCGAAGTAAGGCCAGGAATTTGCAACAAATTTAGAATAATCATATTTTCTGTTCAGTTTTCTTTAAACAATAGTATAAGATTACTCAAATCAAACTCAAATACAAAAAAGGGTTTTGCAAATAATCACAAATCACGACTGACATATTCACCTTAATAGGTCTCTCTCTATTTCTCTGCCTCTCATTCGTCTCTAATGAGTGAATGAAAACGCAGTGTAACAACGGATGTGTCTGTGTGTTTTCTTTTATTACATTTTTTCTAACCTTGATTCACATAGCTCCACCCTCACTCACTGTTGCTTGGTTCAATACAACAGTTGAGGCAGTGGGTAGCCATGGCAACGTGCCAATTTGCAGAGAGAGAGAGGGGAGGCGGGGGGGGGGGGGGGGGGGGGGGGGGTGTGGCTATGAAATATTACAAAGTGCCCTGTCACAGTGCCGGCCCGTGATTGGTGGGCTGGGATGGATTGTCTGCAGTGAGACGTGACCGGGCTCCCGTGCAGATGGCCTAAGCCATCTTATGGGCTCCGTAGGCGGGGTCACGTGAAACCCATTGCAAAAAATGACTCCACTTATCTCAGCGCTGCCATCCTGCTCATTCAGACCTTTGTCACAGTCATGGATGCCATGGGCGCACACTAGGGAGTATTGACTTTCCTTGATGAGATTAGTTTGACTATGAGTGTTGTCTTCCATTTACTGGCACACATTCTCCCCACAGAGTATATAATGCAGTCAGACAACAGATACTTCATAAATCTGGAATGATGAGTAATTTTCTTTCAAATTACCACATATTCAGTATCTACCCACTAGCATACAGTCTAATAGTATATTAGCACATACTTTAAGCCTAGTATGGAGCTTCTGCAATACATCAGGATATAATGGATTATTTTGTCTTACAATGTTTGGCAGCAATGTCCTTGTAGTGTAACCCTCCTTGAATGCTCTTTCGGTAAAAATCTAAAGCATTAATTTGGACATATATCCAAATGCCTTTAAGGTCATCGCTGTTTGCAGACGGACAGTTCCACTTTTATATCCCATAGAGATTTATTTTCTTTTTAGGGCGGCATTTACACAAGTGAAATACGCAGCCAGTGAGGGGGGTCTGTTTCAAAGTCAGCTGGACCTTTTCCCTTCCTCTCTTTCCCTCTCCTTCTCTTTCTCTCTCTCCCAGCTTGGCCCCATTCTCTCTCCTCTTGTAGAATGTGGAGCCGAGACAGAGATAATCTCATTTCCATTGATTCATTGTTCTGACTCTCCTGTGTCTGTGTTGTTGAGTCAATGTCACTGTGCATTTAGATCCCATGCCGCCTGATTTCTCAGAGTTCCACCGCAACTGCCCCATTGTTTTACTATTCTAGAATGGTATGGCAGAACACCAAGCCATCCGAAGGAGATTGAGTCTGAGGTAGATGGGACAGTGATCCACTTTCTGGGGCTCTTTTGAGGAGTCCGCTCTGTCTCAGATGCCAAATATCCTCTCTCAAGGGTACGGCAGCCTCTGCCACAACCCAAAACGAGACGACTCCTGACTGCAAGCACAAAGTGAAGTCTGTGAATAGTATTGATATTAGGTTCTGTGTTTTTCCATGAAGGAGGTCTTGGCACAGGACAGGCCTAGTTTCAGATGTGTATTGAGAACAAAGGGACTGGGACACTGCTAAAGTATTTGCTCTAAAAGCAGGGCCAGTAAAGATTGGGTAAGTCAGGTAGTAAAGGTACATCTGAAAAGGTACAGTTCAAGGTTTACTTTGTTTGAAGGGTGCCGGGGAGTAGATAAACTCGTCCACTTAGTCTTATCTTTAACTGTGTCGAAGTGTGGCGATAGCATCTAGTGAAGAATTAATCCTCTACAGTCATATGACCTGAATGGTGTCCATTAGCAAGCCAACAAAACATTAATAAACAGTGAGTCACAGACACTTTTACAACGTTTGCTCTCTGGATTGAGTTGTGTCATATTGAGACAATTGTATTGTTTTGGCGCTATATAGATACAATTGAATTGACCTGAATTGAATATTTGAGGTGAAATGAATGCTATAAGGAGTTAAAACTCAGATTTTAATGATTTTAATGTTTTTGAAGTTTGGTTGTGATTGTGAGTGAGTCAATTCAATGAGCATAAATATTTTGATAGTCACATACTGGCTGTTCATTGAGTAAATGTTGCCAACATTGAAGTGTTTGAGTATGTTAGTGTGTATGTTGAGTGTGAGTATGTTAGTGTGTATGTTGAGTTGGAGTATGTTAGTGTGTATGTTGAGTTTGTCTCTTACTCCCTCTCCGTCTTCTCCCTCAGATCGTGTATTTCACTGCCACGTTCCCGTACATCGTGCTGATTATCCTGCTGGTGCGAGGGGTGACTCTGCCTGGGGCCTATGATGGGATCATGTACTACCTTAAGCCTAACTGGTCTAAACTGTGGGAGGCTCAGGTAAGACTATTAAGTTCAATTAGAAACATGTCAAACGCTCGACTAAAGCATAACACTGCTGCCTAATTGAGAGACATTAAAATATCATTACCATAACTATTCCCTTAGGGAAATACAAGTATTGTTATATTCATTATGTGTGTTGGGAGAAATAACAATACAATGATGCCTGTAGTTCAGTGTTTCTCATTTAGTGCGTCTAGAATAGATTTATCTGCTGCTCATCCAGAAGGAAATGTTATTTGTATCTGTTGTGTTGAGTCCACTGGATTGAAGCTCTTTTAGATGGTCAATTTCTGCGTGACTTGAGGTTACGATTTGAGAGAAACCTTCTCAGCTGATTGCTTCTCTGTCTTGGATTGGCTAGGTCTGGATTGATGCCGGCACACAGATCTTTTTCTCTTATGCCATCGGTCTGGGGGCTCTCACAGCTCTTGGCAGCTACAACAGATTCAACAACGATTGCTATCAGTAAGTAAGTCACTGGAGTTGGAATCATAAATATAGCAGTTTGGTTGTCCTGGCTGTCATTGTTTTGTCAAGATGGCTGGGATACATATGGCCATATGTGTCATTTGATAGTTTTGGTGAATGGTTTAATCAAATTAGTCAGATTTTACCGCTGTCCTCTATACAATTGTCAACAAATAGTTGAAACGAATACAAAGCCTAATTCAAATGACTACTACCTTGTGTTTTACACATAGTGACAGCAAACAGATTGGTTTTCTGATCGTTGGTTTTTAGGTATTGTTAGACTACAGTGTACTACAGTGTACAACTAACATAACGTAACTGGGGTGACATAATCAAAACTGTGACTCTAAACCCATGCAAATCTCTCTATTCAAAGCAAGTAGCACATAACTGCATTCCTGTACACAAGGTGGCAGTATTGAAAAAAAAAAGCATCTATCATACCCAAATTAGGTGTGAAGGAAGAGAAAAAGAGAAAGGGTCAGGATTAAAGCAATCTTGACATGTTTAGGAATCTATGATGACATGTTGCCATTGTCTAGATTTTAGCCATAGCTGAAGGCATAGTCAGATAGGCCATAGCCAGGCAATTTTATATGGAACAAGAAAACATTAGCCTATATCTAGACTTGACATGAAGTTACCACATTATATATTGTTATGATAAGATAATGTCACAGTGTTGGATAAACAGAAAAATGTTTAAAAAACAAACTCAATTCTTACTAAATGTCCAGCTAAATTCACAGCCATAACATCACGTTGTTGTGAACCCTAAATGATAGCAAATGCCCCTTTCATCTGTCCGTGTACACAGGGATGCGTTTGTACTGGCCTTGATAAACAGCGGCACCAGCTTCTTTGCCGGCTTTGTGGTTTTCTCCATTCTGGGCTTCATGGCCTCTGAACAAGGAGTGGACATCTCTAAAGTGGCTGAATCAGGTAAAGCTTCCTGTTCGCTTTCGCACTTTTAACAAAAGCATTTTATGTCAGCACTGTGTTAGAATAGTTTGGAGCAGATATATTGTTAGCACATGTAATGTATGCTGTAACTGTAACAAATGTTGCTCGCATGCTCAACGTTGCTGCTTTGTTACTTAAAGGAAATGTTTTCTTGTCATGTGAGTCAATAGTTTTTTGAATGTTCTGAATCATTTCAAAATAGCAGCTGCCATTTTTCTTGTGCCACAAGGATGTTTTTGAGTGTATCTGATGAATAATTTAGCTCTATATCCAGTTCTTTCCAGTTCAGATAACTGACGTCTAATTCAAGTTCATGCCTGTGTTGAGCTGTTTATTATTCATGATATTTCTTTTTTGAAACAAAGATGTTAGAAATATGATATTGCAAAGAACCTGCACGTGCCACATACAGGAAAATTAATGTTTTCTTAAGCTAGGGGTGTATTTCTATATTATTTTTGGATGCCAAAATAATTTTCTGTTTTTCCATTTTAATTAGCAATCAGGCTGAAGTTTTTTTTGTTTGTTTGAATGTGTTTGGGAGTGTTCACAAAATGTGGTGAAACACATTCTATCATAGATCACGATGATGAGAGTTTGGATAGAGAATGTTCTGTGTTGGAATGAGTTCATGTTTGTTTGTGTGGTTTGTGTGTGTGTGTGTGCATATGTGTGTGTGGATGTGTATCTATGTACATGTTTGTGTGTGGTTGTGTGGGGAGTGTATGTACTGTATGTATCTAAATGTATTTGTGAATGTGTGTCTTTGTATGAAGAGGTGAATGTGTCGTCAAATGTCAAATGGGTTTCACGGACGCGCCAGCTAAAAGGTCCAGTAGAACTCACCATATTAGATACACAGTGATGCTCATATTTGACTGAGACTAGCGAGAATAGCCATGAACAGGAGGAAAAGAGATGTCTTAGGCTGGTTGGTACAGTAGACATACAAGTAACTGATTAAAAATAACCCTTTTACTAGACCTAACCTCAGACTACATCAGCTCCCATTAGCTTAGAAACATTCTAACTAATGACGTTACTACTGACACCATGAACATAAACAATGGCGTATGGCATGCTACTCACCTAGAGCATGATCAAGTAGCACTCCGGCATGTTATCACTAGTTATTCAGTATCATGAATTAATCTGACATGTCAGAGAGTAAAAATTCAGCATTATTTGGGATATTTTATGATTTCACTTCATATTTTGATGCCTTTTAATGCATTCAATGTCTTTATTTTCTTTACTTGATGACCCTGATACAATGCTGAATTGCGGATTAGGATTCGGATGCATTCCTATCTATGAAGTAATTTTTTAGCCAACTAATAGTGCTGTAGATCTGCTGTTAAAGGAATAGTTTACCCCCTCAGAAAATTCTGATCATCTACTTCCCCTCATGCCATATGAATGAGTGTTGGCATGAAAGGGAGAAGGAGTAAGCTAGAAGAATCTCTTTGTGATAATTTTCCATACGGCAGTAAAAGATGATGGCATTTCAACCTCCAAAAAGAAGTTTTTAAAATGCAATGAAAGTACTGCATTTAAATCAGCAAGCATATTCCAGGTAGTAATTTGAAAGCTTTGTGTTAGGGATAGGCCCAAACTGAAACTTTTACTTCCCTAGGACTGATAATTCCTTATCCTAGGACTGAGAGTTCCTTAAAAACAACACAAAATGGCTATCCACCAGCAAATCTCTTTAAAATTCCAACAGTTGTTACCATTTTCAACACAAATATGCATTAAGGGGCGTGATTCTCTCATGCACTTAAGTAAACCAAAGTGCATAGCTACGCACTTTTTTCAGCATACGTCTATTCTCCCCTTGACTTTGGTGTATGATTTGCACGCCATGAAGGCAAAGCAGATCACACCTCTTTCATGAGTCCGCCCTCATTCTTAAGTTAAGCGCTGTGGACGTAATGGGAGGTCACTAGTGGAGAATACACGTAACATACGCGGAGGCGTGTGTCTGGAGGCGTGCACAAAAGGACTGGGTAGAATAGGGCCCTAAGATTCATAACCCTGTTAGTGACTACTTCACAAATAACAGTGAGCTTGCCTGTAACATAAGTGCCTTTAATTCAGACCTTAGGAATCCATTGCTCTCACTCTGTCTCTTTTGAAAAATCTCACTAAAATGTATTATTGAAAATTGAAAGTTGTAATAACTAATATAATTGAAAATTGATGGTAATCATTCTTTAAAATTGAAACATTTTCTCAAAATAGTAACTGCTTATATCACTCATACATGTTCAACATATTATCATCAACAATATATCATTGGGCTTGTAAAAAAAATATCATATATCAAACAATCAAGATCTAGCAATGTCATAGTGCCACAGTGGAGTCTATTTGCTCCATGGTGGAGTAACTGTAAGTAATTCTTTCATTTCAAGGGTGATTAAGCTTATGTCTTAACATGGGTAGTAGACCATAGCAACTATAAACGCACACACTCACAAATATTTTCTGCACTGTTTAAATGCTGTGACAGCCGTGCAGTTTATTTTTGCCCATACTGTTGTGGCGTCTCTTGCGAATAATCCCATTGTGTAATAACCATAGCGAGCAGAACTGATGCTAATCATGAGTATCTGCAGGTCATCCCTGCAGGGAGTGAACTGCAGTTTGTGTGCCGCCTTGATGAGCTCCTCAGCACAAAGCTCCCTTTGAGCTCTGCTAAAAGCGCCAGGCGTACTCCCTTTCTGTTTGTCGTCCGCTGAGGACCATAACAGACTCATCACGTACCAAACTGCATGGGATTGCATTAAACTGGACTTTCATCAAGCTGGTTGATTTAAACCTTGTTTTTTTTTTTTGTTGTAGTTTTTTTTTGGTACATTTTCAGCTGTAGGTGTTTTATAGCAGTAAACCCCCAGATCAGGCCAACCAGCCTGTTTTAGTTTTTTTTTAGTCACAAAGTGAAAGTTGTGAAAGAGAAACTCTATGCAATGCCATGGAGAAAAGTCAGCCGTCATTCTGATGGCGATCTGTGTGAAAGTGCTCCAGAGGAGATCTCTGAACATTTGACCCCATGCCATTTTGACAAGGAACAACATTGTTTGGTGTTTCAGACATCACATGTTTCAATTTGACATTAACCGCACATATACACTATAAATGTATATTTGGAGAACAAAAAAAAACCCAACCTGAACATGTGACATTGGGCTTTCTATGTCGTATATTGCAGACATACACACACCATTCAAAACAGGCCTTTGAGTTCATTCCATGCTTTGAACCAAAGTCAAAGGCCTGTGTGTGCGGAGATCCCTGGTGTCTTTTGGCTTTTTGATATTCTCTTCCACTTTTTCCTCTTGCATGACTGACGTCTTCTGCTGTGATATCAGTCTGTGCGATGAGATTTCACCATTTCACCTTGCAGCCGTAGACTAAATGACTAAAGGCAGAGCGCCGGCCTGTTGAGGCTAAGCAAGGAACAGCATGCACCCTGGCTCAGAGACAGGCCACACATTCATTATGGGTCACTGGGTTTCTTCTGATGTCCTTAACGGGAGGGGGCGGGGGCGGGGGGGTCACAGAGTGGTCTCAGAATATCAGAGGGGGTCACAGAGTGGTCTCAGAATATCAGATGAACATTGATTTATTAATTCTCCTGCGTACAGATAGCTGGGGAAGGGAAGGGAAGGGAAGGGAAGATTGTGCTTTGGCATACAATTGAGGTTACCAGCAAATGCAGACTTGTGCTATGAAAATGCATCTAAGCTGTGTTTTGTGTGTCTGTTGGTTTGAGGAGAAATGTGTGTGTGTGTGTGAGTGTGTGTGTGTGTGTGTGTGTGTGTGTGTGTGTGCGCGTGTACGTGTGTACGTGTGTATGTGTGCGAGAGAGCAAATGAGAAGTTGTGTGTTTGAGAGTGTGTGTGTCAGTTTGTGCGCTTGACGAGAGTGTGTGTAAGTCTGTGTTTGTACATCATGTTCTGTTCGTCTGTTTGTATCTGGATCCTTGAGGACCTTGTATGTGCACTTGTGATTCTAGGGAACGGTGTTTCAGAGTTGCTCTTGTCTAAAACTGCCTTAGAGATTTATACCAAAGCGTGGCATTTTTTTAATGATCAGCCTCTTTTTGGTTTGTTTTGTTTCATAGTGATTGGAAAGCTATTCAGATTCTTGCAGGCTGTTGTACATTTTTTGCCAAAGAAGTCCCCCTTTTTGATCCTTTTAACAGGATTCTACTGTCTTCAGTCCCAGTATCTGAAATGTGATTCACGTCTACTCTATATCTCTATATATCTATATTTTTTAATTTATTTAAATATTAATTTAAGGATTATTTAACCAGGAATTTTGCCTCTTGAGATGTGCACATCTCGATTTCAAGAGGGGTCCTGGAGCTGACTGCATCAGCAGGTAAACTTCTGATATCTAAATAAAACCATACACTTTTAATACAGCCCAGTCCAGTTGAGTCCAGTTGAGTCCAGTCGAGCCCAGTCGATACAGATGACTGCATTTCCCAGATAGCCCGGCAGGAAAGGAAAGTAGAGAGTAGGAAGTCAGTCCACTGAACATATGATCCAGTCGCAGGTCCAGGTGCCCCAGTCTAACCATACTAAACCTCAACACAGAACAAACTAATTGTCCTTCATGCATTATATCATATAAAAAAGACAAAGAGCATCTGAGATTTCCATTTGACAAATCAAATGTGCACAAAAAAAGCAAGTTATCTAGGAAAAATGGGTAATCATTGGGTTTGTTGTATAAACTGAAATCGTTTGTTTATTTATTTCACTTTTGATTTGTGTGTGAGCATCATAATGACCCACTTGGCCACTTTGGTAATCACAGCAGTTATCGCAGGAAATCTCTATTCACCTGTTCCATTCATAAGTCATCAAGTAAAGAATATTATATTATACAATAAAACGTTAGAATTTATGAATGACCACCATAAATGAAGCAGCTACAGGGATAAAACTCACGTGTAAAAGTTAAAACCATGCCAGAAAGAGATTTGTAAATGCATATCACACTGGATACGACCCCATTTACATTCACATAAACCGTCCATCTTTGTCCACACATCCACTCCGTAGAATCACTGTAGATCTGTGACTTATCATCTGCCATGAGTGTCAAATAAATAAGGAATAAACATCTAATTCATATACGTACACAAAACACAGATCCTCTGGTCCAAAGGTCTCTGTGTCAGGGAGAAAGAAAAATAATGAACTAACTTCACTGTAAACAACACAGACACGTCATGTTTCTTGTAATGATCTGACATGGGTTTGATTAACATAGATTAACCAGTTATATGACAAGATATCGCATGATTCTAAGCTATGCTAAGTGACCTCACAAAAATGGACTATCACTGATAGACCAACAAAAACACAAAAATACTTTTAATCGGAATTCACAATCAAACTAGTATCTTTTACGGTCAAAGGGAGAGCAAAGGTTAATAACCGACCACTTTGGATCATCTACCTTGTCTGATCATTTTGATAGATTAAAATAATAATATCATTTGAAATGGATCATCTACCTTCTCTGATCATTTTGATAGATTAAAATAATAATATCATTTGAAATGGATCATCTACCTTGTCTGATCATTTTGATAGATTAAAATAATAATAGAAATTTGAAATGCATCTGTACATTTATGATACATTCACATTGTCAGCAAAAACATTCATTGCAAACATTTCAACATAAATATATACTTATAAATAATGTTGAAAACATGACTGTTATCTTCAGCACCATTTTGAAAACCTTTTGTGGAAATTAGGAGGAGGGGGTAGTCATAGATAGTACCTACATTTTATTCACCCTCATATGCTAGCCAAAATATGTATGTAATACAAATATTCTTTATATTCTCCTCTCATGCACTTTCTGTATGTTTGGAAAATACCCCTCATTTTCTTCACTTCCCAGGGAATACGTATTCAGTTAAATCTATTTTATATGAAGGATGGAAGCTGTTTCAGCATGTCCTTGGCACTTTTAATCTTACGACAATTTATCTCCTCTGACTACATAAAAGCAGAAGTCATAAAATATATTGGTGGTATCACATACACTTTAACCGATATACATAAAAGTTCAGCCTCTGACACTGAGAAGCACAAGGTTTTCCTTGGGTCTCTGTGGTGCAGTACTCAAAGGATTCCTTTATAACCAAGTGCCGTTGCCTGAAGCTCTAACTTATTAACCTATTGCTGACCTTCCTGTTAAACAGATAACCAAATTGACAAATGGGTAACCACACCACTAATCAATAGCAATAGTGTTGAAAAGCATGTCCCCCAAGATAACGCACACTTACTCAAGAGATTGCACAGTGTATTCTAATAGCACAATAGCCAAAAGTTACACACAGGAAAGGAGACCTCTAACAACTAACCTGCCTGACTCTTGTGAATGTAATACCAGGTCACAGGCTTGTCTAGACAACTCGAAACTGTAGGCAAGAAGAGTATAACTACCATACTAGTCCTGTCACATACATTACACTCTTACACAGTCCCCTCGCACAACACTCAGGTGCGCCTCTTTCACTGTTATGCTCTCTATCCCCCCCCCCCTCAATCTCTCTCTCTGCTGTGCTCTCTCTCTTTCTGTATCTCCCTTTTTCCCCTCTCATCCTGTCTTTCTCTCTCACTGTGCCGTTTGTGTGTGTGGTGTGTAAGTCAGCGTGTCAGTGCTGTGTATGTGTTTTGCGCCCGCGTTTGCCTGAGGTGCTGAGTGTCTCTCATCTCCTCCTTGCCCCTGCAGGCCCCGGCTTGGCATTCATCGCCTACCCAAAGGCCGTCTCTATGATGCCGGTGGCGCCGGTGTGGGCAGCTCTCTTCTTCTTCATGCTGTTACTTCTGGGACTTGACAGTCAGGTCAGTCATCGGCGAGAGGAAAACCAAAAAAAACAAGGCGCACATTGATCTGACGAGGTGTGACAAGAGCAGTAGCACAAAGGATGGAAAGTGGCGAGAGGTTAAGAAGTCTTTTAGCAGACACCTAGTGACTCTGAAATCTAGACAAGTCTTTGATCGTTGGAAATTCTGCTCAAGAGAACAGTGCAACAGTAAGAAAACCAAAGATGCTCAGTCTGAACTCAAATGCCCCTTGATTAAAGTGGTTAAGGATAGAAAATATCCTTAGAGATCCATAGAGATGTTCAATTCGAAGTCCGAAACTCCAGAGGAATTTGTATGTTCAAGCCATGAGTTCCTTTAGTAATTCTCCAACAGTGTTGTTCAATATCAGTATCAGCTGTGCTCTACACGATTTTGTATGTTAAACACCACATTTTTTTTACATAAACCCTTATACCTTATGGAAACATAGAGCCACACTCAAAACTGTTAAGGGAACCCACAGAGACCCTTTAAACAACACTTACCCTTAGCAGTACTGCAGAACATGTTGTCCTTCTCCACAGGTGCACAGATGAGTGAAACCTGTCTCTGTCTCTTCTTTCTGCAGTTTGTTGGAGTGGAAGGTTTTGTAACTGGGATTCTTGATATTTATCCTGGAAAGTATTCCTTTCGCTATCAGCGTGAAATCGCTGTGGCAATCAGCTGTACGATGTGCTTCATAATAGATCTCTCCATGGTTACACAGGTGAGTCTTCCTTCCAAATACAAAAAATGAATCCTCATCAATACAGGGCATGTCTGTGTAGGTCGAGGGTGTTCATCAGATCACACCCATAATCAATACCCAAAGTTCATCAGTCACCTTAAGGAATGCACATTGCACAATGGAATGCACAATGTTTCTATGCAGTGAAGCAGCCTATTGACACTTGTTTTGTGTGTGTGTGTTTTGTGTGTGTGTGTGTGTGTGTGTGTGTGTGTGTGTGTGTGTGTGTGTGCACAGGGAGGGATGTATGTCTTCCAGCTGTTTGATTATTACTCTGCCAGCGGTATGACCCTGTTGTGGCAGGCATTCTGGGAGTGCGTGGTTGTCGCCTGGGTCTACGGTAAGAGTCTCTCTCCTCACAAAGACTGTGTGCTGATACTGCCCAGGTGTTAGAGGATATTCGTAAAGATGAAGTGGTTAGTTTGGTAGCTACCATGCTTTCACTTACTAGCATTAATTCATTTCCAGATTGTGTAATGTATGAGTAAAAGTATGTGAATGCTAGTGAAGACAGTCCACACAACTTGGATAGAGTCTGTCATTATGAGCACATCAATATAGTGTTACTGCCTCCATAATACATCTTGAAATGTTTGTCCATTACCACAGAAGAACAGTGTACTAAACTTACTAAAGCATGCAACACAGCATGACCTATACAGACGCTGTATGTGTGTATGTCTTGTTCTTTATGTAGGAACATCTTTAAGATTAGTATTCAGGTCTTGTCTTTTAGGGAGCAATACGTCACCATCACACTCGATGTGTCTCGGCCTGTGATAAGCGCTACATAAAAGATATACTATAGTGCTCTGAATTAAACAGTGAAAATACCTCTCGGATCAGGTATCATATATTATTATAGACAGTAAAGGGCACGCGCATCCAGCCAAATGTTAGAAACTAAATATTTGGCAAACTTACAAATGAACAGACAGGTGAATGAATGTTTGTTCATGAGTTAATCAAGGGTAGTCCTCTCATCACGAGCAGGTACTGTTTTGTAGGAATCATAACACCACCAATTCTACATTCACATTGTACTATCTCAACATGACGATGTAAAAAAAAACCTTGGATTGACCCTGTTTGCCCTTTTCCCTTGACAAAGCCCAGTGTCATCGTCTCGTGTGCCTATCAGTGTCTAATCTCAGATGTGCCCTCTCCTCCGTGCAGGTGCTGACAGGTTTATGGATGACATAGCTCGTATGATCGGTTACCGGCCTTTCCCTTGGATAAAGTGGTGCTGGTCGTTTATTACTCCATGTGTTTGCATGGTAAGTCTTTAAGCTTGTTCCGTTCGCACTGTCTGCAGGCAGGTTCAGTCTCATATGCTGCCCTCTAGAAAAGCACTCCTTTTTGGGGGGTTATACTTCACTATGAGGTCTGTGGACTGCTGTAAGTCATATTAGGGGTGGGGGAAAAAATCGATTCTTCGATTTCTCTCAATTCTCTCTAGAACGATTCTGTCTCGATTCAGAAAAGTTCACAATTTTTTTTTACACATCCATTTTGTGTTGAAATGCAAGCTGCACCGATTATTGCATTGTTCATTGAAAGTCATAATTGTGACAAGGAAAAGCTTTTTCTCTCATAAAAAATAGAGAAGGTAATTCATCTGTTGATTTTCTTTAATTATCAAACACAAAGTAGGAAGTGATTTGAGACCGAGTAGCAAACTCAAATGTTTTACAAAATCGACATGCATCGATAATTGTTTTATCGGTTTAGAATTGATAATCGATAATTGGTTTAGAATCGATAATCGGTTTAGAATCGAATCGTTGACCTCTGAATCGGAATCGAATTAGAATCGTGAGGTGCCAAGAGATTCCCACCCCTAAGTCATATCATCCTCTCTTTCAGGCTATCTTCCTGTTTCACCTGATCAACTACAAGCCTCTTACTTACAACAATGTGTACGTTTACCCGTGGTGGGGTGAAGTGGTCGGTTGGTGTATGGCTCTCTCCTCCATGCTTTGCATCCCTGTTAGCCTGCTCTACAAGCTCTCCGGACCCATGGGAACATTCAAAGAGGTGAGCACATTTTAAAGAAAGCCTCTCTTTGGTTTTCCATAATTAATGGTCAGATAAGCACAGGCATAACAGCATTATGTATTTATTTATGTTGGTAGCCAAGGCAGCCTTCGTGTTGAAGATTGTGTTTAGTTGCAACTTTAGAAACCAGCCAAAGTACATTTAAGGCAGTTCTTAAGGGGTTTGTTAAGAACAGAAAAGTTTCTTGGATTTCAAAGTTCTTTATATTTTACAGTTTTAAAAGGTCAGTGGCCTGTACATTTAAGTGGGTCTTTCACACCTAAAAAGTGTTCAAACCTTAAAATCCACAGAACCTTTTCAACATAAAATTAAGTCTTCATAGCAATAGGGAGAGTGGTAGAGTATGGTATCTGCATTCTCTGCTCTCTGTGTTTCTCAGGATAAATATATCTGCTCAATAACGTAATGCAATGTAGAGAAAAAAAACAATACATTTTTGTTAGGGCAGACACATGGGAAAAATGCTTCGAAGCTTTGAAGCCATGATCTTGGCATTACACATCGCTTTCCCCACTGAGCTACACAAACATGGCCGAGTATCTGTGTGAACAATAAACTACCATCAGAACACAGACTTAGGAAACATGAGGCTTTTGAGGGCTGGCTAGTCATGGGAAGAGAAAGAATGGAAAAATGGATTGTGGGAAACCATGCTGACACCCCACCCCACATAGAGGAAGTCCCAGGAGACCTGCAAAAAGAGGGGCACAGCATTTTAACCACAAGAGCATAATTCTCTCTGTCTCAGGCAGGGCTTGTTTATCACTCCTCAGTCCAGTGTCATCTCTTCTTGTTCATTTTTCACTTTTACTCCGACATGTTGTTCTAAAGATGTGGGCGCTAGTTCTGGAGTCACATGACCACTTTTTTAATGCATTCTCAACTGTCTTTTTCTGTTGAATGATTGGCCCATATGTGGGTGCGTCAGTTCGAGCAAACAGCCTTGACCTCAGAAAAGTGTTAACAACCACTTGTATGCAAATAAGTGTGTGCTCATGAGGACGTGGATCTGTGTAACTGACTCCTAGATAAAAATGAGAAGGACACCTGGCCGTTTTATGGTAGGTTCTAGAGAGCGCTATCCATACAAGAAATCTAAGGTTCTCAATATCGGATTTAATAAGATTAAGGATCTCAAGATTGCGGTCTTATTCCATAAGTAGGTACACTGAACAAAAAAATGTAGGGCAACTAATACAAGAAAAAGGGGGAAGTCAGTTTATCGACTGTTCACACAAGTGGTTCTCACATGGGGTTCAATGGGTGTTTCCTTAATAATCAAGTTAAGGACTTACAGTTTAATTTCATATGTGCATGATGAGGGGAACTGAACCTGAGTGTTTCCTCTCCTTCCCTGCAGCGCTGGGCGGACCTGACTAAACCAGTGTGGGGTCCCCATCACCTTGAATACATGACTTCTGATGCCGATTTCAAAAGCCTGGGCTGCCCTCTCTCTCCTAGCTCGGAGGAGAGCAAGGTCATCATCTTTGAGAGTGTCATGTAGACAGAGGTTTGCAAAGGAGGACGCCTCCAAAGACAAGCTGCCGAGAAAGCTACTGTTTCTTTTTTATTTCTTTTTTTTTAACAAAACGGCATAAAAGCCAAAGTATCCTCTGTCACCAAATCACAATCTTCCACATTTTGAATACCAGACCAGGCCTTTGCATTTCAGAGATCTGACCTCTTTCTTTATTATGCAATCCCATTCTGAATGTCCTGTCCGTCTATTCCACCTCATGAAACAAGTGTTTTAAACATTCAGATGATTCTTTTTTTTTTTTGTCATGACTGATGTCCATCAGTGATATTTCTGTCCAAATTCACTCCTTTTTTCTTTGGCTATCATTGATTTGCTCTGTTGTTTTGTTTTTTTTAAAACCATAGCAGTATTTCTCCACCATGAGTAGTTGGAAAGGCAGCTTGTCTTGGGAGGCTGTAGGTGTGGCGCGGGTCCTGTGTATCTCGCATCAGGCCGGAGCTCCGCAGGGTGTGGGCCGCCCTCACCCTTCTGACCACTGCAGAATTCCCACAGGCCAGCTCTCTCACAATGCAATCTGCTAGGGGCCTCCTTAAACTCGACACTTTACTCCAGGACTTCATAACCAGCACAGTGTACAGGCAGAGGGAAGCTTTGAGAGGGACTAGGGAACTGTTGACCATGCCGAGTGGAGGTACTGTCTGTCTGAGGTGTGTGGACATCTTAGGGGAGGGACTGGGATTTTTCCTCAGCACCTCCTTTGACCTTTCACCTCTTCACACAGCACCACTCTTGGTCACAGTCCTGGAGAGTTAGTCTGAATGCATCACCCATCCAAACACTCGTACAAGTACTCCAGTTGATATTCATAAATGCTTGTCTAAGCAACTGTGCTTGAAATTAGACGCAAATGAGCACAGAATCACAGAATTCTCATTAAAAAAAATTCAGCTGATTATACTTAAATACTGATTTGACAATCACAAACTATTCAATAGACACGATTGCACACGTATCTGGTTTGATTTCAGGCCAACTCTTGTAAAGGTGATGGGATGCATAGTCTGATGCATGCTGGTCCCTGGCACGACACAGTTGCCAAACTGTCAGTCAAAGCCAACACTTTGTCTGATGAGCACAAGTTTTGTTTAAAGTGTCTTTCAAGATGACAGGAGACCTCAGTATTCTGATGTAACAAACACACTTTTAAGTTTTTTTTAAGTGCCAAAGGGAACATGTTGTCTATCTCTGGCTGTTTTACAGAGAATGGTTTTGGTTGCCATAAAAAAAATCACCATCTATACTTTTTCTTCTGCCTAGATCAGTTTAACATACTGTTTCTTCCAAGTAAATGTATTGCTTAATAAAGGGAAACTTACTGAAAGGTCTCATTGCAGCTCGGACTTAAGGGGCCGTCTGACTCTTGGCAAATATGTTTGACAACCACAAAAGCATTAGTCATACGTAGTTACCAGAGCAAAGTGTTGGAGCCCAATTTTTTATGTAGTGTAGTCCAATTTTTTAGGGGGTGTATTTGGATACACACAGGCAGCATCATCACATTGAACAATGGAACCACCCTTGAAGTACAGCCCATGATGTCCAAAAAGGGCCTACCAAACACATGGCGCCTTGACAGCAGGAGTAACTGACTGTTCCAGTGTCATATGGACCTCAGCTATTTATATCATAACCTGAACTGAGGATTGTTGAGCCTGTTGTCAGTCCGGTGGTAAAAATATCAGTAGTCTCTGTAGTCTTCTCTTTACTGGGTTAGGCTGGGTCTGATGGTGGCCAGCAGATGAGCAGCAGCTGCAGAACTGTGAGACGCACAGAGACGCACAGACACACAAACATGCACACACCCCCGACACACACTACACCACGTTTGTGTTCCTTTGACTTTTGTGCTGCAGTCGCAGTTTAGAGGGTGGACAATTAGTTGCCAAATTTTGCCTTTTAATGAAAGAAAGATTTGTCTTAAGTCTAGCAGCCCATTGTCGAATAGCCAAGTCAAACACCAGGTCTCCCAGCTCACTGCCTTCAGAGTTCACCTGTGGGAATTCTGCCCTGTGCATCGTAAATCATTGTAACTATACAATATAATTAGAATGTAAAATAAACTACATAATGTAAGGCTCCAGAACTACATTTGCACATTGTTGTATAATAATCTTGCTAGCACTTTACAATCGTGTTAGAATAAGATTCTCTTTGTTTTTGTTTTACATCTTGTGAAATAAATCAGAGATTTATTTTGTGAAGGCTTTTATTTTGCTAACATATACAAATGCATATTAGATATCTTTTGTGTGCTATATTTTGAACGTTTGATGCAGTATGCGGTTTTGGAAAGCATAAATGTATCCCCCTGAACTGCTGCAATGCAGCATCAGAATGGATAATACGATGGATAGCACATTGAATGGATTTTAATTTCATTTTCAAGTGCTACAGTGTTGAAAGTGTTAGATTCTGTCTTTGTGTGCTTAATCTTCAGTATTGTCCTGACCACCCAGAGCTCCATTAAGGTTTTATATATATAATGACAGGTTTCATTCGTTGATGGGATTCATTTTCATTCATATTGGGAAGGATGAGGTTCAGGTGGGAGAGGCAGCAGTCTCATCACTCTCTTTCCAGCATAGCCTCATTACCCATTGTAAAAGGGACAGTGTTGATTAATGCTCAAATGTTTACCCTGTGATGTTCTTTTTACCCTATTTTTTTTTATTTTCCTCTACTTTGACTCATTCCCCAAAGTCTCAAAACGGAAACCTTGGCAGGCTATAATAACTGCTGCAAAGATCCTGCTGTATGTCATTTACCGAAGTGTGACAGGACCAAAAAAGTTCTCTCAAAACAAAAAAATCTTCAAACGAGCATTTGAGCTGCCAATGCCTTCTTTACTCTCAGTAGTAAAACAGAAGTGCCCAGAGGTCAGTGGACGCACAGGCAACACCGGTTTAGCTGGCAGTGGTGGTCCAACCGACCTACCATCCATCCACATTGAAAGATACAATCAGTGTGACCAGAATGTTTTTTTTAACCTATGCCATCTATATAGTCCATTTCGTAGCCTGGGTGGGTCAGTTGATTTAGCATTCTAATATAGTAAGTATATGTAATTAAAAAAATTAAAATGACATTACCAAAAAAAATTATAAATGTCTGTATTGTCATGTATGTGCTCTGCCAAATTGTTCTTGACAGTATCTTTACTCCAAAGGGTTATTTAGAAATGATTGCATTTATGAATAAATATCAAAATGCAGTAGAATATATTATGGTTCGCTGATTGGGGTTCAAACTAAAAACTACAATAAAAAATGTAGTCATGATATCCTCACTTCGATAGAAATGTGCAATGCATAAAAAGGGACTACTGTAAATTTTGTAAATGTTAAACACCAGTAAGTAATCCTCTTTATTTCAATAGATATATAGTTTATTGTAATGGATATATGTTTCCCATCTATGAGTTTGTGAATGGATAATTAACATCATTTATCAGCAAATGTGAAGTCTTCATATCTCACCTAGCTTTGGAGAATTATACTGTCTTGAAAATTCACTATAGCACTGTTGACTCGCTATACTTAACGGATCTTTAACCCTCATTACTGTGCATTGTAACAAACTGTGAGATGTAACATTGGTCTTCCATTCATGATCTAATGTACAGTAGTGATGCAGAGATAAATGTACTATGTGTGTGTATAAATATACTGTATACTTCTGTATGTATATGTGTGCTAACATCATTAAGGAGTTCCATCAGTCTTGCAGATCCCCTCACAACAGATGAAGGGCTTCATGCTTGATACCACTGTGATTTTGTGCTAAAACAAATCCACTGTCCTGAATCAAAATAACAAATGGCAATAAAACTAACTGAAAAACACTCTTATTTTCAGTTTGTTTATTACTTTGACATAGCACACTGTGTACACTGACATCATAATGACAGTAGGTAAACAAAGAACACTATTTTGATTAACATGCCAGCTTTCCATACTAAGAAGTGCATGACAGGCATTTCAAAGTAAACACAAATATAAAACTAATGGTACACAATAGTTACATATAACCTTACAGACTCTGAGTTTCATCTCGGTCTACCAGCAGCTCATTAAATCATCTGCCCATCACGCTCTCTGCAGATATACTAATATATTAGCGCCTGTTTTAGGTGCAATTGAGTCGCAATGTGTGCCTAAAAATATGGCTTTATAGGCACGAACACACCGCACATGACTAAAACAGCATTCTGCCTGCTGTTGGAGCGCAGAGTGACAAGTTGCGTTTTTCTGACGTGGGAGGGTCGTGGGAAAAGTGTTGGGCAAAATTAAGTGAGGAGAAGCGCAAGAAGTCACAGATGACGTATTGCGTTGTACGTATGAAAACTGCGGGGGACAGCACGTCTGTATAGCAGTCAAATGTTCCACCTTTTAAAAGGAGGTGTATACAGATTTCATGTATGAAATGCGTGTATTGGAGACACTTCCAGAAACAATGGAATCATTATCCTGAGCAACGGGTTTATTAATTTGTACCATGTTAAAAGCAACCTTTCCAATTTTATGTTTTTCACCTCCTCCGCTTCCCCATGTGTAGATGCCTGTTACTAGGCCTACTGAATTTGTTTGTTATGGCTGCACAAATACTACGAGCATTTATTTTTGGATGGTGTAAAAGTACTGCCCTGCGTTATGCCTCTGTTTGAAGACGCCTTATTAGCATGTATATCTTTGACTTAATCGCTAAACTTTTGATTTATTTTAATGTCGGTTGGCGGTTCCATGATTCCAATTGCGCCGGTGATTGGATGTAAAATGAAAGGCACCCTGTCCGCTTTCTTCGGACTAGCCAAGTCGTTGTTTTCGCTGCACTCTCTAAATGTAAAACTACGAAAATCCGCCCTTAGTTGGCATCAACAGTGGGGCGAGGAGGAGGGCATCACCAGTGCAGTTCAAACTGGTTTTAATGCCCAGTTTGTCAGACGTGTCACAGATGCCATACTAAGCCAAGGCCGCTGCATGCTGAAGTTTGTTGGCTATGTTTAGCCAGTGCCCTCGGAGCCGCCTGGGCTCTATTTCTGGCAGGGGAGTCGGAGGCTGCTCGGTCTTCAGTATGTTTGTTGCCTGTCTCCCATCAACAGCTGCCTCTGCTCAGTGCAGCCTGAACAACATAGGCCAGTCTGTGGCCTGACAGCCGGTCACTTAAAACATGGTGCAAGGTTGAATAAGAAGTTTAAGATCAAATTGGCGCCCCCCCAATTTTTTTTTTTTTTTTTACTTTAATACGTAATGAATGTGCGTTCTAAATTAAATGCTAATTATCAAAGGTTTATGGGTGTGTACTTCTGCACTGAAAGCACTAGTCATACACTTGTGGCTCGGACGGAAAACCATGTCTAACCCTGGCCAGTGTGTGTGTGTAGACTACATAAAGAGAGGGGTGTGTGTGTGTGTGTGAACTATATTTTCAGTTGTCTGAGTGAGGGGTGTGGGAGCGCTGCAGAGCTGTGCTTCTGACAGATGGGCGTTAGTTGCGATTCCACAATGAAACTCAGCAGCCAAAATAGATGCCTCAGATGACTTCCACCATTTCCTTGGTCTCATTCCACCTCTTATTTTTGAGTAGTCTTAGTCCTGAAAGACTAATATCTTCCCTTAACCCGAAAGTTATTGCTCTTATAGAGACGTGCAATAAAATGTCGTGGAAGATTTGACATGTTGTAGACCAAACAGTGTTAGTTATTATTCTTACGCCTCAGTTCACGATTATTGCAAGTGCTCCAACATTGTGTGTGTGTGTGTGTGAGGGCACTTAGATAATGCAGGCTACGTAATGTTTACCTTAGACATTTTCATGCTCGGTCTCCTTTATCGCTTCCTCCTTTATAGTTCCTTCAAGTAAAAGATAAGATGAATTAACCGAATTTAAACTGGCCAAAGTTCATATGCAAACGGGCCTACGTTACAGTCCTCACGTCTGCTTTGCTCAGATCACATGGCAGAGCCATTTTTAGATCCGGCCGTTAATATTTGATGTAATGTTCCCAGTGACATTGTTGTCCGTGATTACTGCTTCCAACCCGTGCGTATGAATTATACACAACGTACGTGCAGTACTTCTGAAACCTTGGTCATATAATGTCATGATTGGTACCTACTTGTACTTGTGAATCAGCAAAAAAAATCAGACTTGCATTACATAAGTTTATCAAAAAGAGAGATCCATATCCTTATTTCCTGAAAAGGGCACCAACATGAACTCACTCACCTAATGTGCAAGCTGATTTTACAGGAGACAAAGCTCAAAATAATTCATAATCCTGAACTTCACCTACACATTGGTCATGAAAGGTCTACAATATCCATTACCTACACTGACACAGACGCAAGAGCTTTTGTTTTGTGAAGTACTTTATTGACTTGCAAATTACAAATGTTAGAGCCAAAAGAAAGCTCGTACACAAAGACACAACATGTTAACCCCTAAACCCCATCCAAGAAATACAATACGAACAAAGCTATTGACATCACCGGAAGTAATGGAGCTAAGCATCAGAATGTATTCTCTTCCAAGGTCCATTCTTACAAGTGAAGGAAACAGTATGCCACCGTTACATCATACAAAAGAATCTGACATCGTCCCCAGGAGGGTTTCTTAGACCCCCGTGGCTGTCAACAGCTGCCCTCATGCCCATCTCCACTGGCATGGGGGTCTTTGCTTAGCTTTTCTGCAGGTGCCTATTTTTACCAGGTGCCACAATTCATGATGTCATTCTTTGGACAAGCCGGGGCACTGCTGGCCGCAGAGAGTGCCGTTGTGAGCTGGCGAGCCGTACTCAGAGATCGACTGCTGAAAAAGCAGACTGACTGGTGTCAAGTCCCGCCATTCTTGGGGGCTGCGCATAGGGAGATTCATCTGCACGGCCTCCACTACACCAGCTACCAGACAGGGACGATTCTGTGAAGCACTGAACTAACAGGCTGCTTCTTACCAGTGATACTGTACACATAACTCACAGTTGAAAAGTGAACGCAGAGCAGTGGCATAGATTTGCCCAGATAGGCTTAAACAGGGAAAAAAGATATGAGGTGAAGGACAATGATGGACAATATGAACTGATGCAGAATTTCAAGGGTATTTTCCACTTGGTTAAGGTTTCAAAACTGGGCGTCTAGGGATGGCCCTGACAGTGTTTCGAAATCCAATCTGTAGCTGTGATACTAAAGGCACGTTGCCTGCCACTGCCAAGACACTACGCTGTGCCCATAGATTACAGTACACGGGGCCTCATATCAGATTATGCAGGCTTCGCAAAGGGCCCAGGATCAAGACTCAACCGGCTGCTGCCACGTCAAATCATGTGTCTCACACTTCCCTCGAACCAGGACGGGAATGATTCATTAACCTGACAGCTGAATGTTGGAACACTCCCAATGCAAGGGGACAAGGGGAACAGGGATACTTTTTTTTTGTTGCAAGAAATGTGTCATCCCTCTCCATTAAATTAAAGACATTCAATAATATTATTTCTCTCCACGTGCCTTTTGGAAAGACAGGCATATCTTAAGATGACAACGTGGAAAAAATATGTGTAAACAAAGTCACATTAATGACCTAAAATCACCCATGAAAACCGCAGTATTTTTCTTGAGGCCCTCTATATCTATAGATGTTCACACACTCCACTGGTTCCACTCCAGCAGAGGAGCTCGTTTTGGTCCTTCTGTACGACACCGCTCACCACATGTGACAAGGCTGTGGAACAACCATTCGTACCAATACAGAGAAGGGCAGAAAATAACCAAAACAATACTTATAAACATTCAGAAGTGATGATAGGAAAAAAAAAAAAAATGACTAAACAAACAATAGTATATAATAATAATAAAGTATATATATAATTATAATATAAAAACAAAGTGTAAGAACTATCTGTATTTCACAAAACCAAATCAAAAGACGGAAAGCGAAAGAGAACCACTGAGCCAGCAGGCCATGGAGGATTTGCCTCGCGTCGTCTCCCAGATATGTGCATGTGGGGAGGTGTGACAGGGCCTCCACCTGGCGGTGTAGAGCACTCACATCCTTAATGAGCAGACAGGTGGAGGAGGAAGAGGAAGAGAATGGCGAGGAAGAGGAAGTGCGTGAGGTGACCAGGGGGAAAAAAACCTTCAGCTGATCAATTGGACTTCTTATCCTGGCAATCGTTGCTCGCCTGCAGGACAAAAGACGTGGTATAAAAATGGTAGTTAACAAACATGAGAAAACACTGGTGGGTATATCTGCAATATCCTCACAAATCTACACATTATTGTTTGGTTTTGGTACCCAGTGTGGCCTTTTAAACTTGTGATATGTGTTAATGCATTTTTGCCTTTTTACTCTATTAATACTACATAAGAATACTGTTCTGTGGTCAGTGTCAGAGTCCTGTCAGCTCTTTAGTAATCAGGAAGCTATGGGTTGCTGGGGTAATGGCATAGCACTGCAGTAAACTGACCAATGAAACGTGACCCCCAGGTGTTTAGAGGGAATTAAATGTCATGTGTATTTCTGCTTCTCAGTGGCAACGTCATACAGTTGGGATCATTAGAGAGCCCTAAACTTGAAACCAAACACGGATTTATCTGCACTTCGACTTCAGGAGGAGGGACATACAAGCATATGCACGCACACATACATAGGAAGACCTTGGAAGTCATCAAGTCTTATTTTAGAGGTTGTCTGCTAGCAGGTGCATCAAGTTCAAGGAAACGAGGGGCGTAAGAAAACACAGTTCCCTTTCCCACGTGAGTCAGTGCACACAGACACACTAGCCTTCCCGCCACCTGTTGACTTCATATCTGCGGCCTCAGACTGGGTGGCAATCACAAGACGAAGAGGGCCACACAGGGGATGTGGCAGTGCACACAGACAGCAAGACTTCTGTTACTAAGGAGGACATGCTACCCTATAGGCTCTGTCATCAATCACACTGACATGAGTAACGCAACATGGAGACATGTTTGTGGTCAGTGGTGTGGTGAGCTGGATCGCTGGATGAGTCAGTGCTCCTCCGGCCCCATCAGCAGGGCCGTTTCAAAGATCAGGTATTTTTAGGAGATGATTAGATGGCAGATAAAGAGACATAAAGAAGGCCCAGCTGCTCTTCGGACTTAACCTAGTGATGAGCGTATGATGTAGCTGTGGACTTATGTTGCAATCAAATATTTATCATCTCTAGTTCTTCTGCTGGTACTGAAGATGGCTGGCATGGGGGCCCTCGCTTCCTGGTAAACATGATGGTATGCAAGTTGTGTAAAGCCATATTAAGGTGTAGTGAAGCACACGTTACAAGTTGTATAAAGCCATATTAAGGTGTGTCACTTATACTGAAGTGGGTGACTAATACTGTGGGGTGATTACTTTCACAGGGGCGTTCACAAATAAAAAAAAAAAATCAGAGTTGCACAAGTTATGACTTCAACACATCTGACTGACCTCTGACCAGCTCAGACTTGAAAGTCTGTTTGAGAAAGGTCACTTGAGTCACTAGAACTACATACTGCATTTTGCCACATAAATGCAAAATGAAGTATGTCCACATATCGAGTTCAGTTTTGCATGTTTCACTGTTTTTATAACTTCTTTTTGCACGATATCTGGCAGCATTGGATTACATCTTGATACTTGTTTCTGACAACGGTGATGGACAAAACTATCTAAAACTTATAGATGTTTTGTTTTCTTACAGCTGGAAAAACAAAAAAAGATATAATCCAAGTAGCACACAAGTAGCTTACTTTTGTTAGCCTGCCGTCTTACTTTTGGAGTGTGTGAACAAGTGCATGCTTCTGCTCAGAACACGTTTTTTCAAAGGAAGGGCAAAAAAGTTCTCTCCTTTGAGGGTTAAGCGAAAATGTCACAATCCTATTCATTCGAGAGAGAGGCCACATTCACATAACCTTTATTATGGCATATTGTTATAATGGTTATATCCTATTATTAGTTATTGTTTTTGAGGTCTTAATGTGTGTAATTTACAAATTAAACTTTATCATAGGAATGTTTGTACGAAAAACAACTTATATACATGGTGTACGCTACTTTCTACTACTCGCTACTGCGGTAGGTCTTAGAACGCAGATACCGGGGCACTACTGTAGTGCTGCTCCATTGCTGAAGACCTTGAAGAATGTCATGCAACTTATAACTGCTTTTTCAAAGAAGCCATAAACTTTAGTGTAAAGTTCTATTGAATCAAAGGCCATCAACCTGACCGAGCAATACATCTGACATGAAAGGGCATTCTCAGTTGGATGTGGAAGGGTAGAGGCTGAACTATGTCTAAGAATGATTAAACAACAAGCCATGGGTTGTCATGGGCTACGGTTCTCGGAGAAAGGGTAACAAATCAGGTAGAACACTGTGTGCACGTAATCAGAGAAGTGTGTGTTTGTGTGTGTAACGATGTATGTGATGTTCCTGGGAAAGAAACAGAATGCCCATGAGCAATTTACATCATGATTCTTCCAAACCCAAAACAAATTAAATCGACTCGTTAGCTTGTGAATCAGAATCGAATCAAATAAATACTCAGCCCTTGAGTGGACCTACCTGCAGCTTTCCATGCTCCTCCAACAGACGGTCATACTCAATGGTGAGGTTCTCTGCTTGCTGCTTCATGGCCTTCACATCACTGTCAGATTTCTGAAGGGCTGGACACACACGCACACAGACAGAAAGAAAGAAAGAATATTCAAATGAATATGTAGTATGCATTACAATGCAAATCATTCAGCACTTTCAAGAATATGTATATGCATAATGTTGTATTAAGTAATCCCTGACAAGGGAGACACCCAACTCGGAAAAGGACACCAATCCCATGACCCAGCACCAGGATCTCTTACTAGTCCAGACTGCAGTACCTTTCTTGTTGCCATCAAGCTCATCCTTCAGCTTCTTCACCTCCTCCTTCAGGGTCTTGTTCTCCTCCTGCACGCTGACTCCGGGTTTGGCGCCCACCTCGGGGATTTCAAGGCCAGCATCCCTCAGTTTCTGTGAAAGAACACATGAGTGCGTGTGATTACAAACTGCTGTGGTCTGCAGTTCTTCATGACGGTGTGGGTGTGTGGGTGCGTGGGTGTACAGTATGTATGTGTTACTGGAAAATATATACAAGTGCTTAAATGTGAGACTCGGCATGCGTTTCTGGGGATATCCAGGAAAACAACTATGCACTTTGTCTTTGCTAAGTAACAGGTTGCACTTCAGCCTCCCTGATCATAAAGGATAGAGTTTAGCGTAACTATAAACTCATCTCTCTGTCTGAATAAGCCGGTATAACCAGTATGGTTGACGGGAGAGAGAGAGAGAGAGAAAGAAAGAGAGAGAGACAAGAGAGAGAGGCTTGCAGATGTCCCAGCTTAACGGCTGGCGATAAGCAGCGGGCCATCTGCGGTTCCGGTGCAGGCTTTACGTTAAGCCATGAACCTCACCTCTGAACTGTACCTCCACCGGCTAAGGCTGGATCCTCCTCAGAGTCTGGGTCTGACTACCCAAAAGCATCCTTCATTGTTTAATACTTGAGGGGGGGGGGGGGGGGGGGGGGGAGTTTAGGGAATACTTGAAGGGGGGAAGTTTAAATCATGCTCTCACTTTCTGTCTATCAGGACGACATTTAAATTACTCAGAAAAGCTTTGAGGCGTGTTTGACTGTTCCCCACTACACTTGTCCTACACTCGGGCCCTAGGTGCTTGTCCACTGAAAGTAGACTTCGGGTACCCTGTGGCATACCAAACTGAAACGCGTAGTTTGATCATAGGGATGTTGAAATCCAATCCAGTTTCCATTTGAAACTGTTTGTGTCGTAACATGGATGCGTGTAACCCAAATAAATCTATAAAGGCCATCAGCCACTGTGAAAGCAGATATGGCAGCAGTTTACCAAAACAAATCGTATTCGCCACCTTGAAGCAAAACACGTCATCTTGGTGAGCAATGCCTGTTCCAGCCCTACTGAAATGCAACAGCACCCACGCCAACCAAAACAAACGGTTTACTGTTAAGTTTGCTTGGCACAAATGAAATGACATGGTTTTCAAATGTTTACGCAAACCATGGAAACACCCTGGCTACAGGTGTCATTATCAATAAAATTGGAATATATAAAGAGCCTTGGGCCGTTACTTCTTGGAAACAGTTCCTGGCATTCCAAGAACTTGTGATAGGAGCACACAGATTCCTCCGGCCGAACAACAAGAACCAGCCTGGACCAGCCTGATGCAGGGAAAATGAGAAGGTCAGGGAATGGCCACTTCGGTCCCCCCCCCCCCCCCCCCAGAGAGGGCACGTAAAGGCCAGGAGAAAGGCTGAAGAATTGTGTTTTGGTGCCCGGACACGTGGAGCTAAAAAATCTTAAAGACATGTTGTTGGAAAAGCAACCTGACTGATGGGTACGAAATCAACGTGACCTACAAATATACACCACATGAAAGATGAATCCTACCACATGTGGAAAAACATAACAGATATCAAGGTCACTGAGGGGTCAATCGTGACATTAAGTGAGGGATGTAGCCATGCTCTTTTAATTACTTCGACAGTCAGGGCTACCGTGGCAACTTCAGGGGGATTCTGCACTAAACAACAACAATGCGTAAGCAATGACACCTATTTTTCATGCAAGTGTCATGACAAAGAACACACACACACACACACACACACACACACACACACACACACACACACACACACACACACACACACACACACACACACACACACACACACACACACACACACACACACACACACACACACACACACACACACACACACTTCACTTACATAAAGATTTTGAGGACAATGTCTATGTCTGCCTTTGATTGTAAAGTAATCTGACAATATGTTAAGTTCCTACCTGAGGACATAATTCGCTGGTCTGGGCGAATCCAGAAATAAGTAGTTTTCTAGCTGGAGGTTTACATGAGAGGAGTTCTCTGTTCAAATCATTTTAAACAGAATAAGGTTAAGGTCTCCCTAAGGGGAAAGAGAGACTTGCTTTGTATCTGGGTCAGATGTTTTTTTATGTTCCTTGCTGGCAATTTCAACCTGCATCTTAACCTAGAAACTAAATAAAAGCACTGGCTTTGTTGAAGATTAAACGTAAAATATGATAGGAATGTTGTAAGAAGAAGGAATCAGTGGTAAAAAGTGATCAAAAGGGAGTAATACAATCATGACCAACAATCAATGCTAGTAACTGTATATTATTGGACTGGACAAGGCAGCCATTGAAATAAATGACAACATGCACAACAGTTCCGCCACATTAAAAGGCTGCCCTCTAACCCTGCTGCCCTAAAACGACAGAAGACCAATGCATGTTTAGAAATGGGAGTTAGGCAACCTCCTCTGTGAATTGTTCAGTTATTTCCCTTGGTATGTGTACGGTTTCTCTATTGGTCTGTTGTCATGGTGCAATGACCTTTGTGCAAGTGAATCACCCTCTCGTTTCAGAGGCTCAGTTTGGAGTTTCAACGACCAGTGAAATAAACTTAAAATAAATAAACTTACAGATATTCAAATTTACACTATGGCTGCATGAGAGATTGTACTTGATGGCTTTGCAAAGAAAGTATGAATTTGGTCATAACTGGGGTTCTGGCAAAATATAAAATTACAAGGCAAAGGCTCCTGTGCAATCTCAAACTGGCTTTCTGTCCAAAGTATGCATCTCTGCCAGTGAGCCCTTTGCAGGTGTGTTCAGACAA